>NW_017729026.1:37602092-37608896 GCF_001723915.1 Gavialis gangeticus
CTTTTCTCCATAACTCTATCATATCTCATTTGATTATACTTAAAACTAACTAATCAGTCTTTTAAAAATTTCTTCATATCATGACAAAACCTTTCCACTTTAAATGGTAATAAAGTAATGACATGTGGTGGCTTATAGGAACCAATGCTTATTTTACAAGCAATTGAAAACAACTAACCTATTTTTAAAAAAGTTTTTTTAATAAAAAAGTGGAAATATTATTATTATTATAAATGTTATCAGTATCATAAACAGACTATGACATAACACTTTCATTTCTAATGATTCACAGAGTATAAAATATAGCTATGACCTTATTGTTAAATTGGTAAATACCCGTATAAAATAAGGATAAAATTGTATAGATATATAAAGATATAGGTACTAATAGTTTCATATACTTCATATGAATTGGGAACTAGTTATTAAGGAAGACAGAAATTATATAGAGAAAAAAATCACCCTCATTCCTATGCATCTGAAAAATAACATTAAAAAAATAAGCATCCCATATATAAAGGGGCTGGTCCTGCAAATCATTTAATTTCACTAGAAGTGCGCACCCAGAGATGGAGTGTGCCATCTCTAAGATAGAGGCCTGTATTTGTATGGTATTAGTGGGTGTTTCTGAGCATTATAAGTTAAAATATAAAAGACATGTTTCTTGAAACATGCCACAGATACTGACAAGTAATTTGTCGACAAGTTTTATTTTAGAAACAAAACAAACAAATCAAGAGTGTGGACACAAACATCTGGAGCCTTTTCAAAAGGGAAGCCTTTCAACAAGGCAGGACCTGGTAAATTATTTGTGTGATGTGTGAATGAGCTGAGAACAGTTCAAACCTAACAAATACACTCCAACTTTAATACTCCATTATCCAGGTTTAATGCTGGAGTGGTTGCAACATTCCCCTTTTGAAAGGTCTCCAAGTGATTGTGTGTCCACATACAAACAAAACTTGTGCTTTGATGTATCTCTAAGAAGGAGAACCTTTGCACCTGGGCAGAGTCAATTGCAGAATCCATACATAGTTTAGAAGTTATTAACATAGACCTGAAAATTGTATTAGTATGTTTACTGGGAGTACTACTATGAAAATATTAACAGCATATGTACCATGTGAAGTAATAACACGCTTACAATATTGGGATTCTGGTTTGAAAAATGCAATATACCCATTTTTTTTTCAACAGGTATGTTTTAACTGTAACCAAACATTATGTGTGTTATAGGGGAAAATACTGTGAACCTTTAACAATTAAATAAAACATATTTTCATTTTATATAAAAACAACAACACTTAAATAACTTTCCTAAGTAATCTGATTTACATGTATTTAGCTGCAAAACTGCAGCTCTGATATTTCTACAGCACCATGAACTAAAACAATTAGCTTCTTTAATTTACTTATCCAGGCATTTGGAGTGTTCTTAAATTGAAACAAATCAGCAAGAGCTGACTGCAGTTCCCAGAAGCTAGTCTACCAAAATATTTATTGAGCTGACACATTTTCTTAGACTACAGCTAGGTAGTCTTCCTGCCTAAGGGAGCTGAAAAATCCAATAGTAAAGATGGGAGCTACAAAAACATTGGGAAGCAGTTTGTTAGTTTGTCATTTTTTTTCTTCATATTATTATGATCACAAGACATTTTATATTATATTTTAAGCTGTAACCATACTGATATGATATTAGTTAGGTATGTTACCCAAATGGATGTTATTGGGAGAAAATGGAAAAGAGGTGTTTGAAACAGTTTAGGCACCTTGTGATAGTCCATAAGAACAAACTGTCCCTTGCAAACCAGATTATGCCTTTCATCACACTTAGACCGCGTCCAGATGAACATGGCAGTGTGGTGTGTGGTGCCGCAGACACGTCTGTGGTGCCATATACTGCACATTCAGGCATTCTCCTCCCTGCAAGGGAGCAGCACAGGAGGAGGTTTTGAACCTGGATATCCAGGGGTCAGAAAAGCCAGTGGAAAAAAGCAAGCAGAGCAGCACACACAGCTCAAAACCAGAGCCTGGCCAGCCAGAGCCACACTCCACTGCCAGCCAGGCTGCACGCATTGAGATCACTGCTGCTGCAGCCCTGGGAGACCCCCAGCACTCCAGGTAAGGCTTCTGCACCAGCACAGTGCTGGCTCCAGCCCCCCTTCCCTACTCAGGGTAACTTGCTGTGCACCAGAGGGCACGTGGCGCACATGTTCCCTGGGGACAACTAGCAATGGCACAAGGTGCACTGCCACTATTTGTCCCCAGGGAACCAAACGTCCACACATGTGTGGACATGGCCGTAGGCTTTTTTAATGCCTGGTCTTCTGAGGTAAGGAATGCTTGCAATGGCTAATTTTATAATATTACAGAGTTGGTATCAAAATATGTCTTTCAACAAATTAAACTAAACGCAAGGATAAGAAAAGAAATGACCCAATAATATGCTACCAGAATATTTTGTTCAACTTCTGCTTTACCTTGTGAATTTAATAAGCCAATAACTATTTCTATACAAAAGAATCAATTTAAAAGCTGCATGAGAAAATAAATCAGGTATTCATTTTAGAAGTGAAATACTGAAGGCAACTTTTACAATTCATTTTAGAGTCTTCCAGGTTGGATGAAGGAAGTTTATAACTTCAGAAGAACTCTTGATTGCACATAATGAAGTAATTTTAAGACTAAAGTATAATTATATATATATATATATATATATATAATATATATAATTAAATATAATAAAATTATATTTTTGCAATACAAAAGCATGTATTTCTGAGCAAAAGGTGGGGGAAGTTCATTCTATGGGCTTACAACAAAATTGGCATTTCATTTACATGTGACAACAGCCTTCTTGACAGCAGATTAGTTCAACATAGAGCATCCTGGCAAAACGGTTTTCTGGTTCAGAGTGCATAATAATTCACTGTTGCCCCTCACTGTACATTAAATGTTACCTATCAAAGGGACAGGAATGTAAAAATGCTTGCGCTATATTCAGAAGCCAAGAAAAAAAACTGTTAATAAGAGTATGTTGGACACAGCCATTATATCCAGGGCAAACCATCAGACAACCATTTTTATAAACAGGTTAGGGTTTTCTCATGGGTGTTTGCAATTGTGAAAGTCAAATGTTCTTTAAACAACAAAAAAGGAAACAGCTGAGCTTTCAAATGCAAAATAAAAGTTGTGTCTACATTGTGTTGTTAAATTTCATTTTACATAGTGTGCCCTTGTTGCAAAGAAGTCTAACAAGTTTAAGTCTGCATTAGTTAGGAGCGTTGCTGGCAGATCACGGGAAGTGATTATTCCCCACTATTCAGCACTAGTGAGGCCACATCTGGAGTACTGTGTCCAGTTTTGGGGCCCCCACTACAGAAAGGACAGTACAGATATGGACACATTGAAGAGTCCAGCAGAGGGCAATGAAAATGGTGAGGGGGCTGGGGCATACAACTTATGAGAAGCTGAGGGAACTGGGCTCATTTAGTCTGGAGAAGAGAAGATTGAGAGGGATTTAATAACAGCCTTCAACTACCTGAGGAGTGGTTCCAAAGAGGATGGAGCTAGACTGTTCTCAGTGGTGGCAGATGACAAAACAAGAAGCAATGGTCTCAAGTTACAGCAGGGGAAGTTTAGGTTAGACATTAGGAAAACCTTTCTCCCGAAGTGGGAGCACTGGAATAGGTTACCCAGAGAGGTGGTAGAATCTCTATCCTTGGAGGTTTCTAAAACCCAGCTATACAAAGCTTTGGTTGGGATGATCTAATTGGGGATAGTCCTGCTCTGAGTAATTAGGCTGGGCTAGAGGACCTCCTGAGGTCCCATCAAGCCTTAATTTTCTATTAGTCTGTGATTTACTTTAGGCAAGATGAATTACAGTATTTACATTTTAGACCATATTGAATTCTGTTTTATAGTTAGGTGGAACTGAAATGCTAAGATAAAAATAATTCTGTCATTTCAAATGAAGCCCAGTGTCTTCATTCTGTAAGTATTCCATATGTTAATGTTACTGGATAAAATCCTCAGTTTCTTACTCTGGTTTAAAAAAAATGTATTCAGGAAAATCTCTGGGGAAGAAAACAGGCATTCTGCATAAGTATGTCACAGAATGTCCTGAGTAAATATAATATTATAAGAGAATCTTTCTCTTCATCCATAAATACTCACTGTTCAACAAGTTACCCAAGCACATACTTAATAGCAAGCACATCAGTGGGACAATTCATGTAATTAAGGAATGGCCTTCAATCTACTGATGAATTGGGGATTCATTTCTGTTTTGAAGAAAACTGAAAAAGGAATTTTAGCAAATTAATTAAAAAAAACAAAGAAACAAAAACCAACCAAAGCTGCAATATCAACAGGTGTTAGCACAGTCTATTTGAATCAGTTGTGAACTTGTTCAGTCCCTTGCAGATTTGCACCTTGGATAGAAAATAGTAAGGAGCCATCTGAAATCTAAGGAGATCCTTTAAAATATATAAATTAACTACTTGAGTAATTCTGTGCTACAAATATCTGACAATATACTTTATTGTCAAAAATAAAGTATAACGGTTTACTTTGTGAACAAAGATTCACCTGTCAAAAATGTATCCAAGCTTTGCAGAGCACTGTTGAACCTAATTGTGTTACTACCATACTCAATATAAGGTTCACTTCTTATTTCAATTGCATTAGCCATCGTTGATAATTATATTAAGGGTAATATCTCATTTTCAATCATCCTGTTATTCTTCTCAGTGGTGCACCATCAAGATCCATGGAAGATGCCAAATTTTAGCCAATTTTGGATTTTAAACTTCACTGCAGAACAACAAGGAAGTTTTTTTACCTTCTTGCCTGCAATCTGACACCTCCAGGGAAGGAATTCTATCTGATCAACACATTAAAAAGCTACTCAGCACAACTCACAAAGACACTCTCATGGACCCAGAGGGACAGCTTTCCATCCTCAGCTCCCTCTGTGCAAAAATGACATTTATTTCCTACCTATGGGGACTTTTTACCATCTTGTACCATCTATTTTTTTCCCAGAGCCTGACGAAGAGTCTTTGATCTCAAAAGCTTGCAGAAAAGGACAATTTTCTTGCCATTTTCCAGTTGGTTTAATAAAAGGTATCATTTTGGAACCAGGAGTTCCAGTTTTTTGCATATCAGGATCCAATGTGTTTATAGAGATTTTGGAATTCCCACTGTCTTTTGCACATGTCTTTTGATCAAAGGCCCTGAGTCAAAGCACTTAAACACATACCTAATTTTAAACTTATGAGAAATTTCATCAAAGTCAGGTTGCAAGTGCCTAGGTGCTTTGTCTTAATCCTGAGAGGAAGTAAACACCTGCAACTTCTTCTGATGTCAAGAGAAGTTTTTTTTACTTCAAGATGATCAAAATGCATGACATGATCTTCCCTCACTGCAGTGGGCAAGACTGGATAATCTCTTGGGGTCCTTTTTCAGCCAGTCTCTTACATTTAATTGTACATTCTATGAGCAATTCATTGGAATTTCATGTACATAATTTCAAATTTTCTTTTCATTTAACTTTTCTTCTTACCCACACTGCCTAAACATTTATCCAAACCCTACCATTCTGCACCTCAAACCATTGAGCTGAACCATTGTCTCTAGCTGCAGTGCTTGCAATCTCACCCCACTCAAGTCTGTTTAAAATGTTATTATTAAACTCAGTCTGAGTGACAAGTCAAGAAGATATCTCATATTTTCTATAAGGTATATATACCTATCCACGTCAAACACAAAATTCTGGTCCTTATCTACAAAGGCTTTCGCAAAGTAGGTCCCACTCACAACACCTTACACTATTGTTTTGTCACTAGACTGCTATTGACTTTAGTGTGCTAATTGGGGTTGCTTCAGTTTCCCAGTTCTTTAAACAACACTTCATGTCTTCTTTCCATATTGCTACATACATTTTAAAAAGCTCTCAGCCATAATCTATGAATTTTTTCCAAATGTCTCTTAAAAATGCACTGGCTCTTTCATGATGACAGAAAACTGCAGTCTCGTCAGGGTAAAGCTGATGAGATATGGTCCCTGATCATGTCAAAATTTGACATTGTATTATTTTTGGCAGTTTGCATCTCCCAGTGATTATTTTTTTTAATCTTTTTTGAAGATTAAACTCTTAGGGACAAGTACTGTCCCCATTACTGTATGTCCCTGTAACAGTGCCTAGCAAAGCTGGTTAGCTATTCTGTGCTACCACAATATGACCACTCAATAAATGAAACTGTTTACCTCTTGAAAATAAAAGCACACATTTCAAGACCAGGGGGAGTCTGAATCATGACTGTCATACAATTTGTGACTTCACTTTTACCTCTGAAAAGAGAATACAAAATACTTCCATCCTAGCCAATTGACACCTGCCTTACACTAGTGCAGACACACCTCTGTAAACCTACAGAGCATCAGAGAGGAGCAGTGTGCATAAACAATTCCTGCTGACCTAAAGGAAGTTTTTTCTGAGAGCAGAATTGGGGTCCTAATAGCAAAAATGGGATGTTTTTAGAATCCACATGTAATGGACACTACTAGATACATCTATATAGGTATCAAATTAAAGTTACATTTGAAGCAAGGTGAAAAGTCCTCTCATTAAGAGTAAATGAAGGGCACTTTGACCAGGATTTTAACATGATTAACTCCCATCTTTGCACTAACATGACTGTCTAGAAGAAGAAGAGAACAAGAGAGACAGAGAAAGCAGGAATATGTGGAGGATAAATATGGCTACTTAGAAACCCCTTTTCTTATATATATATATATATA
>NW_017729026.1:37609103-37639109 GCF_001723915.1 Gavialis gangeticus
AAACAATTCAAATACAATGGAATTTTTCAGACAGACAAACTTGCTTTGTTTGTTTGTTTTTTTAAAGACTGTAGATCACATTGACAAAAGTGGTTTCTTTTCAGCATTGTACAGTACTTAAGAACACAAACTGTTCTTATATGTCCCTTTGTGTACAGGTCTGTAATACAATATATATATATATATATATATATATATATATATATATATATATGGTATCTTGGCATTTCTTTGCCATGTTCCTTAAGAACTGTAAAACAATGAAATGTAAAAAATTGTCTTAACAGCTCCCATTTTTCTTCTGGACAAGGCTCATTGAGTACATTGTGTCAGCCACAACACCAGTTTAAAAGGCTTGGGTTGAATTCCTTTACTAGATTCTTTCTGAGCCCAGATAATATAATAAAATAGAACTCATACCAAATTAAACTAACTAAAAAAAACTACTACAGAACATAAAGAAGTAACTATGCCTTCTTTTCAATGGCTGAAAATCATCTTGCCACATACTGATGAAGATACTGTATTACAGCAACTCTTTATTCCATCCTTCACCAAGCAAATAAATAAATAAACCAATACCAAGCTGCTGTCTGGTTTTATTGTATAGTTGAAGCAAATAGTTGCAAAAAAGGACAATGAAATTGCCATGAAAGATTTGGAGACCGCATTTGCCTTCTCTCTACAACAGGGTGCTTAGGAACATTATGGTATCTTTCATTCATATTCAGTAGAAGAGTGGATAGGCAGATATCTGGGAAGTTGTGGTAATGGACAATCCTTAAACTGTACATAGGGTTTAATCAGGTGACAAGATTCTAAAATATTTACTACACACACTACTTATGTATTTATTTCCTATGCAGCCAAGGTTCGAATTATGGAGGAGTTTGGGGGAGGCTGAACCCCCAAAAGAGATGAGACCCCTCCCCCACAGGCTGGTCAGCACCCCTTTCCCCCACCCCCGTGCAACAGCCCAGAGCCTATATGCCACTGCACACAGTCCCCAGCATGCTTGGTGCCTTCCTAAGAAACCCAGGTGGCAGTGGGGGTGGCTCCCTCTGGCTGCCACCACCGCTGGCCCCAGGCCTGTGGTACTGAAGACCCCCCACAAGACTGGATGTGTAATTCAAACCCTGTCTACAACTACAATACAGAAGTCCTCTGTCATGAGCTAAGGGAAAAAGGGAACTATAAAGTAGGCCAGGGCTTCTAAAGCCCCCTCTGAACATTATAAGTACCGCACAATTAACTAGTTAATTGTGCAATTACCTTGGCTAGAGACAGAAATTCATAGATTCATAGACATTTAAAAATCTATTAGACATTCAACATAGACATTCAAAAAGCCTGAGCCTGAATTGAGGGGGGTGTGGCCAGGCCCTGGCAAAATGCTCTGATTAGGCATAGATTCTACCCACCCCCCCACCCTCCAACCAGCTAGGGAGCCAGCAGGGAGTTACACAGCATTTACTTACACAGCAAAGATTTACACAGGGAGTTACACAATGTTTATCAGCCCATCAATAAAACAAAAGCCTCTCTCATTAATTCAAGCTCTTCTTTTAGATCCCAAAACCCCAAAGCACACACTGTCCTGTCTGCCTTTGCCCTGTCTACCTTACACAGACACCTCTCAGCATTAGTTAGCATGCCACATGATGGCTATGGTCTGTGCTGTGGCAGAAGGGAGGGGGGAATTCCTGCTTGAGCAGGGAGTGGGAAATGGGACAGGAAGAAGCCAGGCAGATGCTTCTTTACCTGCCCGAGCTCTGCCTGAGCTCCAGTCAGGGAGCAGAGGGATGAGACCAGCTCTGCTGTAGAACAGAGAGCCTCATCCAGTTCTGCAAAGCATCTGGGATGCTGGGGGACTAAGTTAAGTGTGGAATAAATGTGGAGGAATCACCCCTGTGGTGATCCTCCCACCCTGAGGGTTTCCTGGGAGGCATGGTGAGGGACCCAGTTTCTGCAGCTCTGGGTCTCTGGGTCCCAGAAGCTGTGGGGTGCTGTCAGGACCCAGAGTCCACAGCTACTAGGGCTAAGAGTTCCCAGTAGTTGGGGGACTCACAGCCCCAGCTGGGCAAGGAAACCCCCTGTAGCTAGGAGCCCTGTCAGCTGATGGTGCTCTCAGCCTCAGGGGAGACCCTGTTACATGTGCAAATTAAAGTTCAATAGCAACCAGCTATAAAGTTAGTACACATTTTTTAAGTCTAACTGTATACCTGGTTGGAGCTGTTTATGGCGTGATAAGTATTTTACACATGTAGCTGGTCTCAGACAGACATTACACATAAACGGTGTAAATGATCAGAAAATGGTTTAAACCTGTAACAGAACAGATGTTCAGTCCACATCAAACCAGTTTGAAAATGACTGAAACTGGTTTGAGATAAACCTAGTTGAATGTAGTATTAGACTTAACTGATTTGGGTCAAACTGGTTCATTCAATGTCTGTCTGAAACCCCTTGCTGGTTTAAGTTAAACCAGACTCACCCATCATCCTGACATGCTCTCTGGGATGGGCAGGGCTCTCTGCTCCACAGCAGGGCAGGCCCCTCCTCCCTGGTTCCTCACTGGAGCTCCAGCAGAGACTGCAAGCGTCTGCCTGGCTCCCCCCTGCTATCCCACCCCGCTTCCCTCTCAGCAGGGATTCCACTGTCCCCTCTGCCTTACACAGAAAAGCAGCATTAGCTAGCAGACCATACACTGGCTATGGCACATGCTGCGGCAGATGAGACAAAGGCAGAATCAACAGGTAGCTGGTAATGTCCCTCTGTTGTTTTCTTATTGGGGTGATAAACACCGAGGGGTGATAAACAGTGTTATCAATTCCCTGCTGGGTTGGTCAGAAGGGGGGTAACCCTTCCCTAATTAGAGCATCCTGCCGGGGCCTTGCCATGCCCCCCTCAGCTCAGCATTGTGGAAGGGAAGGGAGGGCTACTCTAGTGCCACCCCCCTCCCCCAGCTTCTAGGCTGAGCCACTTCAGACATGTGTCTGCAGTTTTTCAGTCCAGAGGGGATATCTGTATGGGTACAAACTGGTTTAAATTAACCTGCAAAGATTGAATCAAATCAGGCTCAGGCTCTTTGAATGTCTGTCCCTAGCCAAAATGGCTGAAACCAGTTTAAGATAAACTTAGATGAATGTAGTAACAGATTTATGTGATTCAAGGTTAAATATGTTTATTGAACTTCTGACCCCTCCAGATTCAAGTTAACTCACAGTCCCCCAGCATCCCAGGATACTTTGCACCTCCCCTGCAAACAAGTCCTCCCTGTGCCCCACCCTCCAAAAGGGTGGGCAGGCTAGCTTTGACCCAAGCTGTGTACACCAGCCTAGCAAGGAGACATATTCTAATGTCCCCCCTCCCGCTTCCTCAGCTTCTGCCCTGAGCCACTGCAGGCATGTGACTGCGTTTCTGGAATCAAAAGTGAATGTCTGCTCATTTGTTTATTGGGTCTTTCTATGCAGTTTAAACTGACCTGCAAAGATTGAATCAAATCAGCCTCAGGCTTTTTGACTGTCTTTACTTATCCTGAAGGAACTAGGTCAGGGAGATTCCTTTTGTTCATCAGTTTCATTATCCTATTGCTGTTTGAGTGGATATTCTTATTACTCCCTCTCCACCACAGCAGGATTTTTGCACATCTCATAGGTAATTTTACCCTGTCCTCAGCTGAATCTGACTCTCATCTTGGCCTTAGAGCTGATTTTAAATCAACCAATATTCCATAGGTATTCTATGTGTTTCTTTCTCTCTTTTACAACAGATTTCCAAATTCTGTTCCTAAACAGAAATGTAAAAAAAATATGAAAAAAATCTTAGAACAGGATTGTATGTTTATTCCAAGAAAAACTAATATCCTTTGGAAAAGAAACATTTGAGGAAGAGCCATTTGTGTGTTTTTTTAATTAGCTTCATTTCCATGTTTTCAGAAGTGATGAGTAAGGCTATAGTTTTGTCATAGCAGTTGGAGAAACTGAATTTTAAGCAATTCATAAAAGCATGAGAATGGTTGTAAAGACAGTTAATATGGTTCATTATTGATTTAATTTATTTAATAAATATCTTCTCTCTCCCATGCTGCTTTTTGCATAATCAGGGGGAGACTACATTGGATCATGAAAGGTATAGCTCAGCCAGCAATGTTACCTGTCAAAGGGTACATTTGTTCAAGTTAAATAAAAGTACTATCTAACAACACGGACATAATACACATTATAAATACTTGGAAAACTGGCTAAGCATGATTACTGACACTGAAACAGAAGACAATAGCTTTGATTGGATGTAAGAAAATTAATCCTAAGGGTGTGTACTAGTAGAAAGGATGGTAGAATCTCAAAGTAGCCATGGATTATTGTCCTACACCTAGTTTCCAAGGAATCCTTTAGCAAATGAAGGGAAAAATCCCAAAAGTAAAAATCAGCCAAACTGTCCTATAGAAATTTCTCTTAATTTGAGCATCATCTTTCATCCAGCTGCTGTTCCCTTTCTTTCTGAGAAATGATGACACGACTTGGTGTTCAGATTAGGATTTTGATCAAGACATTTATCTATCATAACAACTAGTCTGTGTTTCCAATGGCTTGCCCCTCTCTCTGCATCAAGGCGGAAGAAAGAAACCAATGGCATATGGGTCCACATCTATAGCCACCCCATACTGTTCCTATTCATGTGTGTGATTCACTTAATATGGCAGTTACCTGTCAGTTCTTTGAGCATTTTTTTCAACTGGCAGTTCCAATTAAGCAAGTGCTACTGTGTTACAGGGCCTCTTTGGTGCTGTGAAAGAAGGAATCATGGAAATATATCCGAATATTTAGAAGACGATATACCACCATCTCCTGTTTCATGTTGTACTGGGGAAGAGGGGATTATTATGCACAGAGTCAGACAACCTGGAGCAGTAATAGATCTCTAATTTATTTCATGTATAATGGCATCTTTCACATCTCTCTTGAGGAAGCATTTTACTGCTAAGATAAAGAAAGATACTAAGCAGGATACATGTGGAGAAAGACTACTTTAACAAGGAAAGTCTCTACCACATATATTATTATCTCACCCTAATATTTTACTTCTCATTTCTCATTGGGATTGCTTGATTTTATATAGAATAGGCACTGAACTAGTAAAGCTAAAATACAATTTTGGTGACATATAAGACACAGACTCTTTCACTGACACAAAGGCAGTCAATTCCAAGAGTCTCAACATGTATACTTCCATGTTTCACCAGATCCTGTATTCTGTGCTACTGATGATTATTTTTTTGTTTGGAGATGGTTTTGATTTTTTAACTCATTTGTTGTTGTTCTTAATTCTTTTTTTTTTTACTATTTAAATTAGTTTTATCAAAAAAATTTAAAGATCAGAAAAGAAAAAGAAGGAAAGAAAAAAAAAGGAAAATGGTACTTCCTATCACATGTGTTTTTCTGATTTCTTGTCCAATTAGTAGTAAGCTTCATCCTACTTAGAGGATGAAGTAGTTAGAGTTGTACTTTCTTTGGTTGCACTTTAGAAGAAAAGTGCTGTTATTCACTATAGAAAAGTCCCTTCTTGCTACTATTGCCTGTGAAAGGACATAACAAAAAGGAAAAAAAAGAAAAATACTGAAGAGTTTTGCATTTTCCTCATATGATTATCATTCACCAGATCAGAAAGGGTATATCTAGCCCTTGTATTCCACCTTTTTAAGGCTGCCAATGATCCATCAGTTTACGGATATAAAGAAAATAGCCTAAAAATGCATGTCTATGAAGCCCATAGAAAGACTGATCTCTTCTTTAAAAACAAAACAAAACAAAGAAATACTGAACTGGTTTCAAGATCCATCATCATCAGACAGAGCAGGGGCAGCACCATCTGATGTCTAAGTGAGAGCTCTGGTCCACACCCTGCAATGTACCCTGTAGCTCTTTCTCCCTTTCCATTATAGCCAAGTTCTGCAACTGGGTGTCCTGGCCACTGCCTGCCTTTAAGGTTGCTCAGTATTCACTTCAAAGGCATGTAGGGCCATGCAGTCAAAAGCAGGCAGGACAGGGAGGGCTGCTGGTGTGGCCATAACAGAATTATAGGGGTGCTGGGGGAGGGGAGGAGAGGCAATGGGTAGGGATATAGGGAGTGGGGATGGCAGAGATCAGGTTGGGGGATGAACTGGCAGAGAGCAGCATGATGCAAAGTGTAGTCAGGAGTGCCAGGGTGTGGGCTGAATAGGGGATCCCAGGGTGAATGCATGATAAAAAGCTAGCTATGGCTGCAATCAAGAAGAGTTGCCAATCCAAGCATTTTTTTATTCATAGTCTGTGAACTTTTTATGAAAACCAAATTTTTTTTTTTTAAATATACTTGATGTTGCACATCTAAATTTGAACCTGGTTCTTCTAACTACCATCCAGGGCCTGGCACAAAAGAGTACTATTTATATTATGTAAAACAGGGGCAAGCAATTATTTTGGTCAGAGGGCTACTTACTGAGTTTCGGCAAGCCATCGAGGGCTGCATGAGAGGCATCCCAGGGCAGATTAATATTAATTCTCTAAATTTTTTAGGGGCCCTGTGGGTCAGATAGAATGGCCTGGGGGAGCCGCATCTGGCCCCCCCAGCTGCATTTTGCCCACCCCACTGTAAAACATTTATCAGTAAAAATATGTCAGTTAAAAATGTTTAGGTGTTGGTAAAAAGTTTGCAGTTAGTCAGTAAAAACAATGGGGTTGGCAATCCTGCTTCTCCCAGTCACAATCCAAAATATTGCTGCTTCTGTGTAAGAGATTAGGCCATGGTCTGATATTAGCAGTAGACTGACAGTGTTCCTTTTATGACTGGTTAATGTCTTCATGCTAGATTCCAAATAATTCTTTTAAGCAGACTGCATTCTCTCTTTATTTTAGTACTCTGAATAGCTCTCTTACTTATTGCATGAGCTGATCATTAACATTAGCAGCAAATAGGAGTAGGTCACTGAATACACTAATTTGGGGGAGGGTGGGGCAGACAAGGAGGGAAAGAAAACTTACAAACTTTTCCCAAAATTGTAAATGGAACATGAGGGCAGAGACTAAATCTCATATAGCATTGCATCTTTTCCAAAAAGACTGTCTAGGTCCATAGCATTATTACCTCTGGTTACAGAATATACAATAGGAGAATACCATGTGCAAGATGATGGAATATTTAAAAGAATACTCCCTATATCCACCCTTAGTAGCTGGATACAAAAGCTAGCAACTGAATTACCATATTTACTCAATTCTAAGATGAGGTTTCCCACACCACATTTAACATGGGACGAAAAAATTCCCTCATCTTAGAATCACATATGAGGATGGTGGAGGGGGGGATTTACAGGGGGTAGAGGTGGCAGAGAGACAAGCATAAGCAGGGTACAAGCTGCTTGATCTCCCCATATACCCCCATCACTGCCCACTCCCCTGCAGGATGGATAAATTAAAGACAACCCTCCAATAATTATATTCTATACCTGAAAAATTATAACAAATGTATAAAATTTTCTAGGTACAGCATCTAATTATTTGGGGGTTGTTTTGCATTCAGGGTCACCTTTGTTTACTGTATTTACTTGAATCTAAGAGTACAACAGCTGCATCTTTCCTGGCTAAACCAAATTATCAAAGACAATTATCAAACTGTAGTGTAAAATATGACTTTTAAATATGTTAAGACTCTATCACAGCAAATTTGATGGTATGTAGACATATTTTCCTAAAGTAACCCAGCTGCAGCAAAAAGACAGAAAACCATCAAAAAGACCAGTAAACTCATGGGAATGGGAAACCAGTACACTCAATAAATACATAGTAAAAACATGAAACATCATTATATACCTGTATATTGGGATGACAAGATATTTAATAGAGCATTCTCCAAGTCTCCTCCCATGGGTTTTAGATAAAAAACTACTGTGAGCTATGTGAAATAATGACTGTAGTTGATGGCAAACAGTACTCAAGAAGACTTCTTGTATTAATAATGTTATTAAACATGATATGGTAGACAGTCTCACTGTCCACTTGATGACCAACCTAAAAATGGAGGCTGCTGTGAAATCAAACTTACTATTTCAAAAAGTAAAGTAAAGAGAAACCTTAATGACATTTATTGCATAGATACTAGGGGTGTTTTATTATATAGTAGCCTCCTGTTAGATGGTAGAGACAGGAAGCAGTGCTAGAGCAGTGCAGAGCTCCAGACTGTGGGGACAAAAGCAGCTAATAAGGTAATGAAAATCCCTTGTGTCTCATTATGAAAGAAAGAGGTCAGGTGACTGGCTGGTGTAGAAATGGGGGAGGGAGCCTAGGAGCCCAGCTGCTGTCTTGTATTTGGCCCAAATCATAGAAAGGAAAGGCATTTCCTGAGAGAAGGCTATGGGCTGCTGATTCAGAACCACCAAGGAACTGGCACTGGATTGCCAGTCAAGAGTGGAAGGGTTTTGTTTGTGTTGTGCATGCACCCTGAGGGAAGGTCATTATTTCATTAATTACTTTGTTTGTGTTTGCTGCAAGACATTCGGTGGGTTTAATAGTGAGCAGGGAGGCACTATGAGTTCCTGCAGATTTGTTTTAAGTGACTTAGTGTGGAGACTACAGGCCAAGGAGAACTGAGTTTGGGTGGAGGTTGCAGACCCAAGAAGAGAGGGAAGAGAGCCCAACTGAGCCTACTGTGTATGAGGGAAGAGAGCTCAGTTGAGCCCTTCCAAGCATTCAGTGTTTTAAGGGTTGGTCCAAGCACAGAGGGTCCAATGATGAGCAAGGTGGTATAAGGCACCTAAAATGTAACTCCAGTAGTCTTAGGGCTGCCTCCCAAATTACTAACATCAAGGCACATCAGGCAAAGATAAAGCTGTGCGAAAGAGTACAAAACAGATTTGGGGTGGCTGCCAAAGGGCACCACTGCCACCTTTGGAGGTGGAGCTCATTACAACTAGTAAGGTAGATCCACTGGATCCTTTCTGAGGAACTGATAAGACAATGTCTGGAACTCCAGATAGAAAAGAATATCATCTCTCTGTTCGAGCGGAGCCTGCAAGTTATGGAATATAGGCATGTAACTCATTCTTCTACAGGATGATAAATGAGAACGTAAATAGAGTGAAACTATACCATAAAACCTATCCAAACATAACCTTCTCTGTAACCTTCCATCAACATTATTATTAGGAGGAAAATATTAGCAGCTAGGCATAATAGGACTGAAAGGGAAAGCTACCTTTAAGCAAGAATAGATTCTCCAGTTGAGTGGAAACAACTTAAAAATTAATCTGACAAAGATAATTCTAGGAATAAGATATCCAAATGATTGGAAGGGGAGTTCTGCATCTTGTAGTGAATTATTTACTGAACTTCTGAAAATGGACTTAAGGGGAATCTTGAATTGCAACTAGTGAACTGAATCAAGTTGCTAAGTGCTAGACTAAAGTAAGATTCAGTTAGGTTGCCTTAGAACATAATTTTGGACCAATTTTGAGATCCAGATTCTGTTGCTGGTAAGTAATGAGCCATTTGAGCTGCATGTGATGGTATTCAGTAGGTATGTCTACACTAGATACTAACTGTGTAATAGCCTAATAACACTGCCCAGTAGCATGCCAGGGAAAACCCATGCTAATATGCTACTGCTCAGTAGTATTAAGCTACTGCAAGTTAGCCTCTGTAAAAACTCATGTGCCTGCACTACTGTGCAGTTACTGTGCATTGATTTAGTACTTTGTTATGCAAGTACTAAACTTAATGTGCAGTAACTACAGCACATTAATGAACATGCAGATGCACCCAGTGTAACACAGGAACTTTTCAATAGAAAGAATTTGAAAGAAACAACTATGAACAGAATATAGGTTCAGGACTCAAGTTTCTGACATGAAAACTCAAATTCTGATCAGGTGAATCCATAGAAAAAGCACCAGAAATTGATTTTACAAATAGTAGTTCAGAAGTTTATGATAACCTAGTTGGCTTTGTGATTCAAACAGAATGTGCAGAACAAAAAGTTCCAGCTATTTGACCAGAAATAGAAACAGATGATGCAAAAATTTTCAAACACGACTTGATTTCTGCAGCCTTATACTTCTATTGTCCCTCCCCATAACAGTCAAAGCATTAGGGATGAATATTGGTCAGCTTGCAGCAAAGGGTAACAAACTCTTCTGGGTTTCAGGCAGAGCAAAGGGAACAACTCATAGCCAGGAATGCTGGAAGTGGATATGGAAGTTTGCCTGGAGAAGAAGGTTCTCTATCTCACATTGGCCAGTCAATGAGGAGGTGAGGAGTGCTGATTGGATTTAGGAACTGGCTGGATCTAGGAACCTTCCCCTTAAATTTTAGTGAGTTTTCCTTGGATCCAGAGGTCATCTTGTTACTACTATAGCATTGTCTCTTTTCCCTTTAGCTGAAGAATGTTAAGCTGGTATTGTGGGTATGACCAATCATCTGTTTTTTCACTATCAGGAAATATTTTTTCCTTTCAGGCCAAAATGGCAGAGAGCATTTTGCTTTTTTTGAATTATCAGGCAGGAACAAGTTATATTACAAGAAGTAATAAAAGGAATATATTCTTCATCCAGAGCTGTATGCCATGTCCAATGAGGGTAAGAGTCTAAAGAGCCAACCTTCAGAGACTTAATGCCTTTAAGGAAAAGGTTTTCCTTTTTTCTCCACCTGTAGTCTTCAAAAAATACTTTAGGATTTCTTGGCACCTTCCATGTCTTCTGTGGTGAGAGGGGAAAGGTGAGAGGATTAAAAAGAGAACAGTTGTTGTAGTTAGGATAAAAAAAAATTGGCCCCTAAATGCAGCATGCTCAATTAAGTGCCTTGCATGTGCATAGATAGCAGTTCTCCTTGTTTAAACTTAGAAAAGTTTTGGTCTGATTCTTAAATCCATCCTTGTGTCTGACCTTTCAATTATAGAAGAACATACAATTGAAGAACAGAGGAAAACAGTATGCTCCCAGTATGTTTTGGAATTTGTATGTAGGGAAAGGAAGGGTTATTTAGTCAGCATACTGGTAAAAGGAAATTAAACCTGAAAATTAGTAACCTAGATTCTCAAAAAATACTGTGATTGGGAGGGGAGTGAATGCTCACTATACTTGATCATGCACTGACTGACTGATGATGCCCAGAAGCTGACCATCTTGTAACACCATGGGAGACTTAGAAAATCTTGTACCCTCTAACAGGTTGACAAATAGAGTAACAACCTTCCAGCACTGTGCAGTGCAGAGACATACCAAAGCTGATCTATAGACTCCATTTTTATATGACATTGTAGCAAGTGTTTTGGCTAACATGTGAGAAAGCACTTAAGAAATTGCAAAACAGTGGGATGAAATAATTAATAAATGTGCCTCTTTACAATAGTCACAGTTTCTGTGATAACCTTAAAATTCCAAGCATCAATTGTTGAACCCTTCATGAAGCAACTACTTTTTCCAAGTTTGAACTGAGAGAAGTAGTCGTCCAAAAAGTTTCACGATGAATTCCATGGAAAATTTGATAGGATATTTTTTCTCACATTACTAATGTCTTACATAAATATACAAGATTAACTAATAAGATAGGGGAAAGGCAGAAAGAAAAAAAAATAAACTCTTGTCACTTGTTTTCAGCTCAGAAAGTCTGAGGAAGAAAAAGTGGCCAGTAGATTTAGAGACTTGTCAGTTTGCAGTTCTGATACCGAAATCCCCTTAGACTGAGCAGGGATTTATTTTGCATCTTGAAGCTTCAGATGAAAGGCAACAAGTAAGACTTTCACTGGGAAGAGGGTAAATTGTAAGAATTATCTTCAGGTCAAAAACATTTGGGATGTTAAAATCCCTGACTGAAATTGCTACACTGGTTAATTTAGGAACAACTAAATAATCTCAATGAAGTAAATGAGACTATTCATGTAATTAAGTATTTTACTGCACCCATCTCATACTATATTACACTGTCTTACCATTTATAATGATAAAGAGCCTGGGTGTGTCAGAATCACAGAAAAAAATAAAATAGCACTGTGCAGTATGTGGTCTCAAGCTTAGGGAAATCTATCCTGAACACAAGACCACAAGAACAGAAATGGACAAATCAGTAGAAGAGAGATGATAAGATTCTTGGTAATAAAATGAGAGAGATGTCAATAAGAAAGCAAGAACTCTTGCATAAATAGGTAGGTTCCAGAAAATTATTTGCACCAACAGATTTACTTAAGGAATTAATTACCAAACATTATTCCAGAAAACAGCTCTGACATTTGTTGTTGTTTTGAAAAACAAAACCTGAGCTAATTATCTGAAAAACACAAATTGCATTTTTTTGGAATCCCCAAATTTTGTTTTAGAGTTCTGAAATCTTATTCAGTAATGGATGTTATTATTTTTGTTTATTTTATTTTTAGAGATGCCATTATTAATATAAAATATAATTGCGAATTATTTGTATTAACACCAACACAAACCCAAAGCAGATTAAACATTACTGAAACAAATTTCTCAGATTTTATCAAATTTAAAGTCCAAAGTCAAAAACTTTTGTTTCAAAACACATTTAATTAAAAAAAAACCATACTTTTTTTGACAGTGGCATATTTTCTGATGCTTTCATTATGACAAAACTAGTGCTTTTCAATTAAAAAATGCTACTATTTTTTGACCAACTCTAGTTATTAAAAGCCAAGAGAGCAATTAGCTGAAAGATGTTGATGCAGCCTCTTCATGAGGCTTATCAAGCCAATAGGGTAAAAAAGGTTTGGAAGAGAGAACAAAAGGACTGACAACATCTAAAAGGTTATACACTTTCTCTGGGGAGATACAGTTCTCAGGGAACTACTCGAGTCTGAAAAAGCTAGGCTATCTAAAGCTGCTTCAAAGTGTTGGAGGATTTGAACAAAACAGATGTGTTTTGACTTTTTTATTGTTTTAAAACCTTTTTGGTTCTAAGTTATATTTGATTCCAACTGTTACTATCAAATAAGAGTTTTCTTTGAGAGGGCTGTTTGGTCCCTTCATTTACTGCTGGTCACCAAAGAATACTTGTCAAGGTAAGCCCACTTCAACCATAACATACTGCAGCTCAGGACCTGGTTTAAGAGAAAGACAAATGCATGATTTCAACTCAAGAAGGGACAAGTATGGGATCTCAGACCTGATTGGGTTCAATCAAGAGAGACAGAGAAAGGGCAGATAAAGGTGGCCCCACAACCTTGAGAGGTTACCTAGGCTTAAATGTTAGCAAACAGAACAATTAATGTACCTTAAAGATAGCTGGTCCCTTTACTAAATTTGCAGAGAATTACTAACATCCAGCAAGCTGCCGATAAATATCCAGAGACTTTAACCTTCAGTATAGATTTCCTGAAAAAGCTGCCTAGTTATATCATTTAAGAATGAATTGTATGAGAGACCATGCCAATTGTGGACTACAAAACTCTCATACCACAGTTTACCACTCAAGAGGAAATCTAATCCGACAAGTAACAAAACATTATTGATAGGGTGAGGAACAAGAGTCCATCTGGAAAAAACACTTAAACCAAGTAGCATATGTTTTTTACTGTATGAAGAGTGAAATTGGTTATTCTCCACATTCCCTGTTGTGTGGGTAATCTTCATTCAATTTTCAGATAATTTACCAGACTTTGCAGGGATAAACAAGGCAACAACTGTTTTATCTACACTAGTTGAAAGAATGCACACAAAAGCACATATAGGATTTCTAAGGAAAACATGAAATCAGGAGTAGGTAATTAGAAAACTCGGAACAAGGTTATGTACCCAGGAGGCAGAATCCTGGCAAGAAATCTCCCTGGATATAACTAGTTAGAGAAATGCTAGTCAATGAGAAGGCCACTTGTTCAGTAGAAAAAGCTATATATAAAATTCGAAAATATTTTACTGGAATCTTTCAGTTCTTCTTAATCATCCCTCAATTCAAAATTAAGCAAGAATACTGATCACCTCCTCCCCCCAAATAAAAAACAAGCACAGTTTTGAGAAGATAGTGTTATTTGAATCAAATAAAATATCAGCTGTATCAAATGAAGACTTAGATAGCCAGATACAGTCAGAAACCCATTATAGTTGCCACCAGAAAACAGAGTTGGCAGGTGATTTTCAAACTCAAAGAGATGAAGTAATTTCAGTGTCAAGGACACCAAGTAATCAGTGATGAGCTGTCAGACAGAAAGGGGCAAGAAAGAGACAAAGTTCTTCACTTATTCAGATTCAATAGCCACAGTGACTGAGATCACTGTGACCAAGCTATCACTAATTGCTATTCAAGAGAAGAGCACTGTCTGCTATGGCCCCCCATCAGAGATAATAGATACAGAACCTTCAAATTATATGGTTTTCAGACATCCCAATAAGACATCTAACACAAATTATATGGACTCTAGAACTAGGAGTTAAAGCTAATAGTTGCACAATAAAATTATTATTATTATTTTGTCATTCTATAAAAACATACTGGTTTATTATAATTTTAAATGTACAAAATGACTTATTTTTAAGGGAATGAATGATATAGGGCAGTGAAAAAATGTCATATTTTCCATATCCACAATTATGTATCTGGAGATACGAGATGTTTACAGCAACATTAAAGTGGAGGGGAGGGTTAATTGTTGTATTTAAATGCCAGTTAAAACATGGTGTATTGTTCTAACTGATCATTTGGAGAAGTTTCTTACTGTATTTTTTATGCAGCAGATCTGTGGGACACTTTCTCTCAGATAGACAGGAAACAAGAGCTAGAGATGATGACATGAAGAGCTGGTTAAGTACTTCAACATCAGTGAGGATTATTTTCCTCCTTTATGCAAGCTGTTGAACAATCTAAGAAATAACAAAGCCAAGGGGTGAGATAGGGTTTTTCTGGGAGAGAAGAACAAGATAGAGTTAAAAAACATGAAAAGTAGGGAAAGCAGGATCCTGCTCTGATAAGTTAAGAATACTCGGTAAGCTACTATGAAGTTGCTATCAATGGCATTAGAAAGAAAAAGGGTTTTATTCAGCTTTCAAAATGAGTAATTTGGGACTTGTATGAAGCTGCATCTGTATGTTTGCATACACACAAAAGTTATTTGTTGTGATTATGACAGAGATAATTCAGACAAAAAGGTCTGCTAGATAGCTGGTAAATCTGGTTTTTGGTCTTGTGAATAAACTATGTGGGACAGTTATTGAAGTCTGGATTCCACGTATGCTACAAGCTATACTATTCTTTGTTGTGAAAAAGAGGACAGGTAAAGACTGAAAAATTCCTAGGATTTATCTTTGTCACTTTTTAATTATCCACTTCCCAAGCCACTCAAACCCTATATTGCTTTTTCCCATTTTCTTTCCTATTAGTTAAAGCTGTGTCATCCAACCAGAGAAAAGAATATATATCACATGCCCTGAGCGACCCCCTTTGGATAGTGAGTTTCAAACGTAGCATGTTAAATAGATATGTATTGCAAAAATGCATGAAAGCTCTTCAGGTTGGCAAGCAATATAAAGCCTATTCGAGTATTTATGAATTTAAAAAAATAAAATCAAATCATGATCTGTTCATGGAACAGTTTACAAACAAAAAAGGACTAAGTCTAACAAATAATGATTCACAGTGAGAAGTCTAATGAGGTGTAATTACCTGTGTTTTACCATGAAAGATATACTAAACTCTACACACTGCTTCAAACATGCACATACCTTATTGTGAAACACACAACAATTATTATAAAATACTGGGACTCAGGCATTCATTACAGCTGGGTTGCTATGAAACCAAATCTTTTTTTTTTTTTACAAAGGGAATCTAGATGGAACCTAGTAATTTGGTACCATATAGGCCCTGACTTTGATGACTGAAATGCATGTGGTTCACATAAATTCTATATATTACACAAAGCATCACCTACACTGTACTGTATACTATAATGAAAACACACATTCCATAATGTATGCTGTATTGTGTCACTATAATATGTCAGATACAATATATGCCCTACAATGTAAACAGGAGAATATTACTTTTGTAAATCCACTGTTTTATTTCTTTGTAATTTACATTGTGCTGTCTTTACTACTGTCAAGAAATTATCACGTAGATATATTTCCCTGTGTAAATGACTATGTTAGGAATGCTAGGACATATATCTATTGTTAAAACAAAACAGATTTACTGTTTTAAGAAACAAGTATCCTTTCTTACACTTGCCTACATCTTTGATTTGTACTGACATGTGAGTGAGCAAGTTAGCAGATGCTGAAATTTTACCTCTAGTTCTGAAGACTGATGTAAACTTGGATATAAACAGATATTTTACACAAAACCCTACCTGTAAACAATCCTCTAGTCAGTGCAGTATATTTTTATACTATTTTATGACAAAGATAATACTTTCAAGTACATCAGGATTTTATAGTGCCAGTCCAGAAACAAACACGTGAAAAAAGTTCAGCAATAATACTTTACTATGTGGTGTTTCTGTTTGGTAATAAACATTCTTCCCAGTTCAGTGACTGAGATAAAGTGACTGAATAGCATAATAAAAAAAAGTTTCTGAAAAAATAATAATGTGTCTGTAGATTCAGAAAATGCATCTTTCCAATACGATATAGTAGGACATATTTTCAGAGTGGTGAGTAAGAGTTCAGCCACATAGCTTATAGTAAAATTAATGGGAGACGATTGCCTAAAGCATTGTGCATTACACTAAAGAAAGTCCTTGTTGTGGCAAAGTGAGGGGTTTTGGTCCTATACATAAAATATTTTGCATGAAAAGTTCCCCCTCCCAATATATTGTTTGTGCACATATACTAAACTATAACATATAGTGTGTGCACAACTATCTCTATAAAAGGACGCCCTCAGAAATAAAGCTATAAATAGTTTATATAATCCACTAAGGTCTCTTGTGCCTTCAGGAAATACTAATGTAAGTGCTTGGTGGTTTAAAACAGCCTTTTAAAGAAGGCACATAAGTGAAGCTATTCTTTACAAAATGGAACAAGTATTTCATTGTGTCATCTATATGATTTCTGTAGCTGTTGCTGAATTACTTATGAAGCATCAGCAGCATCCACAATTACTACCTTTCTATCTGTCAAAGAACAGACACAACCTCTACAAAAGAAACTGATAGTATCAAAGGAAGAGACAGAACTTTGATATGAAGTCCAGCATAAGAAGGGTATAGAGACAGGGAGAAAAAAGATTGTGGAGGCCCACCTGTGCACCAAAAATCAAATTATAAAAACCTTGTTACTGATGAGATTTTTGTTCTCAGTACAAAAAGATGCTATATAAATAGTTGCTGAAGATTAACAGTTTTAGGGAAATCCAGGCAATCATATGGATAAAGCCATCTATTTAAACATTTTTATTCATAAACTGATTTAAAAATGATTAACAAGGTGGTAGAAGTCTGCAAATGAAGTTACAGGAAGTGATATTACTGGTTTCTCTAATGGACTGTAATTTTTTGTAATCACAGCAGGAGTCAAAGTTACAAGGTATAAGGTGCTTTTCTGTGAGCATATGGGGTTAATTCCAGTCCTTGCAGCAAAAGGGTAACATACAATGGGATTTTCTGACAATGGGAGTTATGAGGTGCACGTAAGAGAAGAGTGGAAGGGCAGCATCGCCACATCCGCCCATTTCCCAGAACTGTTATTGGAGCTGTTGAGATTAACAGAGAGAGAACACAATACTGAAGAAAATGGGAAATAGCATGATTAAAGATCAAGAGAGCACTATGTATTAGATTGCATTATGATTTCATAATTGCAGCTTTGAGGCCCTTGACCCTAGCAAGCCCAGCTAAGCATAGTTTCAAATGCATCCCAGACTGGCATTTTAAATTAGATGTTGTACTTCAGGGCATTTACCTGGTAAAAAATTTTAAACAAATTATTCCACTGCTTTCCTCCTGAGAATACAAACTACCCTGAGTAAGCTAATATTTCTTACACTTAAAGGCCTAATTTGAGCAGTTAGGGATAAACCTTGCTGTAGGCAGTAAAGTGATTAACTTAACTTTAATACCAAACTAAATCATATAAAAACAGTACAACTGTCATTTTCTATGTAAAGGAAACACATAGAAAGAGGAAAAGACATTTCACAGGACTTGCAAATGTCTTTCAGTTTGTAAATAAAAAGCAAGTGTCACCTGGCATACTGACTGCTTGGTGACAAAATCAGCATGCTGGAGTTAGAAGAGCAGTGTTATACTTTGTAAAGAATTGTGAAAACCCTAATAATTCATTATTCTTCTGTATACCACAAAGTGAAATATGAGAATATGAAAGTAAGAAAAAAATTTGTGACTTTTGACAATTATTAGTGAGAAAAAAAAGATAACAATTGCCAAAAAAATCACAAAAGTTGACATGTTACCTGGCTATGACAAAGAGCACACAACTGACACCCAAGTAAGCCAGCAGAATATACATCCAGATATCAGGGGAGAGAGGATTCAGGAAGGAGAAGACGCCCGGGTTTGTACCATTGGGCTTGCGGTACAAAATACTTATTCCAAGAGTCATAAAGGGCTTGGAGAAGTCGATGACCTTCTCTCGAACATACGTAATGGCCAGAGGAGCAACTGCAAGGTCAACTTTCTGTTGAGAGAAATAAGAGAGAAGAGAAAAAAACATAAGTCCGAAGCAGCAGGCAGAAACTGGCAATCAAATTAAACAAAACACAGACTTTACATTTGAGAAGGCCTGTCCCTGCACCAATTAAGCTGGTATTTAAAGCTCTACTAGTAAGGAAGGTGATTTATTCTGGTTCTCTTTTGTTCGGTGTTTCTGAATTAACATAGCAGTATTTGAAGATACCCGAAAGCTGTGATAGGAGTGGAAGGAAAGTAAAGCAAAACACTATGTACTTCAGAGGACACACACATTTACAACTCTCTAATTTCTCTTTTGGCTGTGTGTTGTTATATATCTCTGCTTTAGCTTTGTGTGTTGTTTTATGGCTACTTTGTCAATTCTTAAATGTACTCTTTAAAAATAGTTATGTACTTGAGAATCAGAAGGCAACATGAATGTTCTTCAAACAGTCACCTGCAAATATAAGGTGACTGGATCCATTAACGGTCAGAATATCCCCCATGATCTCCTATTCTATTATACCAATCGAGCTTCAGTGGCTGACAGAATGAGGTCCTTACACATTTAGAGTGGGATTCCTATTCTTTTACTTGCCACAAGTAGCATCTTGTTCCAGGAATAAATAAATTGACTTCAGTGGGATTGGTAGCAAGATGAGAAATGGCATTAAAATTTACCACATAGACTATTATATTATATTATATTATATTATATTATATTATATTATATTATATTATATTATATTGTGTGTGTATATATGTTGAGAGAGTTGGGGGACAAGGAGATTCTTATGTTTATCTTAGCAGAAGAATATGTTGGTGGAAATGGCAAATGTACAAAAGAGTTTCACTGTGACAATTAACAATTCTAAATTAAGTACTTTTCCTATGTACTACACCTGCAAAACTCTCATGGTAAGTAGCTTCAGTTATATATCTCTATTCTTACTAAATTACAGAAATAAAATAACAGACTCCACTCTGAATGACTACTTTTTAGTAAGTGAAAAATAAAAATCCTAGAGATCATATTACAAATTAATTTTGTCAGATGCCATTTAGTTTTAGTTATTTGTGGTAGCAATCCTTAGCAAATTAGTAAGTGTGATCTACACTATTTCTAAAAAATAATGAAGCTTAGTGATGTGAGACCTAACCACAGCATTAGCTATTACATTTTTATTGATGATTGGTAAGAGGTTGCCAGTTTTCATGAGGATTACAAGGTACCCAGTTTAGCAAAGTGTGGATTAACTAGATTCTACTGTAAGTGATATATAAATATAGATATCTAATAAGAAGTGATGGTATAGCTCCTGTGAAAATAACATGTCATTTTCAAAATGACTGTCCTAAACCTAAATAATATGGTTTATCTGTAGATTTTTATTTCCAACTGTGGTATAGATTTCTATATTTTTCTCACTTCATAATGTGCATGCCACATACAGCCCCAAATCCTGTATATTTCAAATATTATTTCAATTTATCAGTGCTGCTCTCTTGTGTTTGTTTCAATCTGATTTCTGCACCGTGTATTAGATGCGATTATTGTTACATGTTTTTATGGTGTCATAAAAACTGTATTAGTTTATGGCTACACAAAGAAGTTACCGTAAGTTAAACTACAATGAACCTTCAGTATGTTAGCTTCCCTGTGGAAACTACTCATTATGTACACACGCATCCCACTGTAAATGTGAGATAGCTTATCACTCAATGAAAATGGGCCAAGCTGCCTTGCATTTACCAGATAGTATGAGCATGAATGCATGCAGATAGTTCTCAGAGTAGATAACACACTAACGATGGAATTTTATTTCCCTTTGCACATCAAAACATCAGTTTTCTAGCTCACCGTTTTTGGTCCCCAGTTATATTTTGGTCCAGCGAAGTTCTTTTAACATGCACATGTATGTGCACACCTTGGGAAAAAATGACTGCAGGATAAAGTGGGTGTGTTAGGGTACTCGCCCAAAAGTAAGAGACTCAGGTCCTACGTCTCTTCACCCACAATGAGTTTGAGTCTACATCTCCTACTTCCCAGAACTGTACTCTAACTACCATACAACCAATCATTATTAAGAAACCTGCCTGACATTCCTTTGAAGCTGGTTATTCATGGCCCCCACAACAGAAAGCCAGAAGTATAAAAAGCAGCTTCTGCAACCTGGGCAGCAGCAGTGGACAGACCATAATCATGGGTACACAACACTATCATGGGTAGTCAGAGACACAGTTTCCAACCTCCTTTAGGCAAGGAGGGGCCTATAAAGTATGTGTTTGGTTTCCTGGGCCGGGCCCAACCACATAGCTATTGGGACTGAAACATAGGAGGGCCTCTCCTCTTCCTCCTGAATCTAACGCCTATTAGTCATGTGTTTCTGGCCACCTACTGTTTTGGAAATTATGCCCACAACAGTTGTATATATATGGACACATATGTACAGCCAGTGTCTACCACACATGTGCAGTCTATATGGGCATTTTTACACATGGAAGCTCCGCAGCACCAGGTGCTTTGAAAAGCACCCAGTGCTACGTCGCTTGTAATTGTATAAGTGGCAAAATGTGCGTTAGTGCTGAGAAAATGGTGACAGCATGCTTTTGAACTAAAACACATAGAAGGTGCTTTCATTCAAAAGAACACCGCCACCATTTTTTGTGCGCTAGTGTACATTTCACCACTTATACAACTGCATGCAGCACACTGCAGTGTATATCAGCTCGCGTGTGGAGCATGCTCGATTAAACAAGTCTGCTCTAAAGCAATGGATCTCTGGAGCATCACGTGACAAAAAGTTATGTGTATAAATGTCTTACGTGCCAATTAACAAATCCACACCACCTGGGAAAGGGAATCACTCCCTCTGGGTAAGTTTCATTTCTGAAAGCTAAAAAGATGGCATTTTAAATGCTGCAAAGGAAAATTCCACCCAATTCACACCCTAGCATTATTAATTGCAACTTGTTCATGTAACCACACTCAGATAGGTCTAGGCAAAACTCAGTTGACACACATCCTGTTATTTACTAAAGGCTTAAGACTATAATGGGTGAGGCACAATATCCCATTGATACTCAGAACTCAGTGATAATATTTCAGGCAAAGTACCAAAGATTCATTCTAGGAAAGATATGTATCCATATTTATAGGCTACCTACAACATTCTGGGTGATACAGGAAGAAAATACAACTCCTTGGATTACAGGATACTTTAACAAACTAAAGACAGTACCATAAATTAAACTTCAGAAAGAAGGACCCATTGCAGGGCATCCACTGTAGACTCTCAAGGGATTCAGTTCTTCCAATCTATGTAACAGACACTACAGGTGGGTTTCATAGTTTCATAGTTCGTAGGGTCAGAAGGGACCTAGGCAGATCATCAAGTCTGACCCTCTGCCATGGGCAGGAAAGGATCCTGGGGTCAAATGACCCTGGCTAGATGATTGTTTAGCCTCCTTTTGAAGACCCCCAAGGTAGGGGCAAGCACCACCTCCCTTGGAAGTTGGTTCCAGCTCCTAGCTGCCCTGATCATGAAGTAGTGCCTCCTGATGTCTAACTTGAATCTAGTCTCAGTCAGCTTATGGCCATTATTCCTTGTTACTCCCGGTAGTGCATAGGGGAACAAGGACTCCCTCGTTGCCTGCTAGTCCCCCTTGGCAAGTTTGTAGGCGGCCACCAGATCACTCCTCAGCCTTCTTTTGTGGAGGCTGAATAGGTTCAGGTCCCATAGCCCCTCCTCGTAGAGCCTGCCCTGTTGTCCCCTGATCATGTGAGTGGCCCTCCTCTGGACCCTCTCGCTGCTATCCACATCCCTCCTGAAGTGTGGTGCCCAGAACTGGACACACTACTCCAACTGTGGCCTGACCAATGTCGCATAGAGAGGGAGGATCACCTCCTTGGACCTGCTCGTGATGCATCTATGAATACATGACAAGGTGCGGTTAGCCTTCCTGACTGTGTGCTCACATTGGCGGCCCATGTTCATCTTGGAATCAATAGTGACTCCAAGATCCTTTTCTGCCTCTGCACTGATGAGAAGGGAGTTCCCCAGCCTGTAGGTATGCTGCTGGTTCTTCCCCCCTAGGTGGAATACCTTGCACTTGTCCATATTGAATCCCATCCTATTCTCATCCGCCTACCTCTGTAACCTGTCGAGATCTAGTTGTAGCCTGTCCCTCTCTTATAGCGTGCTCACTTCTCCCCACATCTTAGTGTCATCTGCGAACTTGAACAAGGTGCTTTTCACCCCCTCGTCCAAGTTGCTGATGAAGATACTGAACAGTGCAGGCCCAAGGACCAAGTCCTGGGGAACCCCACTGCCCACATCCCTCCAGGTCAAAAATGACCCATCCACCACCACTCTCTGGGTACAGCCCTTCAGCCAATGTGTGACCCATCCGACTATGTAGGCATCGACACCACAATCGCCTAATTTTTTAATGAGGATGGGGTGAGAGACAGTGTGGAAGGCCTTCCTAAAGTCCAGAAAGACAACATCCACCGCGACACCTGCATCCAAGGCTTTTGTAACCTGGTCATAGAAGGCTACCAGGTTAGTCTGACAGGATCTGCCTCTAATGAACCAATGTTAATTCCCCCTAAGCATAATCTCCCCTGCTGGTCCCCTGCAGATGTGCTCTTGGATCATTTTCTCAAAGAGCTTCCCCAGGACTGAGGTAAGACTAATGGGCCTATAGTTTCCTGGGTCCTCTTTCTTCCCTTTTTTGAAAGGTTGCTGGCAGATGTATTAAATTCAGGACTTCTGGATCTTAAAACATGAGACTTTTTTCCTGAACTAATAGAAACATAAGACTGGAAGGGACATCCTGATCTACTTAATCCAGTCTCCATTATCAGCCCTTTACCCAAGGTTTTCCCAAAATCATCACTTCAAATCTTCAGGCACAACTAACCAGGCACAAAAACCAGAACACCCTTTAACATGTCATAGATAAAGGGTACTGCTAGTGTCCTGCCACTGCAATAGCTTGGAGGATCCTAAGAAGAGGACCATGCTTCTGCTACAAAGAAAGGCAAAAACTAACAAGTGCTTGCTAGTCTGGCCGAAGAGAATTCTTCCATCCTGATCCCAAATTTAGCAACTATGCAGAAAAATAAGACCTCCTGGTCAGGAGCTCCTCAGTTTTCTAACTACCAGCAGCATACCTAAGTCAAAACACTCCAGCTTGAACTTTGGTCAGTGTCCCAGAATTTCACACAAAGGAGCATGGAAAAAACTCAGAAGCCAGTAGCATCCATGGGAGGTGAAACATCCTCCCCAGCCCTGACAGTCAACTAGCAAAAGTCCTGAAGCTTAATGGGAAGATTGAAAACACATGATGCCAGAGGACACACAAACTGGTTTCTGAACAAAGAACTCCCTATCCAATCTTATTATCACTTCATTAAATTAATTTATTCTTAAGTTGATTCATGTCTTTTGTCCTCAGTATTTTGCTGACAGGACCATTTCACATCTTTTCTTGTTTGATAGTAAATTTCTTATCTAAATTTGTTCACAGGCAGTTTGAGCCAATGTTGATTTTTAGCCTTCAAAATTTTGGGTACATACAAGCATTACATTAAGTTTGATATCACCAGGGTTAGGTTGTTCTAAATGTCCACTCATGCAGGCATTTGGAGGGTTTAATTCAGCCAAAAAAATTATACATCTGATCTAAATTAGTGAACCACAGGAGGTGCATTAACTTAGATCAACAAAGGGTTAACATAAATGTGTAGCACAGCCACAGGGTTGGAAAGGCCACAGCTCTAGGGTTGTGGTTTCTTACTCACTAAACTCTGACCAGGCTATTTTTAATCCTTTAACACCGTCCCTGACTGGAATGCCCCTGTAGGTACACCAGCTCATAGACTTGTCAATCCTCCACCCCCGCAGACCCACCTCCTGCAACTGTGGACTTGTCAGCCCCATTCTCCCCACCCACCACCCAATTCCCCAGCCCGTCTCCCCATCCTAAGTTACTTAGGGCTGCCCATGCTGTTCCTGGTCCAGTTTTAGGCAGTTTAAAGTAAGTTGCCTAAACCTAGACTAGGTGTGGCAAATACATGTTCACAGCCTTTTCTTCCTATTATTAACCTTATAAATGTATTATTAAAAAATGATAATACTTTTTCTCAGTCTTTGTTTTGTTAAACTAAGCCATCTAAGCACCTTCTTTCATGAGGTAAGGTCTCTATTTCCTTAACACTCTACGTAGCCCTTTTCTGCATCTAGTCTGATTTTCTTTTTAATACTGATGACCAGAACCACATACAATAGTCAAATGGGATCTTATCAATACATTGTACAATGATGCTAATATTTCTTGTCTCTGTCTAAGATACCAGGGAATTGCATTGGCCTTTTCCACAGCTGTACCACACTGGTAATCCTATAATTAACTAATACACTCAAGTGTCTCTATTCCCCAATTGGCTCTAGTCTATAAAATCCCAGTTTATATTCAAACGTCTTTTTATTATTCTGTAAGTGCAGAACTTTGTATTTTATATCATTAAACTTCAAACTATTGCTAATACTCCATGTAACAAGAACATCTACATTTTTTTATATAACAATCCAGTCTCTTGTTTATTGGAAATATCCCCCCAGCTTAATGCCACTGGCAAATTTAATGAGTTCCAATACCAAGATTACTAAATAACTCCACTGTAGCATATTGCTTATACCTGACAGTATTAACTTATGGAGGAGTTGATTAGTTTATTCCGGCCTAGTAGCTCTGCATGTGTAGACCAGTAATGGTTTACTGTAGAGCTAATTAGGCAACTGCAGTAAGTGTCTCATGTAGATATGCCTGCTGTCTCCTTTTTAAAAAATAGATATTACATTTACTATTCTTTATGCATGGGATACTATCCCCAAGTTGACAGATTCATTGAAGATCAGTGCTAAAGGTTTTGCTAACTTTACATGCCAATTCTTTTAATGCTCTGGGATGGAGATTATCTGGGATTCATGATTTTGTGGAAGTAAGTGTATCTACATTTTGCTTCCGCATCATATGTAGTAATTTTCCTAACCATGTCCTCATTGCCATGAGGTACACAACCATGTTATCCCAGTATTTGAAAGAAATCTGTGCTCATAAGACAGTCCACTACCCATTCATGGTAGAAGGCCTTTATCTCTGCCCTGTCCTTTCTTCTGAAGGAGAGGACTGTTTCTAAACCTGTGCAAAAGATGATGAGGAAATCAATTTCTAACATAACATCTTCCCATCTACCAAGCTCCATTTAAAAACAAATGCCCTGGGCTTTGTGAAAAAAATTATATTGACTTAGACAATTGAACACACACTGTTTTCAAATATTATGGTTAGTTAGAATTGTGTGGGTTTTATTTATTTATGCATTATTTTGGATTGTCATCCATGGGATAAACAGAATAGGTTCAGATTATTTATTGATGGTTCAAATGCCAAAAATTATAGTTGTTGTGCGTGTGATATATTTAAGATAAGGAACCATGATATAAACCCATATCTAAAAATGTTTTTAAAAAACAAAAAAAATGCATTTTATACTGTTTCTGCTACAATGCCCCTAAATGTTTTTAAACAGCTTGTACCAAAAACTCATAAGATTTTCTTGAGATATATTTTTCACTGTACAATTAGAGATCAGGTTAAATTTACAGTGCAGTATAAAAGAAAGTCATGTGTCATCTAGTAATATAAAAAAAATCAGCACAAATAAAATATATTTATTTTATCCATACTTGCACTACACCCATAACTGTGGCATCTAGATCATGTGAATCATCTACTTACTGAAACCACAACATCCAAATGAAACAAAAGTATACAAAATGAAGTTGTGGGTTCATGCTTCAACTTAATCTCTCTCATGTCCTTGGAGCTCAAATGGAAAGGAATTTGGCAAGTGAACAATTTTCCCTATCTTTTATGAAAATCTCTACAAGAAATGTGTGGCAGAGAGTTACTTGTGACTTCAGCTTGATAAAAACGTACATTATGTCAGGAAATATTTGTGTCAATCTGACTATTTTGCTAAACACACTAGATACAACTGTGCCAGCAATGTCATTTTTACTGTTTAAGACAGGGTAAATAGTTGCATACTTCTAAATTCAGCAAGAGATGTGTATGTAAACATAGTAATTTATTTTGTAAAGATATGATGATTCATACCTACATCTGTTCACTGTTTTCCAAGTTGGCAACAATGACTAAAATATATGTGGGATTTTTGGTTAGTTGAAGTCATGTGTCTGACTCCCCATGCATAAGTTTGAAAACATGGAATTCCTACTCAGAGGGATGATATCCTACTAATATTATTTACACAAAACTCCGACCTATTCAAAATGACTAGTAGCTTTAGGCTGAAGACCAAGGATTGAAATATCTTAGATACCAAACTGATCTCTGAACCTTAAACAACTTCCCTCCTTAATGGTTAAGGTTCATCCACAGAGCTGTTTAAAGTCTTTACTCCACTGGATATATTCTATGGATAAAGAATTTCTAAAAGGAGTCTCATTATAAAATATTTTTGCAAGCAGTATTCACATAATTAATAAGCATATTTTTTTAGCTCTGAACTACAATAAACAGCCCAAAGACTTGCATACTTATTAAATGTACACATAGGCATTGGTGACTGCAATCCATGCTTCCCACCCTTCAAGTTTAGCAATCATGTGACATGACATGACTCCCTGAAATGGGTAACAAAGGATTGAAATACAGGCGACCCTCACCATTCACGGGGGATACGTTCTCGTATCCCCCGTGAATGGCAAAATCCATGAATAAGGCAATGCGTTCAGGAACACCATCTGCGTTCATTAACGCAGTGCCCCCGGCAGCTGGGAGGGAGCACGGCTGCTCTGGTGATGGCAGGAGTGTGGCAGTGGTGGCGGCAGGAACATGGTGGCAGCAAGCGTGGAGCTCCTGAGGAGCTCCTTTAAGTGTATTTAAGATGTTGGTTCGGCATTTGTGAATATTTGCTGAACCCACGAATAGTGAGGGTTTCCTGTATATAACACCAGTTTAATCCTGTTTTACTTCCCCCTTCTTTAGTCTCATTTACTTGTAAACTCCTGAAATCCTATATAGAGGGAGCAGCAAATCTAGGCTGGAAGTGGCAGTGGTGACACCAAAATAAAAGCACGTCATCAGAAGGCACAACCTGTACCTACACATGCAAGTACAACTTTCTAGTGAGTGAGGGCCACAGTCCTTTCCCATGCTTAATTCACGAAAGACAGGAACTTGATACCTCCCAGAGAGGGAGGCTTGATTCTGTATGGTGTCTCAGACACGGTTTGCACCGCACAAAGGCACTCTTCTCCAGAAAGCTGACTCTGCTCAATTGACAAGGTGTTACATTTCAGGCTTTGTATACAAACAACAAATGTTCAGAGTAGAAGGTTTGCCTTAGAAGGTCAAAACAGGGAGCCAGAACCCTTTCCAGAGCATGAAATACTGAAATTTCTGTACGGTTGGAAGATTTCAGAGTGACAGGAGATCATCATAACAGAACTGACATTTTCCAGTAAGCACTCTAAAATGACACCCCAATATTTGACTATAAAAAACATAAATAAGATTATATGATAAAATTTAAAGTGTACAACAACTTCAAAAAGATGTCTATTATACTAGCTGGAAAATCAGTCCTCCACTCAACTTCTAAATCAGTAATGCTAAATATATGTTGATACAATTCATAGGAGGGCAAGATGCTAATGTAAGATATGAAGAATATCTTTGGCTGTAAGTTCCTGAGGGCAGTAACAATTATTTTACAGCACAATGCACTAACCTTGATTAGGATTGTTGAGAGTTACTGTAATAAATGATGATGCATTCACTATTGCACAGGTATATACGTGTAGTTTAGATGCCACTGTGTAAAATAAATATGTAATTTAAGTGCTTTACAAATTTAAACTATCATAGAGAAACAGTAAATCGTATTAACCATGACTGTCATCTCTGTTGTAGAATGTCACAGCCATTTATTAGTATACAGCAACACTATGTAACAGTTTAAGATGTAATCTGAAGAAGGAAAGAATATCCAGATAAAATTAAAGTGGGGATATATGAGGGTAGACTTTAATTATCTGCATTTGGCTAGGAATGGATCTAACACATGATAGTCTTGAGAAAAATTCAATGAGTATAGCAGATGACAAACTTATTTATAACAGTCATTAGGACCTACGTTTTATCAAGCAGCATTGTGCCACCCCACCAACACCTGCTGTGATATTGGTTCAGCACTGAGTCAGAGAGACAAGAGTAAAATGAGGAGCATAGTTTCTAATCCTTGGACAGCCCTGGGATTTTAAACATAAAAATCATTTATTACAGAGCATGTCAAAGTTCTACAAAGTACTGGGTAATTTCAGATCAGTGTATCAGAGTATACTTTATTATATAATTCTTTCACTTACAGGGGAAGGCAGTCAAATGAAGTCATAAAACATACATGGGTTTAGCTCTTCTAAAAGGTACCTACTGAATAAAAGTAAACATTTATAATGTGTGCGATAAATATAAGCACTTACCTAACATTCTGGTACTTTTTAATACAATAACATGTCCTCTATCTTTCCTTTTCAAAATTAGTATTAAAACATAAAGAAGATGGACCAAAATTAAGGGAAAACCTGCATTTAAGGGAAAACCTGCATGGGGAAAGGGAATAAATGGCAGTTTTGGTGAAAATGGTATTTATGATGTATCTCACAGTAAAATTTGTGATCATTGTATTTCACCTTTATTATTCTTTCTCTCTCATCCTGTGCTAAATGCACACATTCTTCCTAGTCCACAACTATAGACCATTTCAGATGTTATATCAATTTTGTTAAGAAGTATTTCTTGATGCTGGTGAGAATATTTTGCCATCCTTATTTAGAAGACTTTGTAATGAGAAACAAAGTTCAGGAGGTAGGTGGCACAATGGGTCTAGGTTTAAATCCTGGTTTAAACTGTAAGAAAGAATGAATGTAGTTGACTCAGCCTATTGGCTTGTCCTGTTGCAAAACCACCATGTAATCTGACACAACTACTGAAGCAGCTTCTTTTCGAGAGAGACAAATGATTGGAATAGCAGGGGGGTTGCAAAATAAAATTGAAGAACATTGGTCAAGCAATGCCTGGAAACTTGAATTAAGCCTTGTCTAGTTGGTGTGATCAGTCTTTTGCTTTCAGGAGAACAAACCACACACATTATATGGCAAAAAACAATTAAGAAATGAATAGCCTAAATGAAGCTCTTTAATTCCATTAATTTTACAGACTTTTTTCAAGTAACCTTACATTAGAGCCTAACTCTGCAAGGATACAATGTAAAAGCCTCGGGGGGGGGGGGGGGGGGGGGGG
>NW_017729026.1:37644109-37646679 GCF_001723915.1 Gavialis gangeticus
GGGGGGGGGGGGGGGGGGGGGGAGAGATCTACAATGGCTGAGGGCAAGAAAGCCAGAAAAATAAATAGAACAATAAATTCTGAACAATAAATTCTGAACATTAAAAAATGTTTGTTTCTGACACATCCATAAACATTTTAGCTGCTATTTTCTTTAGGAAGAAATGTTATAACTGCAAATTGAAAGAAGTCAGGACCAAGGTTGCTCAGCTATGGAATCAATGGTTTTAGTAACATTACACTAGGAATAAACGTAACCAGGAGATGATGTGTAGATAATGAACTGGGAAGGGTGGAAACCCAAGCAACATAATGGATTCTATGCAAACTGAAATCTGTGTCACTTGAAAGAGACATTATAAATTAGAGTATTTCTGAACGTAGTGTTTCAATGTTCCCTTGCATCTCTAACCCCTATTTTGCAAATAAGAGCTAGTTAGAGTCAGTAGCAGCCAAGTCTAGTTCTAATAAGAAAAGAAAATGTATGCAGCTTTAGGAACCTCAGAAAGTTTCCCTGAAGAGCAGTAAATCTTGCTACTGTGGTACCTGAAAGACTCTCACATGCTCTTTCTTGTGAAAGAAACAAATTGGATACAAGTGGTGAAAAATCAGTTGCTGTAGAAAGAAATGCTCAAGCTGGTAAGAGATCACAGTAGCTAGAGAAGAGCAAAAGTGACCAAGGGCCCTGGGTCACAGCACACATAGGGAAATCAGGATTATGTTCTCTACTACCCACAACAATTCTTACTTTAATAGAGCAGGAAAAGGCAGGACAATTATGCCTTTGTCATATTGCAAGGGAAACAGGGTAGGAATAGATCATTTCCCAAGATTCTGGTGGGTAATAACTTGACAAGCAAAGATACCAATCATTCTGAAACTTCTGGGACAATCCTGAATTCTGGGGCTCTGTCTGTGTCCCAAAGAGACCTTGAGATGGAACTTTTGAGCTGAATTTGAAAAAAAAACTGGATGCTAAACCAGAACATGGATCAGATGTCTACTGAGAAGATACAGATAAGAGGACACCAATTCAGTTGGGTGCAATGTAAATTCAGCTATGCCACTTCTAGTTCAGGAAATAACTACAAGCTCTTTCTTGAAATGGAAGGAGCCTAGGCATATTCACAATAGCATGGCACCCAGGCAAATTAATTTTGCCTACCCCTAACTGTGTGAATACAGCTATACTAATAAACTCTATTGCAAGGCAGGGTTAATTAGCTTGCGTGAAACACCATAAAAAAAGCAGCTGTACCACTTCCTATTCCTTGAACTCGAAGCAATATAGCAACCTCCATGTTGCAATTCTCCCTAGCTAATCAGCTCTACCTCTCAAGTGGTTTCTAGTTCTCAGATGGGTTTCTACTGCTCTGGAAACTGCTGAGCTTTAATTTTCTTCATATTTCAACATATTCCTGCTGATTCTACACCCATCCATTTACCCCACAAAGATTCAGATCCACTGAAGCAAGATGGATATAATTTCTCTTCTTCATGCTGGAGGAGGAGGCTATTACAGGAAAAAAGAGGAGATAAAGAAATGTCGTCCCTTACATCCTGGTGCCCTCTGTGATCTTTTCCCTCCAGAATAAGGAGAGACACTAGAGAAGGGCCCTGTTTCCTCTCCCTCTTCACACTTTGAAAGCCCAGTCCAACAGTCAAAACCAAGAAGTTTCTTCACCCCCAGTAAGAAAGAATGGAGTTAAAACCTAGGGGACACTTTCAGAAAATTACATGAATCAATCACACCTGGCCCAGGAGCAGCGGGGCAGCCTGGTTTGTGATGTGTGCAGCCAGTTCTGCTGCCCCCAGGTGCTGAGGTGCTACCTGGCACAGAGTGCAACCTGCCCTATATCTGCATACAGCTGTCAAGCAAGCTGGGACCCACAGTCCACAGGGCTGGGTGGCAGGGGCAGCGTGATAACTGGACTAGGCTTCCTAGCAGCTCCCAAAGTGGTGGTTCCTTATGGCTGCCATTGTGAATGCCTCCACCACTGCCAAGACCCAGCCTGGGCACCTTGGTCTATCTGCCCACACCTGTTCTCCCTGCTCTCACCACAGGTGGCACCAGATGGAATGGGTGGGCAGGGTCCCCATTTGGGAAGTGAATTGCAGCTCTGCCCTGGACCCATGCTTTACCACCCTGTGATCCTGGTCTCAGCCCCATCTGCCTCTCCCACTCCTAGATGCCACTCCCCACCCCCTTGCAGCCCTATTTCATCCACCTGGCCAAATGTGCCATGCCCACATGGGTCCATAGAGACCCCACCTACCCACCTGCCTGATCCATCTGGTGCCCCTGGCAGTGGGTATGGGGTGAACAGGCCTGCAGCTAGATAGGATAGGATCAACTGGCATCTCCTAACATGCCACCTCCTCATGGCAGGCATGCAAACAGCCAAGACAGTGGGCTAAGGCTGGGTCAGCAGCACATCCACCAGCTCTCAGCAGCTAACCAAAACTCCTTAAGTGGACCACCAGCCCAAATAATTGCTCAGCCATGTCTTAACTCCTAGATTGTATGTACAGGTTAAAACCTGAAACTAGTTTAAGGGGTGTAGGTTGTAG
>NW_017729026.1:37651679-37659411 GCF_001723915.1 Gavialis gangeticus
AATAGTTGGAAAACAATTATTAAGCAAGCTTTTGGGTTCAAAAACCCTTCATCAAGCTAAGGAAGTTTCAGCAGTTGATGTGTGCTCTTCCTGGATAGAATGAAAAGTAAAAAAGCCAGAGGCTGTGCTGGTATGCATACAAGGCAGGCAATCAGTGAAAATGTAGATTGAGGAGTTAATGGGTGAGAGACAGGCTGGGTGGGGGGAGAGAAGGGGGATGAATAGTGGAGAAGTACTTGGGAAGTCAGCTGTCAGGCAAGTTATAAGGTGTCATAAATCCAATGTCTATATTTAGTCCATGATTTTTAGTGTCCAGGAGGTTGATGAAGTGGAGTTCATAGGCTCATCTTTGGGAAGTGTTTTGCAAGTTTCCTTTGAGGATCAGGACTGAGAAACTAGTTTTAAGCATTCTTTAAACAGTTTAAAGATATTCCAGTCCAGGGCATGTCACTCCCCAGCATGAGGATCTCATCCACGGTACCCAGCTCATGTTACACTAACATGTAGCCACAGGAGGGTGAATCTGAGTTTGTGCTCCACACCCCTCAAAGTTCCCCTAGAGGCAGGTCTTTTCTGAAAGGCACTTCGGAATAGGTTGTAGGGGCAGGTGGCTCAGCTCCTCCTATTATTGTGCCTCTGCCTGGTAAGGAAGGGGATAAGACAGGATCTCCACCCTCAACCCAGAAGCTGGTGGGTAGTGTAGTGTGGGATAATTTTGAGGTGGTAGATGATCCAAGGTATGCTACCTACCAGCACTGCCGAAAGCAGAACAGCCAGGGCAAGGACGTGAAACACTTCATCACCATGGTAATGCTGCTGAATCTCAAGAGGCAGCACCCACTTGCCCTTGTTCCTTCTCAGCCTGGGAGCATACCCAAAGGAAAGTCCCCCTCGTGCTCCAAAGTCCCCATCCCCAAGAAGCAGGAAGAGCACACGCACCAACTGCAGATGCTTCCTCAGGCTGACAAAAGGTTTTTAAACCTGAAAACTTGCTAAGATATATTTCTCCAACTATTCAGTTGGTGTGATAAAAGATATCATATTGACCCAAAAAGCCGTGTCTGCCTGTGTCCTTAGACCAACACAGCTACAACCTACACCCCTTAATATACACAAGTGATACAAGTTTTGCTTTCAACAGTTTGAGGTGCACTTTCACAGAAAACTCTGAAACGATCTCCTTGAAACTTGGCAGGCTTCATGCCCTCAGAAGGGGCTACCACCCCTGCTGTTTTCATCCAAATCTGCGAAAAAATGACAAAATTATAGGTATTTTAGTGATTCCCCATTATAGTCTATGGCCGAATCTCTGATTCAGTGCTGAATTTCCAAATCCAAATTGTCTGAATCGAATCAGGACAGTGACTTGAATCACTGAATTGAATCACTGTCCCTCTGAATTGTCTGAATCTGAAATGAATATTTGCTGCTTTGCACGGACCTAGTAGGGATTGTTATATTCTTCTAGGCCCCTGCTGGCCTGAATGTATTACTGCTCCAATCTTGAGCTGGTACTAATAGCTGTCAACATTTGAGCAGCTTATAGTGTAACACGTAACAAGGCCCCTGGGATTGATTCCTATGACAGAACCTCCCAGGCAAACTAATATCCCCTTCCCTACTTATTTTAATTATGAACATGTTGTATTAAGTTATTATTGGCCCTGGTCCTCTATTTTTCACAAAATAACATATGGAACAATGAGGACAAACGTTCTTTAATTTCCTGAGGCTTCAGTTTGGTATATGAACATTCAGCGCATAAGATTAAAGTATAACTTCCTTCAATCTGCACATGCAGCTGCAGGTAACATTAATAATTTGCATGTGAATATAGACTAGTGTATGAGCTATAGCATGGAGAATATGTTTTTATTGATACTTCATGTATTAGTTCTGAGACTTGTTTCAAGGCTCTGTGAGCAGCTGTCACATTATCTGTTCATGAATTATGCTTTATAAGTTTTGAATAATATATGGAAACATTATTTAGTGATGGGATGTGTAACAGGGAGCCTGGGGCTTCCTGTTACTTTGAGAGAATAATTGCAGACAGCTGAGTTCACCCCAGTAGAAGGAGGCAGGCTAGTCATCAAGCCTAAGTGGAAACCCCTGGGAATGACTGCAGAGCCATCTGACAGGAAGAGGTGGGGCAGGAAGGGTGGAGGACTTGCAAGGAAATATAACCCAGTAAGGGGTTAGCATTAGTTGCAGCCAGTGAGCTGGGGTGTGTTTGGACCAGGGGGTTACATTTTGTTGTCCTAATTATACTACCAGTGGACTGGGTCATAGCTAGCCAAGGGGTGATGAGGAAGTCACAGAGGGGCACCTGAGAGGTATGCTGTAGGAAGACTGGAGCCCTACCCGGGGTGAGTTACAGGAGGCAGGCAGGCAATAGCAGGCCTGAAACCAAGAGGGCCAGAGCACAAGCCCAAAAGGTGCCAATCTAACTTCCCTTTGAATGTCTGTATGCAGCCAAGTGATTTTGATCTAAAATGCTATTACCATACTTAAAACATAGAAATGAAAATGTATCTAGAGCAGTAATTCACAACCAGGGAGTCCTGAGGTCTCATTAAGGGTTCTATGATGCCCAGTCAATGCGAGAAGGTAAAAGTATTTCTCCCTCGGTCCAGTGCCCTGCACCTTCCCCAACTACTCAGTGGGTGCGTCTATATGTGCCCCCACAGAGCCGTTGTTACTGAGCAGTCATTTAGCACTTTCTTTTGGAAGTACTAAATGACATCTCAGTAACAGCCTGTACCGCACCATGCCAGCAATGCATGGTTATTTTGAACCACTACATCTCCGTAGCAACACACTATAATGAGGAAGTGCATTGCCATGACAACATAGTTGCAGTGTCATGGTTTGTGCCCACTGATGCTACGTCGCTGTAGCACATTGCTACAGCAATGTAGCATCTTATGTAGACACATCCAGTGGTACCTACAGGGTTTCCTCTGCAGACTGCTGCTGATTCTGCCCAACCCCTGGGGGCCCCTAGAATGGCTGCCATCACAGCTGTAGTGGAGCACATTGATGCAGGAAGACAGTTAGGTAGACATGGGGTCCAAGCCCCACTTTGTAGCCAGGCTTTTCCCTTCCACTACACCCATGCTCCTGCACCCATGTTCCTGGGACTGGTTAGGGGTAGCTGTAGGGGCAGTTGTGTGAGACCCTGCAGGAGCAGCCTACATGGCATAGGGGCTGCCATTGCCCTCTCAGGTACAAACTAGGAGTGCAGAGGGGCAGATAGTAGAAAGGGCACAGTCGGATGAGGTCCTGACACCACCTAGACAAAGGTTCTCAACCTCTGCAGCCTCAAGGCACCACTTCATATCTTTTTTAACTGTAGATTGTAAAATTTGCAACTGGGACACCACAAACTTGAGAAAAGCTAAGGAGGGATGCCTTGAGGCTAAAAAGATTGAGAATCATGGATCTAGAGTCTTCAGATCCAAAGCTTGCTTGTGTCCTGCTTTAGTAAACATACTTTTGTCCTACTATAATTTGCCATATAAGTAGCATACTGTAAACTAAATGAGTAGGCAAACTAGGCAACCGATTTTACATAACACTTCCCACTTGAAAAGGCTGACTTGTAGCAATTGAGAAGGAATTAAAAGCTAAGTCTGGCATATTCAACTAGCTCTTTAGTTGCTGCTATTTTATTAATATAGAATTAGCCTGTTGAAAATTTCAATAGATATTGATTAAATTCCCACACTTGTTGTTAACTAGGGCTTAACTTCCCAACATGTACCCATTCAGAAATAAGGAGGCACAGTGTCAGGGAAGTTAATTCAAGTTGCTATGGATTCAGCTCATGATCTTTGAGACTCATGCTGAAGGATCATCCCCAGTTGATCCATTTGATAATGGGCACCTGGTCATTCAGGAAGCAGAATCCCCTGGATATAGCTGGATGTGATGCAAGTACTGTGCTGTTAGGTACAAAAATCGATGTGCCCTAACTACATTAATTAGATAGACCATCCAGATTCAAGCAGACCTTTGATCTGTTCAGAAATAGAGGACTTACTGCAGGCCAGGTAATTTTCAGAAATAAAATACTGTCAGTGTCACCTCGTAATTGTCTATGGATCTATTGACTCCTCCTGATACCATTTTATGTCACTGAATGAATTCCCTTCTTTTGGACAGTCTCACACAGTTGTGGAAATCAATCATTTCTAAAGACAAAGCTACTCAATTCTAAATTGTTCAAATAGGAGTCTTGCTTCATTGTCTTTTAGTATTCTCACACAAAAAACACCTGGCAGGCTTCAATTAATGCAGGCTGTCAACATAAGAGGCAGTAACCCTTTTGTCTGCCATTATGTAAATAACAGCAAGTGATAATATAATTCAGGGGTATCAAAGATACAGCCCAAGAGCCAGATCTGGCCTGTGGAGTCCTATCACCTGGCCTGCAGCACTGCCTGTGGTCCTGGACCAGCCCTGAGTGCCACATGCAATATGCGCTGACCCTGGCCTGGCTCATCGCAGATGGTGCGCAGGGACTGGTGCAGATTGGAGCCAACGTGGGTGCTGGTGGGTGCTAGGGTTGGCACACAGATGAAGTACTGCAATCAGAGTCTGCGCTACACTGGCCCTGCACACTGGATCTGGGGCCAGTCCAAATCAAGCCCACAGACCAGCCATGTGAGCCAGATCCAGCATGCAGGGCTGGGGCAGCATGTGCTGCATGAGGTGCATAGGGCTGGAACACATACATGCACTATATGCAGTGCCAACACTGGACCGCCCTTGTGCACTGTATCTGGCACATGGGGGCAGTCTGTGGGTTCCGTCTAGCCTACAGACCAGCCCCACACTTCTCACCTGGCCTGCAGGACCAAATGCATTTCACACCCATGGTATAAGTCAAATGATTTGGAATCATTCCAGTCATGGCTCGTCAGCAGAATTCAATCTATTCTACATCATTTTCTTCATGCTACCATCAACCCAGATTAGTGAATGTGGGTACTGTTCTGATGCACTCAGCTCTGCTGCTGCAAACTAGATGCCACAACTGCATTTACAAAATAAAAGGTGAGAAACCCACAGGCTGGTATATGAGCTATAGGCATCTCAAAACTAAACTTTGCTTTTCACTTTATTTATCAGTTATTTGAAAGAAGCTCCTTCCTGGAACAGCTCCATTCTCAGGTTTTGAGGTGAAGCATAAAATCTGGGGAGTATTCTTTCAAAACAAGCAAGAAGTTTCTTGCTGATGATTTATAAGCCACTGTTTCAGTGAGGCATGTTGCATGAACCTCATTTTAATCAAATGTTTCACAGTGAATGTTAGGGGACCACAAGCAGTAGACCAAGAAACTACTCTTAGCACTAAGATGGATGACTATGAACTACAACAAACCTTCTTAATAAAATCTCAGTCTTATTCCTTATGATTTCACTCAAGCAGTTTTCCACAGAGAGCTCTTCTGATGGTTTAAGCGAACGAGATTCTTAAGGCATACTACAGAAGGGGCAGCCTGCCAAAAATAAATGGACTTTCAGTTCCCATTAGAATAATCAGACAATATTTTTAAAGTAGATATTGTAGTCCTTGTTTTTTCTTTTTAAAAAAAGCACTTGAGTAAATTGAACTGCCAAGTAAAAAAGAAACCTGCAGATCTGAATTTTCCTTCTCAATCTAGATCTCAATGTTCATAATATAAAATTTGTGTACTATTTAAGAAAACATTAATAAATCTAATAATGTTCCTTAGATGTGCTAACAGATAATGAAAAGATTAATCAGTAATACAAGGTGCATTTGAGAGGTGAAAATGAACTGATCTCCATTAATTAATAATGCAACAGGACTAAAAAGATGCAGCAGCACCATCATATTAATGAATAAAAGAAGCTATTTTTTAAGATTCATGCATTGTAGGACCAAAGAGATGTCTTCAGTAAACTATTTTTTTTCTTCCTCTAAGTAATAGAAACATTCTTGTAGTTATTTTCTGAGTCCTTTCAAATGTATAAACATCCTTTTTGAAGTATATATGCCAGAAATGGACAAATTATTCCATTACTGGTCTCACTATCCCATGAACAGGTATGATATCTCCTTAATCCTACTTGATATTCCCCTGATTATATATCCAAGGACTGCATTTTCTATTTCTCTCACAGAGAGCTCTTGTACAACTGGACATGATCTGTGATCCCTGTGCCTTTTTTAGGGCCATTTCTTTCCAGAGTACAGTCTCCCTGTCTTATAAAGATGACACAAATTCTTGATTTCTAGGTGTGTAACTTTGTATTTGGCTGTGCTAAAGCACTTCTTGCAAGCAGGTCATCTTATCATGGAATCCAGCAAAACTGACCTGGGCCCATCGTGATTGATCATTCTACCATTTTTATGTCACTTCCACATTTTACCAGTACTGTTCTTACATTTTTTACCAGATCATTAATGAAGATATTATAGAAACTTGGTATAAAATAGATCACTGAAGATCACCTCTTTTACTGGATGCTTTTGACTGGAATTTGCTTTTTTTATTTGAATAACAATAATAATGCAATTATGTAATTCTAAGTATATTACTCTGGGTCAATCAGTCTCCTTATTTGATTTGAATTCAGGGATTCGGCGGCTGAATCGGGCTGAATCTCCTCCGAATCGAATCAGCACCTGAAGCTCCATACAGCTGTAGTGCACTGGGGACATTAACAAACTCTAGACCAGCCTGGGTTACCACCTGGCCTAATGAATGCCTGCATGAATTCACAGCACAGCCCTGGGGCAAGCCCAGGCACTTGCCACAGCCACAGATTTAGGTAGCTCAAAGTAATCTACCTAACTTGAATCAGGTTGTTTGAATACTTTTTGTACCCTTAAACTCCAGACTAACCTAAGGAGGAGATAGGGTAGATCAAGCATTACTAAACTTATTATAGTAATTTATTATTTGCATTCCTGTAGTATCAAAGTGCCTACCCTTGGTCTTGCATACTTGTATAGACTATTCCTATGTTTGTTTCCCAAACGTTAGGATTTATCCAGAACTCTAAAAGTGGGAATACCAATGACACTTGAGAGTTTGTAATGCAGTGGTCTTGGCTACTGACTAGCCAATTTCTGTGTACTTCTGCTCATAAAAACTTGGCCTCATAACTAGGATAAGAAAGAGTGATTTATAATATATACAGTGAAGTAAACCCCTGTCTGTAAACTCCCCCACCCCCCAAAAAGACTATTAAAGTAGTAGAAGGTATTCTTTCCTTTGATGAATAAAAGTGTATGCCTTCTACCTATCTGTAAAAATAAGAATGACATTGTACAATTTATGAAAAATGAACAACCTGCATAAAAGTGCATTTCAATATCCAGCTGCTCTTCCTCACTTGAATATCTCAGTTCTTTCATATAGTTCAAAGAAAGAGCAATAGATTACAGGAATTCCATCCGGATTTGTTATGTTTAGCTTGCAACAATAGATCTTCTGCAAATGCTTACACTGTAAATCTACCACAGTTTAGCTGAACTCCAGTGCATTTAATAACAGGGATTGCAGGTCATGCATTTCCATGAACAAGTACTGTAAGTAATTTCCTTCCCCAGTTCTCTATACCATTTTATGTCCAAAAATGAATTGTAGCTAGGCAATTTTATTTCTATTTTGCATGCAAATAGAGCAAAAAAAAAAAAAAAAAAAAAAACTTCCAATGAGGGAAGGGAATTACCCAAATGGTCCTTTAAAAT
>NW_017729026.1:37659430-37661911 GCF_001723915.1 Gavialis gangeticus
AAAAAAAAAAAAAAAAAAAAAAAAAAAAAGACTTCCAATGATGGAATGAGATTATCCACATGGTCTCTTAAAATGTATCAGTATATGATACATGACTAAGCCAGTTTGTTTGTTAGACTATTTATCATTTGGGACAAACAGAGGAACCAAAAGTAAATAATTCATAGATAAAATAAGTTAAAGATAAGTCAAATAAGGCCTGAAAGTGCTGCTATTCATAAGAATGCAGGGAGTATAATACTGCAATAGACCCTCTAATCTCTTTTCTGTTTTTGATATTCACTTTTACTAAATATTTAAGAAGATGAAGAAAGAAGCTCCTTCTGAACTACTCTGCAAAATTCCCTACAAAGTTTAATAACAAACTTTGGCATCTACATACCACAGTGAAGAACTTAAGACAATTATCTAGAGAAACAGAAAAAAGGGCCTGGGTTAAATAAGTGCCCTGAGGCCTGAAAACCTGGGTTCCAGCTGAGAACACCAGGCTGAATATGATCATTGCTAATATTAGGCTTCAGTGTCATGCTAAAAGATGGGTAAGAGATTGCTTATGTAAGCCACTGCAATAATGAATATCTGGGCCATAACAAATCCTTGATCACTCCTTCGTCTGCCCTTAAAGTGAGCCCTGTAGAACTTCCTGCAAAGACAAAAGGATGAAAGTGATATGGATCTGTTTCTGTGCCTCTTGCCATAATGTGAGGACTTCTGGGGTTGTTTTGCAGTCCTTTTGAGTTGGTGTGTCCAAAATACAGGGTCACGAAACAAATGAAAATTGAGCTTACTATCCCCAGCAGGGCACAGAGAAACAGAATTATAGCCTACTCAAGATTGGATACGTACGCAAGAGTCATGTGGCCAGAAGGAAAACAAGCAAAAGAAACTCTTAACTTAGTATTTGGCACTCTTATACAAGGAAGATTCCTGTGATCTGTTCTCTACTATCATGGTTACTCTTTTTAACCAGTGCCTGGGCAGAAATTGGGCCTTTACCACAATCATTACCACCAGCCTATCCTCAGAAGTAGGATAAAGTGAATTAAAAGTAAATGGTAGGGGCTTATGTGCAATGTAAATTAGACACCAAACTTCCTGAGAAGGGTGCTGGGTTTAGCATTCCCATTGGCTACCTCTAGTGGCCTTTAGGGTTTCTGAATCATCCTTTGGAGATATCTACAGTTCTCTGGGTGCCATTGTCTTCAGTGCCTAACCCTGAATTGCTCTTTGGAGACATCCAGCTCTTCCCATTAACTGTAGAGGCATCCTAGGTGTCTAGCCCATGCAAAAATGAATTACTGTTTTGGAATATGACAATGAAGTTGTAGGCGTTGCTACACTTTCATGTAAACACCTAAGGAATTAATCTGAATTTGGGCCTTAGAGTGCATCTATACCATGTCCTTGCTGAAAGGTGTGGCCCCACCCGCTCCACTAAGCAAAGGAAATTAAGTCATGTCAATAATGCCTCCCTGTTAAGTCTGTAACAACCACTCATCTGCTCCATGTGTGACAAAACCTGCAAATTATATAGTATAGATGGATTAGAGTAGCCCTGAGTGCATACTCCAGACTGCACTTAAGTTCTCAGCAGCACTGGGGCATATGCTCAGATCCATTCTAATACATCTATATTGCCTAAATATGCCCAGTTGGTTGCACTCTTAGTGGCCATGTCTGTCTTTGATGGCAGTTCCTGGCTTTCTAGGGTGGTATTTTTCCAGGTCTAATTTTCTGGGGAGCCATGCATCTCAACAATAGTGCTGGGTCTACCAGCAAGACGGAGCAGACATAACTTTGGGACTAGATTCCATCACCTATTAAACACATAAGTGGATTTATGCATGTAAATTCTATTTTACCCTGCTCACATTCCTGAAAACACAGTAATACATACAGTTTTGTAACAACTATCACTCAGTCCCCAAGACTGAGTCATAAAAATACAGCATGGAGAAGGAGAACCCATGCAGCTTTAGTATTTAGTATTAACAGTTTTTCAGGGACTTGGCCAGAGTGGATTAGAGTCACACTTAAATGCCTTAGTCAAGTTACACATCTAATGAAGTCTTTAAAAGAGTTACCACTTCCGAACATTTTAGTTTTTATTACATGTGCATAGGGGGAAAGGGGGAATTGATGGGAAGGAGAGTGGATGGAGAGACTTCCAGCCTCACTGGAACCACACACATCCTGCTAGGAGTCCTGTCCCCTGCCAGACCCTCCTCCACTGCCCCACACCCCCATGAGATGTCTGTTGACTTCCAAAGTCCCCAGCACTGCTGGAGCCAGGCCCTACAGTCTGAATTGAAAATCCCTCTACCTCTCTACTCAGCTGAGAGGGGGAGAGGAGAGGAGAGGTAGAGGGGATTGGGGCTGGAGTGGTAGAGCTGGGGAGCTCCCTGCTACCTCCACCCCCATCTATTTTGAGCTCTTCTGCCTTCTCCTTTCCCCTACCTCCTCCGCTCCGGTGAAGGGAGG
>NW_017729026.1:37661965-37663599 GCF_001723915.1 Gavialis gangeticus
TAGAATAACGGAGACTTGATGGGATAGTTTGCATGACTGGAGCATTATCATGGATGGGTACAAACTGTTCAGGAAGGACAGGCAGGGAAGAAGAGGAGAGGTAGAGGGGATTGGGGCTGGAGTGGTAGAGCTGGGGAGCTCCCTGCTACCTCCACCCCCATCTATTTTGAGCTCTTCTGCCTTCTCCTTTCCCCTACCTCCTCCGCTCCGGTGAAGGGAGGAATTGGGATGAGTGGAGAGAAGAGATTCTGGCCTAGCATCCTGTCTGGTACAGAGGAGCTGCAGCATCTTTAAATGTTCCAGACAGGGAACAGTACAGGGGCTATAGGTATGTATCCTTCCTGAAACATTTCTCAGTGTTTCACTTGGAGATGTTTGAATCTGTCTGCACCCTCAGAAAGACTAGAGGCACCTTCATGTAGCTACCAGGAAATTTTAAACTCTGGAACATTTATCTAGGTTTCTAATACCAGCTAAAGGAGATGGTCAAGAAAGAAATGATATTATCTTATTAGAGGAAGTCTATGTGCTTTTTTCACCTTGTCATAATTGTCACTGCTATTCTTATCCTTTTTAAAATTAGTATAATATTCTATACTAATTCAAATACTAACATTTTTGGTTTTAGTTTTTACTCCTACCACATACTTCTGGTTCAGTGTTGTGGACTTCCGAAATGCCACAGTCTTTCCATAAGCTTAATATTTTTTTTGAGCACTGAAAGCTATTTGCCTCACTAATAACCTACAGCAGTGACAAATTAATTACACATAGCATCACAGAGCATTTCACAGAGTTTGTTTAAAAGTGTTCCTCAGGTGGGCTCTGATTAAATCTCACAGAATGAGCAATCATAAATATTTTGGTAGAGCACCACAGAAACATTCTGCCAGCACTTTTGCTCAGTACTGTACTAATAAATAAATGAATCATTACAGGGAAATGTACATGTAGCAAGCCTTCGTTGGGATGTTCCCAAGGGTGCTCCCCCTAGCTGCCCTTGCATGCACTCCCAACCTGGAAATATTTCCTAGCTGCAACTCTCAAATACACACTAGTAGTCAGCATTATCCCTTTAGATTAAGCTATAACAACACCCTAAGAGTATTCAAAACCTTTGTTTTATATGTTAACTTAAATACGTATTAAGGGCCCTTAAAACAGGAATGCCCGCAGACTAGGGCAGGGCAATGCATGATAAGGGCTCTCTGCGGAGCTTAGAGGTAATCCTCTTCCATGGAGTATTTCTAATTGGTTTTGGTCAGTTCATATCACAGTCTTATGTGACTGCTCTACAGTCTGAAAACAAGATGGAAGCAGTCCTCCAGCATCCCAATTTTCAAGAATGGGAGGAAGGAGGACCCAAGTAACTATAGGCCTGTAAGCCTCACCTTGGTGCTCAGGAAGAACTTGGAGAGAATCATTAAGGAGCACATATGTGGGGGGCCTGCAGGGGAGATCATGTTCAGAGGCAATCAGCATGGGTTCATCAAAGGCAGGTCCTGCCTGACCAACCTGATTGCCTTTTATGACCAAGTAACGAAACCCTTGGATGATGGTGTCACCGTGGACGCAGTCTTTCTAGACTTTAAGAAGCCTTTGACACTGTCTCTTACCCCATCCTCATCAATAAA
>NW_017729026.1:37668599-37692490 GCF_001723915.1 Gavialis gangeticus
CACACTTGAAGGGAGAGAGAGGCTGCAACTAGATTTAGACAGACTACAAAAGTGGGCAGATGAGAATAGGATGGGGTTCAACATGGATAAATGCAGGGTGCTGCACCTTGCGAGAAGGAATCCACAGCATACATACAGATTGGGAAGTTCCCTTCTTGAAAACGCAGAGGCAGAAAGGGATCTTGGAGTCATTATTGACTCCAAGATGAACATGAGCCGCCAATGCCAGATCACAGCCAGCAAGGCCAGCCATACCTTGTCATGCATCCAAAGGTGCATCTCAAGCTAGTCCAGAGAGGTGATACTCCCCCTTTATGCGACTTTGGTCAGGCCGCAGTTGGAGTACTGCATCCGGTACTGGGCACCACACTTCAAAAGGGATGTGGCCAGCCTGGAGAGGGTTCAGAGGAGGGCCACCCGCCTGGTGAGAGGGCAGTAGGACAGGCCCTATGAGGAGAGACTGAGGGACCTGAACCTGTTCAGCCTTAGCAAGAGGAGGCTGAGTGGGGAACTGGTGGCTGCCTACAAACTCATCAGGGGAGATCACGAGCAAATAGGTAGAGCCCTTTTCTCCCCAGCACCACCTGGGGTGGCAAGGAACAATGGTAATAAGCTGATGGAGAATAGGTTAGAGATCAGAAGGCAATTTTTTACAGTTAGGGTGGCCAAAATCTGGAACCAGCTTCCCAGGGAAGTGGTCCTTACCCCTACCTTGGGCAAATTCAAGAGGAGGTTGGTTGATCACCTGTCTGGGGTCTTGTGAACCCAGCATTCATTCCTGGCTGTGGCAGGGGGTCAGGCTAGATGATCTGCTCAGGTCCCTCCTGACCCTAGCTCCTATGAAACTATGAACTATGAAACTATCCCTGGAGGCACAGCTCCCAACTGCTCTATCTTCCCCTCCCCAGTGATATCACCTAAAGGTAAGAATGTCACCTCCTATTTTGGGCTCTTCTTGGCTCCTGGGGCTCCTCCTTCCCCACTCCATGCCTCCAGGGCTCCTCCTGAACCTTGGGGACTCTCCTCCCTTACCTCCTGTCCCTTGGGACTCTCTCCCAGTTTCCCCCTTCCCCTTGAGGCTCCCTCCCAGCCTATCAGGACTCTCTCCATGCCCCCTGCCATCCCTCAGGGCTTCCCCTCTTCCTCTCCCCAGGCCTCACCGCTCACCTGCAGCTCCCAGTGCTGCCCCAGAGAAGCAGGCAGGGGAACCTTCCAGCTGCTCCCAGTAGGTAATCTCTGCCCTCCCGGCTGATCCCAGGGCAGAAAGCAAAGACAGAAGGCAGGTTCCCCATTCCTGCTTGATCTCCTGGGGCAGTTCTGGGATCTGCAGCGGGGGCAGTGAGTGGGGACCTGGGGTGCAGGTCCCATCTGGGATGGGGGTGGGGCAGGTGGTATGTAGTACAGCGGGCCCAATCTAGGTCAGTGCGGTGTGGGGTGGGGTGGTTCTGATCTGGAGGGATGCAGGGGCCACACAGCATGCCCAGTTTGGCTAGTGATGGGGAGAGTAGCATATGGCATGGCAGGCCCAGTTCAGACCAGTGTAGGGGAAGGAGTGCTGCCCACCCCTCTCCCATCAGCCTGGATCGGGCTCATCCCCTTTGCACTCCAACAGCTCCCAGTTCTCTCTCAGGATAGCAGAAATGGAAAGGGAACCTGCCTGCCACCAGCATCTCTTCCTGGGCTGGGCTAGGCTATCCTAAAGAGCAGCTGCAGCTTGATGGTGGTGCCATCCAGGCAGGCAGTTTCCCTTTTCCTGCTTGCTCCCTTGGGACAGTGCCAGCAGCAACACGTGATCCTGGGGTGTGGTGGGGTGCAGCTGAGTCATGAGAGTAGGGGAGCAGAGGAGGGAGTCCTGGGGATGAAGGACTGGTGGGGCCAGGGCAGCAGGCCTGATCCAGGCAGCAGAGGGGCAAGCAGGGACCTAGTCAGTGCAGGTAGGAACTGACTGACTCAGATTGGAACAGTGTCACCACCCAGCTGCCTGCAATCTGAGCTACCTTGCCTGCCCCTGAAATCAGGCAAAGAGCCAACTTGGCTCTTAGCTATACTCAGGTATACCAGCCCTCCAAGAGTAGGTCAGAGCAGTGTATGTTACAGGGGGTATTAACCCATAATGTAAGACTGCTCAAAGCACATACTAAATTTAACACTAATTAAAATTAGCAGATATTAATTGTAAGGCATAACTACACCCTTACTCCAGTTTGAAGATCTTTATGCAAAAGCAGGGGGATTCACACTCTAGTGTGGGTGATTTTATTCTACCTGCCTTGATTCCTCCTGTAGTTCCAGGGTCACTGTACCCACTAGGTTTAAGCAGCTGGGGCTTGGGATGAGTGGCGGGGCTTTCCCAGCCCCTGGGCTATGTTGTGAACTCATGCAGACATTTCAGATATCGGGTAACCTCTTCCTAGACTAGTTTAATCCTTTCTTGATCTAAATTGATGCATCTCCTGATATGAATTAACTTAGAAAGGGAGCGATATTTTTTGACCAGATTAAAAACCCTCTGAGTACCTGCATGGGTGGGCATTTAGAGTGACCTAGCCCTAGTTAGGTTGATCTAAATGTAATGCCTGTATGTCCCCATAATTAAATAATCTGTTCCTCTAAACTATTGTGCTGCCATATTCCCAGATGAGCTTGTAATGCTGTGTCGAGTGAAGCTTTGGATGAATTGATTCTTGTATAAACTATAATTGGTAACATATTTGGAAACCCTTAGGAAAAAGGTCAAAATGTAAAAATAGCATGATCAGTAATATATATATTAGAAGAATGAAACTGATTTTTATCAAAAGTCAGCCTTGTAGTGCCTAGGCACCAGTATAGTTATTCTTTAAAGGAATGCATGCATTTCATGGGATAGCTCAATAACCACAAAGGCCCTTGCAATGGTCTAAGTTATGCTGTTGGTTACTTATTACAAAGCAGAACAAATTTTTTTTAAAACAGTGAAAGAGTTATGCGTTATTCATAGCAATACCTAGTGGCCACAACCTTTGATTTAGTATAAAAATTTATCATTTTAGCAAGTTGCTTTACATGGCAACAGAGGGGTACATTAATTTTTAATGTGCAGTGAAACCTACCTCTGAACTATAACTTTGTGGGGGTTAGAAAAAATGATAAATGATTTAAATTTAACTGCTATGGAATATTCCAGACTCCATCTGGGGAAGGATTGTATCCACCTTTAAAAAAAAACAAAACGCCCTTATCATAAGGGGAAAATAGCCTATAAGAAGAAAAAGAGATGCAGAAGGCAGGCTAGAGATGTACCTTGTAGACAAACTGAGTAAGAGATGTGTAAGCTTTCATGAGCAAGAACTCATTTCATCAGATACATTGAAAAAGAGATGAAACCATAGAATATAAGCCAACAAATATACACATCAGGAACATATTTTATACAATCTTTTGCTTGTCAAAAGCACTGCAAGATGGCTTCTGCTTTGTACAAGTGGTATGTGAGTGGTATATGCTTGTTTTAATGGAAGAAAGGAAAAGTTAAAAAAAGGATCTTGTAAAAAAGTTCCAAAAAGTGACTGAGGTAATTGGAAGTTTGACAGGACTCAAATATGGCAAGAGGTGGTAAAAGTAGCCTGGAATAGAAAATGTTTCAAGAGAAAACAACTGACGTACTACTGTTTTCATGAAAAAAATGAACACTTGTTTAAGGTAACCAGCACATCACATCCTCTATGGCTAGGGACAGAAGTTGCACGTAAACCGGTTTAAGTGATCAGAAACTGGTTTAAACCTGTAACAGAACAAAAGCTCAGTGCACATAAACCCGTTTCAAAATAGCTGAAACTGGTTTAAGATAAACCTGGTTAAATATAGTATCAGACTTAACTGATTTGAGTCAAACCAGTTTATGAAAGTTCTGTCCCAGACCCCTTCCTGGTTCAAGTCAAATCACAGTCCCCCAGCATCCCAGAATGCTTTCCAGCCCTGGGCTGGCCTGGGCTGGGCTGGGCTGTGCTGTCTGCTCCAGAGAGCAGGGCTGGCCTCGTCCCTCTGCTCCCTAGCTGGAATAGTGAGGGCTGGCTGACAAAAGGAATGCCCAGCTGGAGATGCAGCCCAGTCTACAGTGGGGGTACTGCACGCCCCAGCAAACCATGGATAGGGCCTGGGAGGGGGGTTAAATACCCCTTCCCCCACTCAAATTTACTGCTGGCTACAACTGTGGACTACAAATCCCAGAGGTACCTGGAAGCAGGAAGAGGAAGTGATGATGAGCAACCCTGCAGAGTCCTGCTGCTATAATTCTGGATTGCAAATTCCAGAGACCTTGAGAGCAACAGGAAGAGGAAATGAACACACAACCAGAGTCATGGTCCAGCACCTCCTGGCTACAAGCATGTGGCTACATTTCCTGAATCAAAGGTAAATGTTTGTTCACTTGTGTTTCATTTTAAATCTGTACATCTTAGACTAACCTGCAAAGACTGACTCAATTCAGCCTCAGGCTTTTTTGACTATCTGTACTTAGCCTATATGTCATATATAAAATTACCATGTGTGCATAATCTTCTGACAAATGAGAAACTAGCCTGCTGAGTAACCTTTGGCAGAGTACCTAATCCTATAATGTCTCAGTGTTCCCATCTATAAAATGGGGATAATGGTACTGGCTTCCTTTCTAAAACACATTATAATCTATTCCTTTTTATTTATTTTAATTGTTAATAAGGATTATTACTTAGATAAAATCTATGGAATCTGAATGACTCTGACTAGGGCAGCAAGAAGAAAGGTAGGGTAAAGAAGAGAGAGAATTCATAAAGAGATGGGATTTGGAATAGAAATGTGACCAATTAAACAGAGACCCTGGGACAAGGAGCAAAAGGTAAAAAAGATGACCCAGCAAGACTGGACAAAGATCATAAGAAGGGAGATTAAGACTGGCAGCCAGTTTTGACAGGGAACATGTGGGATAGAATTGTAGGCCATGGTAAGGAAAAGAGACAGGTTGGATGAGGAACAGGACTTGCAGGGGGTTGGAGGGCAAGAGGCCTAGTGACAAAAAGTCAATGAAAGAAATGGAGACTAAGACTTGGTTGTCCATGCTCCTTGTGATAGGGGAGGGCATTTTAATTAGAGTGGTTCTTGGAGAGCCACTCTAATTAAAACACCACAGCGTCATATTTATTAAGCCCCTGCACATTAAAAATGGCCGTGGAAAACTCTGTGTAAAGCTCATTCAATGAATCTGCTCTGACACATTCTAATTACAATGCTGGCTACAACTGTGTATGAGCAGTCACGGAGTCTGGAAAAGTGGGATTATACTGGGATGAAAAGCATGACGAGAAAGTAGGATAAGAAGCCTGGTTCTGTAAGGACAAGAGTGGGAAATGAAAAGTGCATTTAAAAAAAACAGGTGTTGGAAAAGAATAGTCAGAGGTATTTTGTACTCTAGCCTATACTCAGAAACACAGCCCAAGGTGCTCAAGGTTCCTGAGTCTCACCATTCCTATGCTGGAACCATATCGCTCTGAAACCCACCAGTGAAGTGTCTAATTTATGCCCCCAGCCCTACTTCCTCCCCTAGTATGAGTCCACAGAGAGCAGTGTGTCACATTAACTGGCAAGGGTGCTGGGTTGGTGTGTGGGTTAGATTGGGACCAACCCCCTGTACCATGTGAAGTATTTAGAGTTGGGTGCAGCTCATGTGCCACACATGGCATAAACCAACTTTGTTCTAGGGCACATACTGTATGCAGCACACAGACAGGACATGGCACTGCACACAACACAGGGTTGCTCCAGAGTGCATATTGCATGTGGTGCCCATACCAGACTGGACCTAAGTTCTCGTTCCAAGGCCCACCAAGATTGAGCCCCAGGCTGTTTGTGTGCACTAGCAGATAGGGCCAGTCCAGCAGGACACTGCATGCAGTTTGCACCCCAGCACTCTGTGCTGTGTGCAGCATTAAGTCCAGCCCGTGCAATGCATGCAGTGTATCCCACGCAGACCTTGTGTGCACACTGAGCACCAGGCTCACATGTGCTACACACAGCATGGTTGAATGGACAGGCTGGTCTGTCCTGGTTCCAGTATTATTCAATTTTTTCATTAACAATCTGAATGATAGGATCAAGTGCATGCTTAGTAAATTTGAGGGTGACACCAAGTTAGGTGGAGTTGCAGACACCCTGATGTCCCCCATGCAGCACATGCTCCAGACCAACACCCTGTGCCACGTGCAGTATGTGGTGTAAGTCCAAAACCCATGGGCCAGATCACACAGATTCATAGGCCAGGTTTGGCTTGTTGATCATAAGTTTGACACCCGTACATCAACCGTATAAGGATGACAAACATACTGCTCTTGGACTGAAAATGCCCATGGTGCAGCTCCAGAGGTTTCAATCCTGTTGATATACCATGTATAATGGAAAATGATGGAACTTCTGTCTTTTCAGTGTGTTTAAAAAACTTAAAAAAATATACAAACAACATGTTGATAAGAGCACTATAAGAGCTTACAAATTCAAACATTCCAGAGTTAACAGACGATACAATTAGGGTTGTGTATATATATGCATTATAGCACAGTTTAAATATGTGACCATATTTTTTTCAAAAGACCCCTGCATCATTCAGTGAAAGTGAAACCAAGTTATATTTGCACAGACCACAATTCTGTTTTTCCTAGTTTTTGAGTGTTATGTGAATCTACAGATGCTACATAATTAACATTAAGTTATACATTACGCATACACCATAAGTGCTCATGGAATAGAGCAGTAATGTAATGGCTGCACCCCCTGAATACCGCCTCTAATGGTCCCATACACATTACTAAAGAAAGACTTGAAGAAAATATATTCCTTTTAAAAGATATGAATTTTTGAAGAACTGACTTCACTGATTCTGGAAACCCATGCCAGGTGGTACATTAGTTCCACTTCGCATTAGTGAAATGTAGAACTCTAGAACTCTTGGTTTAGAGATAATACCTTTTATTAGACCATCTAAGAAATCACAAAAAATTGCATAATAAATGTTTATTTTATACCTATGGGGACTTTTTACCATCTATAATTTTCCCTGAGCCTGAGGAAGAGGAAGCCTGAAAGCTTACAAAAAAAAGATTTTTTTTTTGGCAATTTCTTAGTTGGTCTAATAAAAGATATCATCTCTAAACTCCAGAGTTTCAGAGTTGCATTTCTTTTTGTCTCAGATCAACATGGCTACCAAATATATCCCATCTACATTAGTCTCAGTTGTGGGATTCTACAAGAAAAGGTTTAACCTAGAGAATTACAACTTTCATTTAGCACTTACCTCAGTCTTGCTCTAGAATGTGCATGATGATCACATCTTAGTTTACAGTAGTAACATTTCTGAAAAAATACACAGCTTTCATGTGTACATACTAGCATACCGCTACATGTACTACTAAAATATTGCTGTCATGAAACAATATGACATATTCAGGGAGATGTATTCAAATTAATGTGTTCTATTTTCCTGCTTCATCCATATGTTGTCAAACTTAAGAATCAGTATTGCATTTCTTACAAGCCTCACTACTTCTTTCTTATAATAATAATAATAGTAAACAAATACCACCTGCTAATTCTGCAAACAATATGGGTGTCACCCTGTTCTGGGAATAAGTCCCAAATATACAACTCCTGACAGCATATCCTAAAAGACATTGCATTATTGAAATGTTGTTTGGCTGATGTCTGAAATTCCCAAGTGTTCCACCTCCCAGCAATGTTGACTTTGAGATGTTTGACATTGCTTTGAGATGAGCAATGATAAATCACAGCATGGCTTTTGAAAACCGTAATAATGTTCATTTACATGCAGCTTTTCATCTTCATAGCACTTTATAAGCATTGACTAATTAATCTTCATAACACCAATCTGGGGTTGGCAAAATCTAGTATCCCCATTTCATAGATGATGAAACTGATATAGAGGTTAATAGGAACTCTACCTAAGATCACAGACAAAATCAGCACCAGTTATGATTAGAATATAAAAATTATTTATGCACAATACTGTGACGAGGCTGTAGATACAGATTTTTTGGAGGAGGGGGATAAAGGAAGTGCTGTTTGGAGCAAATACTGATCAAGGAGGAAGAAACAAGACAGGTATCAGCATTAGACCTTTTCAGTCAACCAGTTTTTATTATGAGCTCAGCAGTGGCCAGGTACATAATGGACAAATTTTGCAGAAATGAACTGAATGATCAGACATACGATAAACCCTCAGAAATGAAAATGTAGAAATACCTCACTGATACTTAAACATGAAATGTAGAATTATAAATCACCTTGCTGGAGGAAAAAATACACATAAGAATGAAGAAACCATTTAATTAATTTTTCCATGTAATTTAATTTATGTAAAAGTAGGCTATTTCCCAAGCTGAGCCTTTTCTGAACTAGAAAAGACAAAATTAAAATTCATGCACATGATTTACGTACTACAAATGGTAGATTTCCAAGAGACAAACTCCCCTATCAAACAGCTCTAATTTTCACGTTTCCCTTAGGTGGATGTGTAAATACAAGCCAGTGATTCTCAACTCGGGTGCCATGAGATCCCTTAAGGGGTGCCATGGTGCCAAGCCCATGTGAGAGTAAAGCACATCCTTCTATCTTCCCTTTGGAAACTGCCCTCTATCTCCATCTGGCATGCTTATGCTGCCTGCCCCACATTCTGAGTCGGGTGCTCTGAGGCAGGTGGACACATAGATGGACCTGCGTTTTTCAACCCATCTCACCCTTTGCCTCTCATTCTCAGAGTCTACAAGAGGAGTGTGGGGGCAGATAGCACCAGTCAGTGGCATGCACAACCCCAGGGGAGCAGCCTTGCCTGCTTAGACCCTCCTTACAGCTGAGGGATGGGGGAGGGAGACAGGTGGTGGAAACAGGGTTCTGGATCAGTAAATATCTCAACCAGCACTCCAGGGTGACACTAAATTCAGAAAAGGTATGGGGGACTTAAAAGGTTGAGAAACACTAATATAAACCGCATCTTTCCTGCAGTACTCATAATTTTTAGAATTGGATAGTGACCTATGGGAGCTAAAGGGAAATATAAGACCCACACAAATACATCAGAAGATCTGGATCCAAGGGTTTAGGGTTAAGCAGGTGTTGTATGGTTTCTATACAGTCCATCCTATGATACAAGACACCAGGCGGGGCCTGACAAATAGATGACCAATTACAAGCACTGCCCAGAATGAGGAAATATCTGAAATAGCATTGCATCTTCCTGAAGTACAATTTCTTTCCTTGAAATTTAAAGAAATGCAAAAGAAGAGGCAAGTAAATTATCAGAAAGGAAGCACTAGAAAAAGACAGCCAAGAGAGAAAAAATTTCTTTAGACAAGACTTTGCCTGAGAAGGTTAAAGACTAGTCATCCATGCTCCCTCTTCAAGAGGCTCACTGTGTTTCATACCACATCGCTTTTTTGAGGAATCATATCATTAAAAATTCACTGAGAGCTACATCCTCCTTACTATTTAAAAGCCACAGTTTCACGTAGCCTCTGGCACTTGGGAGCCAGGAGAGGAGAGGAGGGAACTGGGCACATGTGCGTCCCTGCACACACGTGCCCCCTTACCTGACTGGCAGCAGAGGTGGATGCAGCAGCGGAGGGAGCCGCAGCGGGGGAAGCAGCAGCTGTTCCTCCTAAGGTAAGTGGGACAGAGGGAGCCGGCGCAGCTGAGCCGGATCCAGAGGGGGAGCCCCCCTGGCTCCCTCTTAGTTGACCTGGTAGGGAGCTGCACTCCTGAGCCACATGCAAAGAGAGCATGCAAACAGGAGCTCTCTGCAAGGGTGTACCAGTGTTTGCACCGGCATTCACGCAGGCGGGCAAGCAGGAGGGGCCAGGAGAAAGTCTTGGTAAGGGAAAGGCGAAAGCACCACCAATAAATAAACATGGTGTGGACGCGGAATGCTGCTAGGGCCCCTGCCCAGAGGGCGCTGCCTACCCGGGGCTCCTCTAAGGCCTCCACCCAGACAGAGTCCATAGGGGGGCTGGTGGCACCCTACCCCTGGCCTGCGTGGGGTTCCCCAGAGCTCAGTCCTTGGGCCTGCACTGTTCAATATCTTCATCAGCGATTTGGACGAGCGGGTGAACAGCACCTTGTTCAAGTTTGCAGATGACACTAAGATGTGGGGAGAAGTGAGCACGCTATAAGAGAGGGACAGGCTACAACTAGATCTCGACAGGTTACAGAGGTAGGCGGATGAGAATAGGATGGGATTCAATATGGACAAGTGCAAGGTATTCCACCTAGGGGGGAAGAAGAACCAGCAGCATACCTACAGGCTGGGGAACTCCCTTCTCATCAGTGCAGAGGCAGAAAAGGATCTTGGAGTCACTATTGATTCCAAGATGAACATGGGCCACCGATGCAGGGATGCGGTCAGGAAGGCTAACTGCACATTGTCATGCATCCATAGATGCATCACGAACAGGTCCAAGGAGGTGATCCTGCCCCTCTATGCAACATTGGTCAGGCCACAGTTGGAGTACTGTATCCAGTTTTGGGCACCGCGCTTCAGGAAGGATGTGGACAGCATCGAGAGGGTCCAGAGGAGGGCCACTCTCATGATTAGGGGGCAGCAGGGCAGGCCCTATGAGGAGAGGCTATGGGACCTGAACCTGTTCAGCTTTCACAAAAGAAGGCTGAGAGGGGATCTGGTGGCCAGCAATAAACTTGCTAAGAGGGACCAGCAGGCAATGGGAGAGTCCCTGTTCCCCGGAGCACTACTGGGGGTAACAAGGAGCAATGGCCATAAATTGACTGAGAGTAGATTCAGGCTAGATATCAGGAGGCACTACTTCACTGTCAGGGTGGCTAGGAGCTGGAACCAACTTCCAAGGGAAGTGGTGCTTGCCCCTATCCTGGGGGTCTTCAAAAGGAGGCTAGTCAGCCGCCTAGCTGGGGTCATTTGACCCCAACATCCTTTCCTGCCCATGGCAGGGGGTCGAACTAGATGACCTACTTAGGTCCCTTCCGACCTTACCAACTATGAAACTATTCTCTGCACCACCTCCTCCCCTTCTTGTCATCTTCTCACTAGTTCCCTAGCTCAGCCCCCACAGTGGCATGGTTCTAAAAGATATCCTGGTAGTTTTAACGTTGGGGGTCTAGTCTGTCCAACTCTGCCCACCTCCACAAGTACCTCTGAGAAATGTCAGGTGAGATCTACTTTTTTTCATACAGCTCAATAGGGGATGATCTTGCAAGGTTTTGTAATAGTATTTAGTATTTCCTAATGTTATTAGGAAAACTGTTTCAGTTTTTCCTATCCATCTGTAGTATACCAGGGATTGAGCATACTTGTTTCTTTAAGTTTGATTATTGAGTCCCTTGCCCTTTGGGGATTAGTCCTTTTATCTGAATGCCTTTTGTTGAGTATTACATATACATAGCTTTCTGTTTACTCAGCATCAGAATCATGCTACTTCCTTGCCATTTGATTGTGCCTGTGTCCTTTCTCTTGTTCCCTTTACTGCATTGCCACATACTTTTAAAAGCCTTAACTATATTGCCTCTTGGTCATACTTTCTTATCTGATAAATTAGTGTGCATCATGAGATTTTTCACTGCATGTCTACCGAGGACTGCCCTAAAATCTGGAGTTTCTTTTTCTACATATTATAACCAGAACCAGATCCAAGATCTTGCAAAAGTGGTGTTAGAGCAAGAACTGGTGCTGCAGAGAGGCTGCACCCCTGCTCCCAGCCTTCTCCCTGCTACTAGGGTGGGCAGATCATGCCACAGGAGTAGCTACTGGGTACTTTTTAAGTCTCCAAAGCAGGTAAAAATGCCTATACCCTTCTCAGACACATATCCTTTTCCCTTCCCTTTCCTACCACCCTGCCTGCCACTGCCACTGTTCCTCATACCCTGAGTCATTCCAGACATGCTGCATAAGGGCTGGGCTTAGCCCAGGAAAATGGCAGTGGCAGGCTGGTCCCCCTTTCCCACACCTGCTTCCAAGGTGATAGAGAACACCCAGAAGAACCAGGCAGGGAGTGGAAATCTATCCACCTCAGTCACTGCTGCCTCTGTCCCACATGAGCCCAGCCCTTGCTTAGCCTGGCTGGAGTACCTTTGGAGCTCTCCTCACCTCCAGGGTAACAGCAGTGGGAGGCAAGGGAGGGGGGAAAGGGAAGGCAAAGGAGGGTAGTGGAAGGGACATGCCCCTGAGCATAGAGGAAAAGGGAGGGAGTGAATTTTACCTTCCTTGGGGACTTTAAACACTATCCCCAAAGAAGGTGCAAGCACCTACTCTGGATTCATTCAAAAGGTGTTTGTTTGACTTAATGATCTGACGAGGTCTCTTCCAGCCCCTAATGTCTATGAAGTATAATGCTGCATGGTCAGAAAGGGTGGTGCAGCTGTATCTACCCTGAATATAACTGATTTGAATGAATCTGTGAGTGTTATTTAACTCCTGCAAGCAAGTGGCTATATGAGCTTTTAACTCCTGCAAGCAAGTGGCTATATGAGCTTTTGATTAATGATATGTGTGTGTGTGTGCGTGTGTGTGTGTGTGTGTGTGTGTGTGTGTGTATCTGTCTCTTCCAGCATCAAAAATTTCGTTCAAACCTATTTACACTGACCAGTCAAATCTACTTCAATACAGATTTAAATGAACCATTTGAAATAATTTCTTACACCTTGAAACAAAGAGAGGATGGCATTTTCAAAAGCATTTAATTAACTTAGAAGCCTAAATTTCATAAAAGTCAGTGGACCTAGAGGCTGTAAAAAATGTTACTGAAGTAAGTGTGGTATTTTGTTAGTCCTTCATCACTGAGACACTGACCCCTCAACAACTTGTATCTTCCTTTTACCAGTAGTATAATTAGGTACCTTCCTGTAGCTGCACAAACTCTTGAAATAGGAGAGACTAATAGGAGGATGGATGTAATTACTAGCAGTCATACCAATGCTTGGGCTGCTCATTGCACTAATGAAAAAAATAACAGAAATAGTGGTGTGGAATTAGTTAAACATGGTGCTTAAAGGAGTTTTATTACTACTTCCAGATATGCAATAGGAGGTTTTCTAGAAAAAAAGCCATAGAGTAAGAATGTAGTCACAGTTTGCTGGAAGCAAAAACAGAGGCATAAGCAAAGGAAGAGACAAGGTTACTAGAGTAACCTCCAGTGATGCCTGCTGTGCTCATTCAGGTTGGGACAAATGACAGTGGAAACAAAAGGTCAAAATATTTGAAGCTGAAGCTTAGAGCATTAGCAATTATACTTTAAAAATACAAAAACAATACAGTGATCTTTTCTGGTATATTAAAAATTATCATAATAAGTTATCCTGTGGACCCCCAAGACAGTATTCACACTGAAATAAAATGCTACAATAATGAGAAGGTAAACCATGCCAACACAGTAATAATTGGAAACTAGTAGAATATTTGGATCAGTAAACACGTATGTGGAAAATCTGTTATAGATACTAAAAGATAGAGGCTTGTAGTTGCCTATGCTTGATCTGGAAACAATAAGTAAAACAGGATAATTAGAAAAACTTGATCAACTGGACATAATATGTTTAGATATGAACTAATGTGGATCAGCAGTTATGTCTTCAGAAAAGCTAAGGTTGGAGGGATGCCAAAGAAGCTTAAACAAATATAATTGATAATGATTAATGGAAATTACTTTTAGTGAAGAGAAATGGTTCAGGCATAAAACAATAGTGGTTAATCTGCAGGGTAAATAAATATATACCAAGAAATAAAAATGCAGTCTGAGCAGATGGCCTTCAAATGGCTAAAAAGATAAATCAGGAAGGAGCTAAATTCAAAAAAAAAAACTTGTCATGTTTGAAAATAAAAGAAATAGAAGACAAGAAAATAACAATACTGAAGCACAAAATACCACCTTGAAAATATACACAAAAAATTTAGAGGTTTGCAAAAGGGCTTTTCCAGTATCACAAATCCAAAAGAAGAGTTAAAATAAATGCTAAATAGCACTGAATAATAGAAAATAAAGTAAAAGTTAAAATGCATTGGTATTCTGCACTGCATCCATGTTTACTGGAATGGCAGACAGGAGTGATAACCACAGTGTACCTCCTGGCCTGCCAACATGCTGTGTAGTTTTTAGAATGTCATCCTTGGAAATATCATCTTCAAAACCATTTGAGATTAAGTACTGAAATAATTATATGTCCTTTTTATTAGTTAAAAAATTACCTTGTAATTGTCTCAGTTCAGTTTTATACCGGATCAAGCCCAGGGTTTGGATAAATTTAAGAAATAGTCCAATCTAATCCTTCTACAAATATAATCCATACTATTTAAACTTTTAGATATATTATTTACTGATCAATAGCCTAAGTTTAGTTTTTGTGATAAGCCTGTTTCTTTATTATAATATTACTTACATTATTGCACTACATTCCCCTACTGTAATATTATTTATTCTCTGTGAATAGAAACTGGCTGGGGAAGGAGCTGGCTGGTCCGCAGGGGGTGTTGATTGACCGAAATGTCTGGGCGTGCAGGCATTCACAAGGCTTAAATCACCTTCAGAGGGGAACTAATTTTAGACCTGGATTAACCCAGTGTAAAATGGATTAATTCAGCCTAGTGAATACCTATACACATTCACAGCAGAGCCCTGGGGTTGGGAAAGCTCAGCCATTCACCATAACCATGGGGCTATGCTGTTCCTACCCCAGCCCCAACCCTGGCTGGGCTATTTTTAGCCCCTCAAACACCACCCCCCAAACAACTGAGCAACCCACTTTACCACCCCGCAGACCCACCAACCTCCCCTGCTGACTTGCCAGGCCCTTAGACCTGCAAATCCACCCTGGACCTTTTAGCCTCTCCCTCTAGCCCTGTGTTCCTTACCTCAGGTCTACACCACTCTTGGGAGCAACCTGCGTGCTCTCAGTTTAAGTAAGCTGCCTAAATCTAAATGGAGTCCCAGGAATGCTTCTTTGCACCCAAAGTTTGCAAACGTTATAGGTTGACAGGATATTTTGTAATGAAACCTGACATGAGCCAGAGCTTGTCTGGCTTTCTAAACTTTCTTGTTGATTATAGTTTTTTTTTTCCTGTTTGACTTTCATGTAAATGACTCCCAAAATAACAATTCCTTCCTCTCTGTCCAGTCTTGTATCTCCAAATCATCTCCCTCCCCCATGCCCCCAAATGGAAGACCTGCCACAATTCACAAACTTAATAACTCAATACTTGAATTTCTTCTCTTTCCTTCTAAGGTCACTCTTCTATGTCTAATTCCTGTTACTACTGACAGGGCCATTGTCTTTCCTGTCTCCAACTAACAATTTATGTGTTGAGAGAAGTAGTTATCCATGTTAGTCTATAGTCAGGCAGAAGGCAGGGCAGGGCAGCACCTTAGAGACTAAATGTTTCAGAAATTAATGCAATTTTATAGGCAAAAGCCTACTTTGTCAGATGCTATGAATGAGCCTACATCTAAGAAGCTACTGCCTATAAAACTTTAGAGACTAACTTCTTCAGAAATAAATGCATAAAGTGCCACTGACCTGCTTCTGCCTAATTTCGTACTATACTATTAACTTTGCTTACTTTCTCTCCTGTACCTTGTACTATAAGATCATTTTAATGAATATTGTGTCCTTAAAATTAAATTAAATTAAATTAAAGATTTGGAGTTTTATCAGGAGAGGCTTTTCTTAAGCAATTTCTTTCACTATATAGGGAAATTAAAGATAAAAATGATACTGGGAATTCTTGTGCTGCTTTCTGCTTTATTATTTACTTTTTAATCTAGTTTTTTTTATTTATTTTTGATGTGTAGTTTCTCATGTTAGGTACATGACTATACTAAGAAATATTTAAAATATCAGGGAAAGGATGTAGAGATAAACAAGCAAAAAGCAAATATACAGAACAAGTTAGGAAATGGAAAAAAAAACTAAGTACAATAAATAATAGCTATGGCTACGGTCACTGTCTAGATATCAGTTCATATTATATTTAATGAGAGAGAAAAAGAATTTGGAAAAATAACTGGTTACCTTTACCGATAGTAAAAAATTGGGAGCAGCACTGAATAAAGATAAAAGCAAGTGTAAGCAACAGATATTTTAATAACTGTGTAACTGGCTGGCATGCATACCAAATGAAATTTAAGAGGGGAAAAGTTTTGACAGTTAAAGAGAGGGACAGAATAGGATCATACATTCACAGATATGGAAAAACTTCTTGGTGTAAGACCTTAAACCCAGTGCATTTGGAATAAATTAATGTTGGGCATTCATGTTAGATAAAAATAACAAACTGATTCTAACATATACTGTAAACATGACATTCCAATCAAAACACCTTTTTCTTTTGTATCATGTGTAGCATATTAATTCCGTTGCATTTTCCAAGTGATAACTGTAGAGTTAGGATGTCAAAAAAAGACTTAAATAGTTACATAGCTGGGAACTGCCTTGATTTTATAAACTCTGTTCATTGCCTCTGAACAAAAACTTTGACTTTATGACCAAAAACTGGCACTGTCCCTATAGTTTTGAGATTTTCTAAAAAGTATCTTGGCATGTAAGTTGATTATTTGCCTAGAAATGTGTATGTGGCAGAGAAGCAACCTCTACAATAAGGAAGCCAGTTAAACAGGATTCTCAAAAGCTGAGAAAATGTGTCACTATCTGTGCTGAAGACAAAGGTTATTTGTATCAAGTGAAAAGTGTTAGACACTTCAGACAGATCCCTTTTTTAAGGAAGACTGGAAGGGGATATCTTTTATCCAATACCAAGGGTAAATGCAGACATTCAAAAAGCCCAAGGTGGAACTGATCAGACCTATCTGGGCTTCTCTAAGTTGCATAGATTGGGTCGGGAGGAAACATAACACACATTCCCCTTTTGGGAGGGTTGAGGCATGCAGACCCAGTGTGCCAGAGATTGCTGAGGGCAGTCAAGTGCAGCTGCATGGGGGCCATCCCCGATTGGCTGTCAGGCACATGCTCCCAGCCCCCAGCTGTCACCTGAAACCCCACCTGCCCCCAGCCCTAGGCTTAGAGGAGATCCCCAAAGCAGGGCACCATGACACGCCCCTCCCAGCTGTTGGCCCGGCTGCTGGGACTTCCATGATGATCTCCTCTGGTCCTTTCCTTGAAGCCTAGGGCAGGGCACAGGGGAGGGTCTGTGGTGATGACAACAGGGTTTGGAATGTGCCTGATAGCCAATCAGGGGTGGCCTGTCTCCATAGAAGGAAGGACCGGGATCCAAGAGGCCGGATCCTTCGTTGTACACAGCTCTCCTGTCCCCGCTACCTGGCACAAGTCTCCTGGACTGCCCAGCACATATTGCTGGAGCTTGGCACCAGTGGCAGCTGGCAAGATATGCTGGACAGCCCAGGAAACTTGTAACAGGCAGCAGGGATACAAGCACTCCATAGAAGAAAGAATTGGGTTCCTTGGCTGCTGCTGGTGCCAAGCTCTGAAGAACCCAAACCTTCCTTCTATGGAGTGTTCCTGTTCCCACTACCCAGCTTGAACCTCCCTTCCTCCCTGCTGCCCCTTCCCCCTGCCTACATCTGTGCTGACTCGGGTCTGTGACAGCCCAGAGCAACTGAGCATCTGGCAAGTGCTAGCTCATCACCCTTCAAGAGAGGGGAGGGGTTGCATAGGGCCCTGTGATGCTGATGGACAATGACCTAATATGAATTAATAGAGTAGGGGATCTGATACAGAATTTTGATAGTTTGGTCTAACCTAAACCAATTAAGTCTGATACTACATCCATCCAGATTTATTTTAGACCAGGTTTCACCAGTCTATGTGCACTATTTTTGCACTCCATTTTTAAACCACTCTTTGTGCACTTAACTTCTATTCTGTTACAGGTTTAGGCTGTTTTTCAGTTTACATGTGCATTGCTGCAGACACTTAACATTTACTGTACAGCTAATGGGTACCTATATGCATGCTTGGGGGTGGGGAGGGGCCATTTTAATTAGAGCAGTTCCCCAACAGCCACTCTAATTAAAATGGCTCATCACCACTTGTATTAAGCCCCCCACATTTTGAAATGGCCACAGTGCTGCTTTAACTAAAGCTCATTTGATGAGCCTTAGTTAAAGCACCTCCACAGTCTTTTTTAAGTGTAGATGCATCTACACAAAGTGTTTACTGCATGGTAGACTAATTAGCTGCCTATAGATGTGCTGGTTCACATTCTAATAAGAACACATCTGAGCAGTCTTGATTCTTGATTAATTGCATTCTAATTAGAATGCTCCAGCATCGCCTCATTGTTACATGTATTAACCTCCCCCCTCCCCTCACCTCCTTTAAAATGGTCATAGGGGCACTTTAACTAAAGCTTATCAAATTACCTTTAATTAAAGCACCACTATGGCCATTTTAAAACATGGGGTGGGGTTAACACACATGATGGCGAAGTGATGCTGAAGTATTTTAATTAGAATGCAATTAATGAAGTCAGCTCCAATGTGTTCTAATTAAAACACGAATCAACATGTCTGTCAGCAGCCAATTAGTCTATGGCACAGTAAACATTTTGTGTACGCCCCAGTATTTTTTAAATTTGCCCCTTATTTCTATGTGCTCAGGGAGACCAGTAAGGAGTGGGAAAAGGGACTACAGAAGGAAGAAGTTGCCAAGGGGGCCACCTGACCCCCCTAATATTTATTTTCCCTTAGTTTCATAGTTTTATAGTGCTTAGGGTTGGAAGGGATGTAAACAGATCATTAGGTCTGACCCACCGCCCTGGGCAGGAACAAGTGTGGGGTCATATCACCCCAGCCAAATATCTGTCCAGCCTCCTCTTGAAGACCCCCAAGGTAGAAGAGACTACCGCCTCCCTTGGGAGTCCATTCCAGAGCCTGGCAGCCCCAACTGTAAAGTCATGTTTCCTGATGTCCAGCCTCAAGCTTCTCTCTAACAATTTGTGGCCATTATTCCTAGTAAACCCCGGAGGTGCCCAAAGGAACAGAACCTCACCCAATTCCTGCTGGTCCCCCCTGGTGAGTTTGTAAACAGCCACCAGATCCCCCCTCAACCTTCTGTTGTGAATAGATTCAGGCCTTTCAGCCTCTCTTCATAGGGCCTGACCCGCTGCCCCTTGACCATGCGAGTGGCCCTCCTCTGGACCCTCTCAATGCTAGCCACATCCTTCTTGAAGTGCAGCACCCAGAGCTGGGCGCAGTACTCCAACTGCAGCCTGACTAATTGTAGCAGTGGGAGGGGAAAACAAATTCAAGCTAACCTTCAATAACTAGGTTCGATACCTGGAAATTTATAACAAATATACACATTTTCAATGTATTGAATTTAGTTACTGGGGTGTCATCTATTATTAAACTAAATATGGTCATATGAATAATACTTGTTCACACAATACTTGTTCACAAAAAGTTAGACAAACAAAAAGGGGCCTATCTTTGCAAAGCATTAAGTTCATTTTGCAGATGAAAATGAGGCCCCACTGGGAGGAAATTTTACTCTGAATTTGTTTTTGTTTAAAACAAGCAAAGTGATAAAAATAGGCTTGCCTACTACTTTATAGTGCCAAGCATGTTGTCAAACATGCAGTAAAGGGTATGTCTCTACTGGTTCCACCTTGCTTTCAAAGCTGCCAACAAAAAAATTAACTCAGTCCATCTGCCACTCCCCAATGTTGAAATGGTGAGAATGATCTGGGGTTGCCTCTCTTCTCTCTGCCCTGACTCCTCCCCCCACATCTCACAAACACTTCAAGGACAGGGATTTCAACAACAGAAATGCAAGATATGGGCATCCCCACCCCCTCAGTTCCAAGTTTTGACTATGAAGAGCAAGAGCATGTAAATGGGATTTATTTTTCACCAACAGCCTCCAGAACATTGCAGAGATACCTAGAGTTCCTGCACTGAAGATGTCATTCCCAGTTGCAGATATGATAAAACTAAGGCAATGTTTATACTGCATGCCTGGCACTGGAGACAGACATCTCAAGAGCAGCCGTAGGGGAATGCCACTCAACTGCATTTCTGTGTTTAATATTTGTGACTACTCACAGGTGGGTGGAATATACTTGAGAGTGAGTACTTCGAGCAGCAGCAGTGCAGACATAATGGAGATGTGCCCTAAAGGGCATAGAGAATATAGAGTATCATTATAAAATGGAGTATGCAGTTCACCAGTGAAAGTTAATCCAAAGTATAGTAGTAAAGAAGTATTTTCTTTGTATAAATATAGAGATCAATAATGATATATGTTTCATTACATAATTTTCGCAGACTTCATTGTAGAAATGGGATGCTAAGTAGAATTAAAGTGAAGAGGTGCTTGTAACTAGTAGAAGTGAGCAGAAAATTTTTGAAGGGAATGTTTTTCCTTGAAATAGGTTGTATCAAAGCAAAATCATTAATGGAGATATATCAGTTTTGCTAAAGCTTTTCAAAGGATAGCTTCCAAGATTCGAAGCTATTCGGTGAATACTGACAGGAGAGAAAGATAGTGCATACAAAAGAGAGCCCTCAATTCAACATCTGACATTTTCAGCCCATAAATCGATATGTCTACAACATTCCTTTTACAAATAAAAGAAGTTTAAAACATTTTGCTTTCATTTCCACACGGTACAAATAATTTCTCAAGTTGAAAACTGTTGTGAAATGATGCTGCCATCCCCACATCAACTATTGCATCTCCCAGCTCTGTTGAAACTCCTTCCCACTGAAAAACTGTTTTTTTGACAGTACCAAAATTCTCTCATAAATGCTTACTTTTTCAAATTCTTACAATTTTTACTAGAAAACTTACAAAGAAAAGCATAATCAGATTTTATCTTCAAGTCATTTAATGGTTATGTTTTTGATTTTCTGTTGAATATCCATATTTTTTTTTACCAGAACTTTTGGGTTGCGGGGGTGGGAGGTAGAATTTCAACCAGTTAATAGTCTTAATCAACTCAGGATAGTTGACATGAGAAAAATCTGTGTTTGGGGTTGTAATGTAATGCAGTGATGGGACAATATGACAAGACACCAGACCTAATTAAAAGTTTGGCAGAGTTCTGGAAGGTTTTGAAAGCTTAGGCAAGAAGATTGAACTTGATCAAATGTAGAAGTTGGAGTTCAATAGAGAGACTCAAGAGACAGATCACATCAGATTAGTGTCCAAGAAAAAATTTTGGTTAAGTGCTGGTAACACAAGAGTTAAGTTATGAACATGCGCAGCAGAGACGGACTTATGGAAAATTCCACCACATGCCTAGCATGTGCCCCCTGAGTGACCTATGAGCCTGTCAATCATGCGTGACCTACTTTTCCAGCACGCACATGCTCAGTCACAGTAACTGCATGAGGTAATTTGTCCAGAAGCTTCCAGCAGAACAGCAGCCTGATTGGCTATGAGGCTGCTACAAAAACTTGTAAGCCCCCTCCCTCAGGGGAGAGACCCGCTCAACTAGTGAACAGAGGCTGCCTTGGCAGGGACTGTCTTGCTAGGAGAGATCCTACCTGGAAGCAGAGGCTGTGGCTGCAGGGACTGCTCTCCAGAAGGGCTTACTGGCCCACTGGTCTCCTCCACGATCTATTTGGCTACTCGATTCGTTATCATTTTCGTATTGATCCCTCAGCTACCGGACTTATTTTGGCTTCGACCTCGACTATGATTTGCTTTTCATCCAACTTACCTCGATTACGGCTTTGTCTCATCACACCCAGCTCTGACCTCGGCATCGTCTTCATCGACCTCGGTACTAACTACTTGTCCACTTTGGACTGGCGTCACGACGTTTCCGATGAGTTACAGTTTTGTTCTCGTTATTTGTTATCCACTTACGAGCTGTTGACCAGCCCTGGGACTAGCGAGTGGGCAGCTGCCCCTATCCTTTAGGGTAGAACGCAAGGGCTTACTCATGAACCCCATGGGCCAACAGACCCCTTTGTTGTTTGTTATTTGTTTGTAACTGTAACTGAAGTAAGCGGCTCTACCTACGCAACCAAAGCATAAGTGAATAAACCCCATTTACTCTGAAACCACTACGAGTCCGCATACCACTCAGACTTCTCACCACAAATCCCGCCTGTTCGTTCCAATCCTACCCCCGACCCACCATGACCTTTGGGGTTTCCCCAACAATTAGTAGCCCAAGAAGATGATTCTTTATGGTAAGTTTGGGAAGTCAAAGACAAAGGGCTACAGTAGTGAAGTGGAGACAAGAAGTTCCCCCATCCCTCCTTTCCATGTCTACCTGAACTGGATACGGAACCTGACTCTCAGATACATTGTATACTATAGTCACAAGATTTGAATACAGTCTTTATGTGAAGGAGGAGGGAAAGGAAGATGTCTAAGAGGAGTGCCAAGTTAGGCACCTGAATGATGGGAGCATGTTGGCGTTGTCAACAGTGACAGGAAATGGGTGAATAGAAGAAAATGAAAGCTACTGACCTAAGTTTTGATCACATTCAGCTGAAGTTGACAATTAGACTGCAAGCCTGAACTGTGGGTTTAGATGGAGAAAAACAGGCCAGGAAAAGAATGGTAGATTCATTACCAGAGATGGTAGCTAAAGGCACATTTACATCATAATATATTACCAACTATTCATATTTTCTGATATATCAGCTACATTGTTTGATCACATTTTTAGTCCATGTTGTAAATCATTAGTTGGTTTGTCTTTCTTTGGCCACTTGGATGATGCATTAAAATAGGAGAAAATCAAAATTGATAATGTCATTCCTCATTAATGTGATAGGATTGGATATGCAAAAGACAGATGCAGGAGGTTCTTTTAGAAAGGAAAAGTAGATGATTTGAAATCATGGATGATGATCCTAACTCACAGCATACAATGCAAATTGATTACTTTTCAATCATCATCAGTGATGAGAGGAATGGATAAACTGACGTGCTCAACATTTAAAATGTATGAGTATACTGAAGACGTGGCATAAATCTTCTACTTTTGAATCTGTATTAGTGTCATTTTGCAGAGGTCTTTTTTCCTTTTGCTAACTCAGTGGTGGTTTCTTTGTAAGCCAAACTACTTACTATCCTGATGTAGTAAGTATAAAATTACTACCTCTCATGCACTAAATGGTTATCATTGTAGAAACAACCAAGTTATTCTCTCATAGGCCTGAATTTTCCAGATTCATGATGATCTACCCAGTAACTCAATTCGTAAAGGAAGTCATTTACTTTTTCTTCAGCTGAGTCACTTTTTTATTCCTTCTATGCTTTGCTGGCTAGATAAAACATGAAATACCATTGTCTGTTTTTGAAGCATAATCTCAAGACCACCATCACAACCTTAAATGAGAAATTAGGGTGTACTGCAAAAACATTACCAAGACACACTGATAAAATACATTTAAAAATAAAAGCCAGTTTGGGAAAAACTTATAGAGTGAGATCATGTTATACTTTACTTAATATGAAATTATTATCATATGAAAATAATACAATTTCAGTGAGTCATCTTTAGAAAAATATTTTAACGATGAACTAACAGTAATACTCTGTATATATATGAAGGAATGTCACTGGAGAAGAATCAGAGGAAAATTAGTGAGAGTTAGGTATCTAGCTGTCATTTGTGCTTTTGAAAAATCTCTCCATGGAATCAGTGTCTATACTAGGAAAGAGTGAAGAAGTTGTAACGTAGACAAATTGCAAGGAGTACTGATGGATCACATATTGATTGCCATGGTACCACATGAGCTAGATGCTGCAGAAAGGGAGTGAAGTCAAAGACTCTATCCTATTTTATTATTTGTTTGGCTTGTATTCTACGAGGTTTCTACCTGTCTATTAGTGCTAAACACTCCTTCCCCTATCCTTCCCCAGCTGAGACTTCTATTAATATAACATACATGGCTAAATCTTCCTGCATTTCT
>NW_017729026.1:37697490-37718304 GCF_001723915.1 Gavialis gangeticus
AGTGGGGGGGGTCAAGCCCTGCTGCCCCACGCTGCACAGGGGGGCTCTACCATGAACACCCAGAGGTCTCAATCACCATTCCTGCATTTCTTTGAAAATTAAACTCCCTGTCCTTCTTTATGGAAATTACCAGGCCAAGATTGTGCCAGGCATTGACTGAGCATAAAGATTGGGAGAAGGATTGGCACCTTGGAAATCTTTTAAAGGAACAACACAATCTGAACAGAAGGATTTTTTAAGAATTAAAAAATTTACAGAAGTTAAAATAATACAATCAAATTGACTTTGGTGGGGGGAGGAGGAGAGAAAGGGAGAAGTCAAGAAAAAGTTAGCCATAACATTCTTTAATATAAAGGGTTTTTTCTTGTTTGGGGTTTTTCTTACTATCAAACAAACAAGAAGATACATACCATATTTACTCAAACCTAAGACAACTCTGAATTTAAAAGGACCCCCTAATAATTAGGTTCTTTATATGGAAATGTTATACATTTATTAAAATTTTCCAGGTATGCAAACTAATTATCAGAGGTTGGTCTTGAATCTGTCCCCCTCCTACTGCTACAGCAGGGAAATAGTGTTTGGGGGCATCAGGTGGCCCCTTTGCTCTCTTTCCCACCCACCTCAGCTTCTTCCTTGTGCAGCCCCCTCCACCCCCTTACTGTCAGACCCTGCTCAAGCTCTGTTGAAATACAAGAAACCAAAAAAACTCTGACTTTGAAACAGACATACCTATAGCGATCTGCATAAAAACAAATTATTCTGGCTACCTATAGACTTAAATCATCCAGAATAGATGCATTTAGTCTTTTTTTGCAAACTGCTGCAAGTTTCAGTACAAGTACTCCATAAACCCACATTTAAGCAGCAATTTTGTACCTACTTATACATAATACAAACTATGCCTGATAATAGTCCAAAGTCAAAAACCGTATGATTTATGACATAGTTCATTGGGCCAGGCCCCAGCAGAGTCAACAATGTTTTAAGCCACAGTGATCCCTGCAATTCAGCACTGCTCAGTTTGTATGTCAACTCCAGATACACCCTCCACAAAGGATCCATGTGCTAATTATGCTCCCTCCCCCACTCGCCAGCACATACTCATCACTGGAACCAGATGTCTGGGATCCTCCAAAAATTTATACGCAGATGAAGCACAGGGCAACTGGCTCCACCACCACTTCATGGTGGGCGGGGCCACACCAATCACATGCAATGGGCCAAGGGAAAGGGCAACAGAGCCTCTCATCTGTACAGAAGTTTGGTGATGTCTGCCAGACATCTAAGGCTGGTGAAGAAACAGGAATCATCAGAAATGGGAAAGTAAGGCACAGCTCAGCTGTGAGAGTGAAGAGGAAGTTGAAATGTATGGTTCACCATGATATCACCATGAGTTGAAAAAGAGGTGGTACTGAGGGGAAATGAGTGCAATGGGCACTGCGTCTTATTTAGATTGGATGCACTAATGTAGCCTTGTGGTAGGGTCCCATCAATATGTTTACCTAATATGGGCCATATGGTTTACAAGCATGCTCAGTGTGGGTTGCATTCAATTATCTTCATAGAGTTGGTTACCTTTACTAAGCACATGCCGCTTCTGGCAACAGATTAATGAAAGAGAATGTATTCAATGAGGTTTTCTTGTATGCAAATATAAGGTGAGGGAATATTTTCTCCATGCTGATTGGAGGGGCAGAAAAGTTTTTTATATTTGAGTAAATAGGGTAGCTGCCTGACTTCAGCAGCTAAGCAACTCTCTGAGCTAAGTTATTCCTGGGCATAAATAACTCCAAGAATTACAGAAAACTAATTAATTAAGGTTTATTCCAGACCACTTTAAATTGATTAACCAAACATCTAAAATCTTCTAGATTACTGAACAAAGAAAATAATGTTGGAGCTATCATCGGTTCAAATGTCCTGTAGTGAAAAGTGACTGAAGATGTTAATTTTAACAAATTCAAAAAGCACATGCACTGAAAAGTAGTTAAGGATAATTCACACTAAATTACATCTGTTTATCTAACTGCCCACTGTATGTACAAGTCTTGCTCCTGAACAATTCTGAAGAAACAAATGTTTTATTTTAATACTTGTAGATAATAAAACAGCAGTCATGATCTAAAAGGGAAGTAGTTAAAGAAGCTTTTCTGTAACGATTTATGAATCATAAAAGCTCTGCTAGTGATAATACAACTTGTAATGCATAAGCTTTGTGTTCCATAAGAACTATTTGGGGAAATCATGTACATTGAAAGCCATGAAACAACAACTGCATTTTTTTTAAATAGCACATAATAATAGTGAATTAGTTCCCAATGGATTTCTCACTTCAATACATATCTGCCAGAAACTACAAAACTGCAGATATTTGCCTCACTGTTTCAAAAACCTACCAACTAAGAATGCTTTTAAATAATTTTGTGGTTGCACAGAAGGGCTTCTATTATAAGAAAAGTAAAGTAAATTATTTTACTGTGTTATCTAACTATAGAGTGCCAGTATCCTATATTAATACAGATAAATACTGGACATACCTGCTCATGAGCACTCTCTTGTACATACACATGATTTCTTAAATAATACAATATCACTTCACACAGTTTATTCTACAGCCCTAACATGCAATGATCTCAGCACAAATCATCAAGAACCTGAGCTCTTCAGAGTTTATGGCCTAATTAAAATCAATTTAGGAAACTGAAAGCCTACTACTGACTTCAATATAATAGTAATTTGCCACCAATAAACAAATAGGTTTCTAACACCTGCACCCAGCACCATTTGAACAACAACAACAAAAAAGATACTACCTAGAATTGAAAATTTTCAGTGAATCAAATGAACATGTTACTCAAAATGTTTAGTTTTTTAATATTTGAAATAAAAGAAAATGGAATTTGAATGTGAAAGGCTAGCTAGGGTTAACCAGAGGACCGCAAAATCAAGGACAAAGTAATGACATCTCTTGTTTAGGATACTCACAAAGGAGTTGAGAACTTGATTCAAATCTCTGGTATAAAACAGGAAGAGAACGGGTTTAAATTAAGTTCTTCCATTTCCCAAGAGAGTGACCTAAACACCACAATATAGGGTGTTCTGTGATGAAGCTCTCTCAGTCTTTCCTACTAAAGCAGTTTCATTTTGCATTAAGAACTCAAATAAAATATCCACTAGTACAGAGATAGGGTAAGAAAGAATACAAGTCTAAGATTGTCTTATATGGGATTCACTTGGGATGAAGACAACTAGGTCCCAGTGCCTGTTCCTATGAATATTTCAGTATTTTCCACTGAAGCAGTCAGGAAGGGTAATAAACTATTCAGTGAAAACAGTCTAGCCATAGTTTGGGGCTATAAATATAAGATTATAACATAAAAAACAAATACACAACTCCCCCTCCCTGGTGGCTTTGCAAATTTTTCATATAGAAGAATATATCAATGGAATTCACTTGCTAACTACCACCCTCCAAACTGCAATTATGAAGGCAATCACCTTTCCATCAGCAACCCCATGACTTCTCCCTATAAGCAAATGCTGTAGCTGTTACAAGGAAGTAACATAAGGGAAAAAGACACTTTCATGTTTTCACCTTTCATTTTAATACATTTGCTTGAAAGAAAGAAAAAACGGAGATCCAATATATTCAGTCAGTCCTTTGTAGACCATTTGGTGTGATTGTTACCATTTGGGAAATTTTGACGTACAAGATACAACACAGATAAACACTATTTAAACACTATTTAACACACTGGCTATGTATGCAGTAAGAGAGCGAAGAAAGTTTGATGGAATACTGGAAAACAGACTGGAATTACACATAGGCTGAAACAATGACAAACACTGTTGTCTCAGTCTTTGTCTACCTAGTACAATAGTTCTCAACCTTTTTAGATTCAAGACAACCCTCATTAAACTCAAGGCACACCTCAGAAAAATGCTAGCTCATTGCTTTAATTGATTTCTTGACTATGGAAAAATAATAGACTAATTCTTCTGGTGCAAAGAACTCAAAAAGACTACAACAGGGCAGACTACTTTGACACTATAGATTCTTATTTGAAATCCCTGGGTTTATCTTGTGAATCATATGTAGGCATTTCACATCTAACAGTGTTAACGTTATGTGGCACCCTTTAAAGGATCACAAGTACCACAGGCTACAGAAGCACCTTGTTTGAGAATAATGATTTAGAAAATTGTGCAGCATTGGAACTCTTCTTTTTGACATGTCATAAAAAAACAACAGAGGAATGGAAAGCTCCTTTCTCAAGTGTTAGGAAACTCAAATGTATATTTAAGCACCTAAACAAGTGATGTGTTTCCAGTGGTATAAGGAGAACCTATAATTTTCATTTCACACATCTCTGAGCCCTTGGACTAAGTATTTATGAAAAGTGACTCAATGGAAATTTTGATGCCTAGCTTTAGGATAAAAGTTTCAAAAGTTGAGCCTTACACTGACTGTATTATTTATCTTTTTATTTAATTTAGGAATTCCCTTTATCTTCCACCCAAAAAGCATTCACAGGCTGCATCCATGTGTGTGGACATTTGGTTCCCTGAGGATAACTAGTAGCAATTCAACTTGTGCTGCCACTAGTTGTCCTCAGGGAACACTTGATACATATGCCTCTGCCACACAGCAGGTTACCCTGGATGGCGTAGGGGAGACTGGCCCGACAAGCCTTACCTATGGTCCTGGATATCCAGGGGTCAACCCCTCCTCCCCTTGCAGTGCAGAGAACAGATGAACATGTGGTATGAGGTGCCACAGATGTGTCTGCAGTGCCACATACTGCACGGCTGTGCTCATCTGGATGTGGCCACAGGTTGTTTTTAAATATAGACTCTGTATTTTTCCTTTAACGATAGAGATTAAATATCCTTTCATTTATTTATTTAGTACAGTTAATGTAACCTAGTCACTTTTTTCTTCTTTCTGATTTTATGAATGGATGATCAACAATTTACTTTTCAGGTTACTAAAAAGTACTTCCAAATTATACAACATAAGCACTTTACTTTGTCCCCCCCATACAGTGGAAAAAGGCACAACTAGCAGCTCTCCTAGTCCAGACAGGCAATTGCCTATGAAATTATCCTAAGGATTAAGCATGAGATTATAGCTGTATTGTATAAAATAACCTTCAGAATCCTGATTTCTTTCCATCTCATCTAGTGTTCCTATCATCATTCTAATCAAAGACTTTGAGAAAGGGCAAAACAAGGTCAACTTGATATATGGAGTCATGCTACCCTCAGTAGGACAAAATACTTCATTTTTTAAAACTATTTTATGTAGAGACAAAACCTAGTGTTTCTGTCAACATTCTTGTAGATACCTTCTTGTACAGGACCACCTTCTCCTTTATGATTATTTATAAAAACTCTATGTCCTTTCCTGGATATTAAATGTATCAAGAAAAAATGCTACAGCAGGTGTCCTATAAAGAAAGATAGTATATAAGAAGCATATTGATGGAGCTTGGGTCACTCTGGTAATCAGAGATGTGACTGCTGAAGGTACCATAAGTCAAAAGATGTATGTTGGTTGTAACAGAAGGTGTACAATGCATTGCTAATCATCAACAGAGCAGCTAGGATGGTCAGTGTGGTATAAAGTTCTGGCATACATCTATCTATGTAACATTTCCTTATTGTGCCCACATTTGATTCTGCCTTAAAGACACATCTTATGGTCTGCCTACAGGGACTCTAAATTATTTGTATAAAATAAGACTTGCATGTTTACTTCTTCTGCTCAACCCTATATTTAGAAAGGGACCCCTTTAAGGTGAGAGCTGCCTCTTCTTTAATTCAGTTCATTCACTCCTACCCTTTAACTCCTCCCAAAACACATCCAGTTTGGTTGGATATTGTAGGCAGCACCCCTGGTAGATTTTAGGGGCAATTTTTGCCTCCAAACTAATTACCAATAACATTAGTTTTAAAAATGGTGAGGCTCATGAACCCTTATTTTTAGGAGTATTCCCTGTGACCGCTGGGTTCCAATCCCCCTTTCTTGGGTAGTTCTAGTCCTGTAGGCAGATGTCACTATCCTCTTGGGACTGCTACGGTATTGGAGCAGCTCTCTTTCGCTCAGGGCCCCGACCTTGTTCTCGCCCGCCATGACTTGATGTTCTTCAGTGTCAAGGCCAGGTTGCGGCGCTCTCCGTGGCCCAGGTCCCTCAGCGGTCACATCCTGGGGCTCTGCCACCCCTACACCCCGGCCTCACGCCCCCTCAAGTGCGTCCTTCTTCTGTGGGTCCGATTCCTCAGTGGTGGGGGTGCTATTCCCCCTTTCCTTTTCCCTGTTTGACCCAGTATAGGGTCGCAGCACAGGCTTGGACCACTCACAGCCCCAAGGCCCTCTTTGTATGAAACACTCCCTCAGCTATCTCAGCTAGGGCATCCGATATAAGACCAAACAAAATACCATAACCAAACTTAAGGCTTCACTACCTGACCCTTTTGTTAGCTGAGGATCCTATCTGGACCTCTTCGGTCCTTCTGCGCAGACCCTGGCCCCTAATTTCCCTTGGACCCCTCCAATTTCCTACCCCGGTGGTTCAGCGGCAATCCTGCCCTGATTACTCTCTCTCCGAGCTCTCCCGGGTCTTCTTCCCCCTTGGGATCACTGCGTCTCCGCACCCCTGCCCCGGCACTCCACCTGTGGGTCCCACTATCTTCGGGTTCACACCCCGTCAGTCCGTCCATGGCTGTGCTGCCCACTCGTCTTTGGTCCGGCGCAGTCTCCAGCCACGCTGTCAGCCTCTGTTCCCTTGGAGCCACGCCATCAGCCGATGCCGTCGCTTTCTCCCTTTGAGGAGCCGGCAGCTGCTCCTCCCTGGGGCTTTCCGCCCCTCCCGCTGGTGGAGCTCCCAATTGCCCAGTCCTGGGGCTCTCTCTCTCTTCTGCTGCTGCAGCTGCCTCTTTTAACTTTCCTGGCTGGCGTCCTTCCCTGACGTCACTGATTGGATGCACCTGCATAAACACGCGGCTGACACGCTGCACGGATCCTTTCGGCGTCGGCGTCGTGTGTTTCTCCTCAGGTTTTGCAGGTAAGCCCTGTTTACTAGTCATCTCCCCGGGACATTCCCACTCTTCTTCTGTTGAAACAAGTTTTTTTTCTCCTATTGAACAACAGACTGGAGACTTTGGAGAAGTGTCTTGGGTCCTGATCCTAAAGATAGTTACGCATTCAAATTTTTGGGCCTTGATTCCTCTCATCAGGACATTGTACTGGATGAATGAATGTCATACTGAATAATTATTGTATTCCCAAATACATAAACCAGAGTTTTAAAGAGATGCAGATACATAAAGAGACAAAGGACAAAGAAAAAGAAATGAGAGAGATTAAACTAAGTATTGATTGAAAGTTTGGTTTGAGAATGTCAATGTGGTATGTCACTGGAGTTGCTCATATCTAGTTTCCATCTATGAGCCAGACTCACCAGAAATATTAGATCTTTCATGATGTGCTATGGCTCAAGACTCCCATGACTGACATAGTGAATCAGTAAGGATGAGGATGACACAAAAGTAAAAAAATTAAGGAAAAAAAATATACTAAACATTTAACAGAAGGGCTAGGAAGCCCTTTTGGCTCAACAGGGAAATCAAGGTCCCTCCTAAGAAAGAAGAAAGAGGCATAACAACAACAGAAGCTTGGGATAGGCCCCAAGAAGGACTCTACAACAACAGCCCGCACTTGTAGGAAACAAATTAGGAAAGCTAAGGTGGCGACTGAGCTCAAATTAGCAATGGGAATCAAGGACAACAAGAAGTCCTTCTTAGGTACATAGGGAACAGAAGGAAAGCAAATGAGAGTGTGGGGTGATTGCTTAGCAACTCAGGACACCTGGTTATCAACACTTAGGAGAAAACTGAACTCCTGAATGACTAGTTTGCCTTGGTATTTCACCAGGCAAGGAGAAAATCATGCCAGGTAGGATACAGAATGAACAGGGCAGGAATGATTGCCTACCTACTATTGCCATAGAACTGGTATGTGATCAATTGAAGAAATATGTCAGCAGGACCGGATAAACTCTATTGAGAGTGCTGAAGTAGCTGGCTGAAGTCATCGTGGAACCCCTGGTGAAACTCTTTCAAAACTTTTGGTGCTCCAGAGAGGTTCCTGAGGACTGAAAGAGGGCCAAAGTTGTGCCCATCTTCAAGAAAGGGAGGAGGGAGGGCCCAGGTAACTATAGGCAAATTAGCCTAACTTCTATCCCAGGGAAAATCCTAGGAAAAAATCATTAAGGAGTCTACTTGCGATAGACTTGCAGAAGGTAGGATTCTGAATGGCAACCATCATGGCTTCATCACGGGCAGGTCTTGCCTTACCAACCTCATCTCCTTTTATGATTAGGTAACTCACCACCTGGATAAGAGAGACGAGGTTGATATTGTATACCTTGACTTCCAAAAAACCTTCAATCTGGTATCCCATGATGTTCTTACGACAAAATTGGAGGATTGTGGGCTTAACTGCAAGACAGGTGAGTACGAAGCTGACTGAATGGATCTGTATAATCCTGGTGAGAAGTGACCAGTGGTGTCCCACAGGAGTCAGTGCTTGGTCCAGTACTCTTCAACATCTTTATCAGTGATTTGGATGTGGGAGTGAAGAGCTCACTGGCCAAGTTCACAGACGACACCAAGTTATGGGGAAGCATGATCATGCTTGAAGATAGGCTACAGATACAGGCAGATCTAGACAGGCTAGCAAGCTGGGTGGGTCAGAACCAGATGAAGTTCAACATTGAGAAATGTAAAGTGTTCCACTTGGGGATGAACATCCCCCTGCACACCTACAGGCTTGGTGGCACCAAACTGACCAGCACCACGAACAAAAGGGACCAAGAAATAATAGTAGACCACAGTATGAATACGAGCCAGCAGTGCAACGCTGTAGCCAGCAGGGCAAATAATACTCTGGCATGCATCAAACTGATGCATCTCCAGCAAAATCAAGGAAATGATTCTTCTATTCTACTCAGCAGTGGTGAGATTGCAGCTGGAGTACTGCATCCAGTTCTGGATGATGCACTTTAACAAGGACGTGATAAAGCTTGAGAGAGTCCAAAGAAGGGTCACTTGTATGATCAGAGACTTGCACGGCAAGCCATATGAGGAAAAGCTGAGGGACCTGGGACTCTTCAGCCTGAAAAAGAGAAGGCTAAGAGGGGACTTGGTAGCAGCTTACTGCTACATCAGGGGAATACATCAAGGGCTCAGTGAACAACTGTTCACCAGGGCATTCTTGGGGAAAACCAGGAGTAATGGCCACAAACTCCTGGAAGACTGTTTCAAGCTCAACACTATGAAAAATGTCTTCACAATTAGAGTGTTCAGGCTGTGGGATAAGCTCCCTCCAGAGGTGGTACAATCATCTATCCTGGAAATCTTCAAGAGGAGACTGGACAAACACCTTGCTGGGGTCAGCTGACCCCAGTTGTGTTTCCTGCCTGTTAAATGATCTTCTGAAGTCCCTTCCAGCCTTACCATCCATGAATCTATAAATTAAACTTGAAATATCATGAGAAAAATCAGTTCTGGATATAATAAAACTGAACAAAAGGTTATGGAATGATTACAGCTACGTTTATATTTTAATACTAAGATTTTAGTATTAGAATTATTTAAATGTGTAAAATTTTTGATAATCTCAGTGTAGGTCCTAGAGGATCATGACCACCTCAAGAAATGGAGAGGAATGGAGTAGGGTATGTACCAAAAAGTGAGACTAAAAAAGCTTTCAAAAGAATTATAGAAGAAATGATTGTACAGTGTCTACTCCCAATCAGGGATAATTAACTTAAGTAGATGTCATTAGTTTACAACCACCAATTTCACACTGATATATACACAAGCATGTTTGAAAAAAATGCTAAATGAGATGTAATTAATATATATTGCAACAGCAATTACTTACTTATAACTTCAGAGAAAGGTATTCAACTAATATTCATTATCTTATTTTTTTTAATTGGAACCTGTTCTCATGAGTTCTTAGAACAAATGGCAGCAAGGTAACTGGCTGCTTTAGCTTCAGGTTGCTCAGGCATTTTATGCCAATGCCATCTCGAAGAAATATGACTTTAGCTAGGGGCAGAATAATCTCTCTTTATTTTAATCATATTGATGCATAAAGCATTTGTTTTATTCCAAGTGTCTTTGATCAGATGTCTTGATATTGAACAATTTTCCCAAATAAATGCAAATGTGACAAAATAAAGACACCAGATACAATTCCATACTTTTCAAACAGACTAACCTCCATTCCTAAGAGGGTGAATTCATTTGGCACCACCAACTGAGAAAGTGTGTTTTAAAGGCTGTATTGAAGGGATGCCTGGATTAGTTACAAACAATTGCCTATAATGGTATCTGTTTTGATTTGCATTGAATTACCCTGCTGCTTCTGCCTGCACTGAGACTTCTGTCGTGCTGACTGGACTTTGTAGGTTATGTTATGAGGAGACAAGAAGGGTCTGCTCAGTTTTATGTTCATGATAAAGTATACTACATATTTTAAAGGTTATATAGAGATTTTTCTAGGACAAAGTATAAAGTCTGCTATCATCAATGAACGATCAATTATTGCTGAATGATTAAGTTGTTATCATATTTCTTCTTACATGAAAACTATATGTATTCTTAAGAAATCATTCTTAATGCTATTTGTTCTACATTTTAGTTTGGAAATAATCCACGGAAGAGTAAACATCTTTGGTTAGAAAGAAACAGTGTTAAAAAGACAAAACAGTGATGCATAAAAATAGCCTATATTTAATAAGATATTTTAAAACTAAAAAAAAAGTCATTTCTTTTCAACGTACAAATTTTCTTATCATAAAGTTATTATTGTCGCATACTATTACTGCAGTCTATCCTTATATAAAATATAAGTGATAACCTTGATAAATTTGGTAAATATCTTTGAAAGTAGAATGAGAATAATATAGCTGGCAAGGCTTTCGTAAAGGTACTTACATGATCAATTAGTTCCCGAACCATTCCATTCCACTGTCCGCTGGCATCATCCTGGGCTCCATATTTTCCATCCTCCACAAGCCTAATTTCATAGTTAAATCCAAGGATGGTGGACAGTTCCCTGAGGAGGTCAATGCAATATCCTTCAAATCGATCATTCCCATACAAAGGTTTGTCAGACTTCTTGAACATCACATATGGCTCTTCCTGTAAGAATTGAAAGCACAGAGAGAGTGTCAATCATACAGTATATTAACTTTTTTGTTAATATATTACCATGATATCATGTCCTGTGCACAGAGGTTATGAAGAGAAAACTGTCATTGCATCATTCAAAAAACAATTTCTCTCATTTTTAAGTGACATCAAAAAGCCAATGCTGCAGCCATGTTGCCAATGCAGCTGTACTCAACTCAATTTGAAATGTATTCTTTAACAAATTCCTTATTTGTCCCAAGTATTGATTGGGTGGAATTCTGTAACCTGCTTAAAAATGAAAGTAACCTAAAAACGTGTTTATTTTGGCAATTGAATACTAATAGTTTTATTATGGATCTCTAATATCAATCAAGAGTCCTAAGTACCACATGCTATACTTTTCTTAACAGCAGGGATGTTAATAGTGCTCTCAATGCCTTATTAAATAAGTATATAGAAAAACCCTTCAAAAAACATCAGCCACAGTACATTCTGTTCTCCTGCATCAAGTTAAAAGTTGTTATTTAGGAGAGCACAGAACACTAATGAACATATTAACATAAAAAGTACATGAAAACCAAATTTTAACTTTCTCAAGTTTTCAGCTCTCAAACTTAATTCTAAAGTTATGATATGATTGAAGATTCAGGCAGCTATATATTGTTTCAAGTAATGCCTAGAGAATAGCGTATACTTTACTAAGAACTGCCAGTTACTTTAATTTTTTTGGTAGTAACCTAATAGCTGACACCATGTGGGATTTCTGATTATATATTGGTTGTAGAAAAAAGTCTAGCTTTCACTAAATACAGTATAATGACAAGGAAAGGAGAGAGGCTTATAGTTTTCTACTACCAATACAGTGCCAATCTTCAGTTTCCAACTGAAACAGGATAGGTTAGATGCATGAGCTCAAGCTTTGCTGATGTTTTAGAGTCCTTTCCATTTTATGCAAGGATAAAAAATAACCACAAAGTAAGGTAAGAAAAATGGCACCAGATGCAATCACTGCACCAGACACAAGATTCAATGAATAATAAAATAAATTCTCTAGGGTAACTTTACAAAATGCATACAGTCCAAAATCCCTGCCTCAGCATTCATAGGGGTTAATGGCACTTCATTCTACTGGCACCTGGCAGCTTTAATAAGGGTCTGTCAGCATTTCCAATATAAACCCCATTTTGAAGAGTCCCATAACTCATCCATTTTAATTTGCATACAGCTGAAACTTTAGCACACAAGTTTTTAGCCTGAATAGGAAGAGGGAATGCATGAAGATTTTCCTTTTTAAAACCAAGTATTTTCAGCAAGTGGATATTTCCCCTTCATGTAATTTAAAGAGACTGCTGGCCTTTTTATTTTAATTGCCATGTTAAGATTTTGTTATCCATACTTAAAATAAATGCATTTATGGTTTAATGTTTTATTCACACAAACTATAATACTTCTGCCAGTGGAGCTCCTCACGAGTTAGGCTTTTGCAGAGTTCAGTACTTTAGTTTTTAACAATATATGCCAAATAATTAAAAAGATTTTGCATTTTTAAATTTTAAAATAAAATAAAGTGTTGTAATGGAATTTCATTCAGTCTAGATAGCCGACAACTGTATATACAAGCTGCATGCACACACACAATACTTGCAAAGCTGCATATATCCAGTCTTGGACAGTGATAAAAAAAAAAGATTCTATCAGATTTGAACATCTTCTTCATGGTACAGTTCAAGCTATCTCACCTACAGATATTTTAATGTGTTATATAATTTGATTTTTACTTTGTTTTTAAAAGCACTTCTGGAATAAATCAGACAACTACTTTCTAAAAACCTGAGACACAATTTTATCTAGGTATTCATTTGGCATGTGATTAATACTGTACAAATAATTTCAAGGCTAGTAATGGATATCTGATGAATACAGATAGTGCGTGTGAAATACCTACATAATATTTACCTTAATTACCCATATAATTTTGTATGATGAAACATTTTAAAAAATATATATATTTTTTTTTTAAAGAACTGCATCTATAGATTAACTCTTCACCTTAAAATTTCCATCTTAATAAAAAGCAGTACACAACTGAAAACCTCAGTGGAATTTTTACAGATGAACACTATAAAGATTAATACTGAAAGGAAGACAGATGATGACACAGATGAGTAACTAAAACAGTTTCAAAAGCCTCCTGGTATCTCCATCTAATTTTTTTCAATGCTTTTCACTCCTCACCTTCTTAACATGATAGGAACCTTTAATTCATCATTTCTGTCACTGATAAACCAGCTTACTTTCACTGAATCACAAAGAAAGAACAGATAGATTTGAATGTGTTAATTGATATACAACGTTCCATTAACATAAAGCACACTGTTTTCTTTGCATAACAGGAAAGAAGAAAATGATGAGGGTCTAACCATTTCAAGATGTTATGCCTTTTCTCATGCTTTTATAATGGAAGCCAAAAAAGCCCAACCATTTCTAGCATTCTTCTTTTGAAAAATGCCTTGATTGGATATATGTATTCATAGTTAGCTATTCATTGACTGCCTCCACAACTTGACCATTAACAGCAATGTTCTCTTGAGCCTTATTTTTATTAAATCACATTGACATGCACAAATTTTTTTTTTATCACATTCAGACACAGACCATCATGCTCATTAACTGTTTTTACAGTCTCTGACACTGGCTTTGCACTGGGTAACAAGAATATTGGGTCATCATCGAACCCAAGATCAGTTAAGAGGTGTTCATGAATAGGAGTTCAAAATTCTTCCCCCTTGTCAAATCTTTCCAAACCTTATCTCATAATAAATTCTGCATGCTGAAGAGCCTGTGAGCAGAATCAGCCTTGTTTCTCACCCTAGAAAAACACTAACCATCACTGTGAGATATATGAATGTGCACATGAATGTTAAATGTGCATATTAGAATCTAAGCTTCAATTTTTGTTTACTGAATCTGCTGATGGCAACTAATTCATTGCTTTATTTTAGCTTCAAAATATATTCAGTGTTAGGCAGCATGGCAGCACTCTTACCCATATCAGTGGCTTGAGTCATTAAATTTCTGGTTGCACACAATAGTCACTCACTGCTGTTGACTTCCTGATCTGCTGTTGAAGACGGAGACTTTTGATGAGTTTTCCTCGAAATTCTGCACCTGGCAGTACACTCCATAGGCCAGGGCTGTCTAGTTTCCAAGCAGCTGTTCCACAGGCTGCCCCAGTGGGGGACTAGATTCCATAGATTCCATAGACATTAGGGCTGGGAGGGACCTTGTAAGATCATTGGGCCCAGCCTCCTGCCCAAGGGGCAGGAAGTCAGCTGGGGTCAACGGATCCCAGGAACATAAGTGTCCAAATGTTTCTTAAAATTATCCAGAGTAGGTGCTTGCACCATCTCTGGGGGGAGTCTGTTCCAGGCCTTGGGGGCTCAGACAGTAAAGAAGTTTTCCTTATGTCCAGCCTAAAATGATCTTGCAGGAGTTTGTGACCGTTGGACCTTGTCATCCCCTGGGGTGCTCTGGTGAACAGCTGTTTCCCCAGATCCTGATGCACACCCCTTATGTACTTACAGGCTGTCACCAAGTCACCCCTGAGCCTGCACTTCTTCAGGCTGAAGAGTCCCATAGCTCTCAGCCTTTCATCATAAGGCCTGTTTTCTTGCCCTCGCATCATGCGCGTGGCTCTCCTCTGGACTCTCTCGAGCTTCTCAAGCTTCTGGACTCTTTCAAGCTTCTGGACTACATGCCCAGCAGATTACACCAGGGCAAGCCACAGCTTCCTGGGCCTCACACCCTGCAGATATGCCTCATGAGCCACCCCTTCACCCTCCATCCATATCCACCCAACTGCTACACCATGTGCCTGGGACCCTCTCTCTACCCATGAAGGTGTTCCTCCACTACACTGCACACTTGTATGGGTGCCACACCGCTGTGGGCCTGCAACTGCACCCTGTTGTAGCACACACCCACATGGGTGCCCCACTGCTGCACCTTATGCCTGTGATTCTGGCACCCCCACTAAACTGCATGCCCCAGACTCACCCTTAGCTCACTGTGTTACCACACTGCCCCACTCCCTGCCCTAGGGAAGGGCAGTAAATGGCAGCTAGAAGAGGGAGTGGGAGCCCAGATGCTGTGGAGTGTTGGGGAAGCCATAATTTAACCCCATTCAGTTGGACAGCCCTGTCATAGATTATCACTTGAAATGGTATCAAATACTTTTAAGTAATCAATAAAAAGTTGTTCAATAGGTAATATTGATCCTGAACTTTTCAATAATTTGACAAACTTTTGTGATATGATCATGTGACCCTTCTCCCTTTCTGAAACCAGCTTGTTCTAATGGTTGTTCTTTTATCAGTCATTCCACACAGTCATTCATTATGCAGAACAGAAGTCTTCCTCATGTGTTACAAACTTCTGATATATCCTTTCTCTTTGGTAAGTTCAGAAAGATTCATTTTATCCAGCTGACAGACCACATTCTAGGAATCTACATGGTAGCATAGTTGATGCAATAAAAGATACTACCCTAAGAAATCGCTGGCTTTCACAGTAATCTACCTATTGTGTTTTTTTCCCATTAGACCAAAACTATGGTATACAATTACTTTTAATAATTCTGCTGATATGTTATCTAGCCCTGTTGCTTTTCCAGCTTCATTTGCAGAACAGTGTTTGCCAGATCCTCTGGTAAAATTGATAGCCCCAGTTTCATGATCTCCTTTCTGTTATCTGTTATTATTATTATTAATTTTGAGACACATCATTTGGCACAATAATTTCCTCACCAGCATTTGATTATTCTGTCATTATGATTTTTGTCACATTTTAACACAAGCAACTTTTGGTGCAAGTTTTTTGATCCACAGAATATCCCTTTTGTATTACCTTCTTTATGATTCTCAAGTTCCATGTATCTTGCTATTATATATTCGCCCTTGTTTCATCTAGCTTGCCTTTGGATCTGTCTGTCTGGTTACATATATCCTCTTCTGTGGTGTTCAGTCTCCAAGTTATTATTTTTCACTCTTCATCATTTTTCACCAGTTTAATTGCCTTATCATTTAACCATTTTGCAATCCAATGTGTTGACAGTTTTGAGCATCATATGTTTCACTAAATTACATTCGGGTTGTTCTTATCTTTCATATGCAACAATCCCTCAAACACACTCTGGACAGAAGGGAGATACTTTTTCATGATTCTGGACAAGTTCAGATGTATAACTTTAACATAATACTTCTTTACATTTTGGAAGCTAACACATGGTAGTCTAACCCACTGCCTGTACTTAGGAAAGCTTCTGTCCACTACATACTACAGCTCAACGGTTTATTTTCCTGATGATGTAGATAATGAAGATATTTCCTTCAGGAAGATAAACCAGACCTACTATGCAGAAACAGTGTCCAAGACAAATTATTTAAGTACTCTTTAGTTACTTAAATCAATCCTAGGCTGTTCCAGGTAACCTCACTGAACTTTTTCTTTGATTCAATTTCCCTGTGACCCTAAAGATCTTGGCAAGGAAAGGGAGAAATGCCAAGCCATTCAATAGAACCTAATGCAAAAGCAGTAGAGGCAAAACAAAGCCTGAGTGCACTCAGTGCATTTTAGAATGCTTTCTTTACACTTTAAAACTTAAATGGAAGATATTTTTAGAATGCTTTAATACATTATTAATTCTTTTCTTACTGACCAGGCAGGTGGAAAGGGGGCAAGCAACATTTCCCTTACACCCCTTACTATTCCCTGCAGAGACAGTGAGTCAGAGGAAGCAGAGTTATGGTTTGTCTTTATAGGGGGTTGCTTTAGCATAGTGATTCCGGATAACTCACTGTGTGGACAGTCTTATTTTATAATGACGCATTGTTGGGAAAATAATCCCTTATGTAAGGATATAAGCCTAAAGAGTCTGGCATTTCTTTGACAGGAAGGATAAGGAACAATTTTGTCAGCTTTCAGAGACTTTCTAAATTATTTCTTCCTTCTTACTGAGTGGTTCTTTTTTAGATCCTGCAAAACTGCGGGATACAATCATGACAGAAAGTCATATGCTTTTGAGTTCTTGAGAGTAACACAGTTTAACAGTCTTAGTTGAGGGCTCGAGGTACTACTGTAGTGTGAATTATAATGTTAAATTTAAAAAAACAAACCAAAACAAACAAACAAACACTACCACCACCACATACCTCTCCTGTACGGAAGGTACAAATCCAAAGATTAAGAAATATTAAGTCTGCTTTCAAGGATGTTGGCATGTATTTACCTGTATGTTCCTAACTGGGGAGGGGAGGGGCAAGTTGAGGAAGAATGCAGAAATATGGCACTTTTTGGGTAAGGGAATGTCTTAGACCAGTGGTGCTCAGCCTTAGAATCATAGAACTGTAGAACTGGAAGAGACCCGTAGGATCATCAGGTTTGGCCCCTGCTGTGGACAGGAAATTATTGGGCTTAGACAAGCTCAGCAAGGTGCCTGTCCAGCCTCCTCTTAAACATCTCCAATGAAGTGACAGCACCATACCTGATAGAAGTGTGTTCCAGATTCTAGCAACCCTTACAGAGAAAAAGTTCTTCCATATGTGTAGCCTGAATTTGCCCTCTATAAGCTTATGTCTGTTTGTCCTTGTCCTCCCTTGAGGTGCCCTCCTGAAGAGTTGCTCCCCCAGATCTTTGTGTTCTCCCCTGATGTACTTGTAGGCAGCCATCAAATCACCTCTCAGCTTCTCTTACTGAGGCTGAACAGGTCCAGTTCCCCAAGTCTCTTCTCGTGGGGCTTATCCTCCATGCCTTTGACCAAGAAGGTGGCCCTTCTTTGTACCCTCTCAAGCTTAGCCATGTCCCTCTTGAAGTGCGGTGTTCAGTTCTGACTTCATGGGCCAGATGAATAGTGTGAGGCAAGGCTGTGGGCCAAATGGAGCCTCATGAGCTGTGATTGGGCCATCAGGCCCAGCACCACCACCTCCTGATCAGGGGGTCCTGACACCTACCCTTCCCAGCCTCTGTGTGCCAGTATTGGGCCCTAGGAAGCTAGCATCACCCCTTTCCTGCTCCTGTTCCCTGGATTCTGGTATCTGGCATCTGATCAAGTGCACTGAGCCTGGGACTCCCTATGGGTACCACCAAATTTCCACACCTGTGGGGAGGTCTGCAGATCAGATGGCATGATGCTACAGGCCAGATTCCACTCATGAGTAGGGGTTTGGAACCCCTGCCTCAAACCACACTGCAGTGAAACTCTGTTCAGCTGAAGAGTAAGATTAATGATATCCGGAGTGAGTTCTTCCCTCAGATGGAAAGAATAGAGAAATATTTCCCAATTTACATATAGTGATAAATAGGACAGAAAAGCAGAAATGTGAAAAAAAGTAAATGTGAACAATGATAATGACCTTTAGTTTGAGAGGGACACTGCTGGAGAAAGTGTATTAAGCTAGATGAGGTATTGTTGCTTTCTTTAATTTAGCATTATAATTCACATATCATAGTACATAGAGCCCTCAACTAAGACCAAGACCTTACTGTATTAGGTTTTATACATACACCTAAATGAGCTTGCAGTATAGAAAGATAAGAAAGGTAAAAGGTGGAAGAAAATGAAATATTCTGTCCCTGCTTTATAGTTGATATTGGTGGCTTTTCTTTATTCTACAGCGAGATTTAGAATGATATAACTTTACTTAAATCTTGTTGAATTCTCATGTAGTTTTGAATTACACTGATTCAAAGGTATGTGTGCTCCTGCACAGCTAATTTTGTAGGTAAAAGCACTTTCATAGTACTGAGAACACTTTTTCAATACAAACAGAAAATAGAAAAGGTATCCCTACAATGGCAGCAAGGGGAGCCAGACACTTAAAAATGATAGTATGTGTACTTGCTCACATCCAGCATTGTCCTGTGACATAAGATAATTTTGTTATAGAGCTGATTTTCAGGGGTGGTGAAATCTGAAGTGATCAATGAAAACAAACTGTGGAGGTACTTTCTACTCTCCAGCCCACCTTAATTAGTATAATGTTCATCTGAACAGCTTTTAGCTACTTTTCTGAAAGGAAAAGGGGCTCAAAGGGCACATGACCTAAATGCTACTTTTAAGTTCTTTTTCTATTATCTCTTCAAATCTAAAAATAGACAACAGAGAAACTGGAGACACTAGATTTTTCAAAGGAGAGAAATTTTCCAGATTTCCAAGCCTAAAGCAGAAGTGTAAACGCATGATCCATTCCAAAGTTTATTACAAATTTGAGATATACTGAAAATGCAATACTTTCAAGGCTAAACACCTAAGTTGCAACTGCAAGAATGAGGCACTAAATAATAATTTGCTTGAAATATGCAATTTGGGTAACTGTGAATGCAAATGGGCACTTGAATATTTTACAGTATATGAGGAATGCCTTTTTGCACATGGGTGTGCATATTTTGTCACTGTATCGAAGTGCTCAGTAGACACATCTACATGAGACACCACATCACTGTAGTGATGAGCTACATCATTGCTACGGCAATGTAGTGTCGGTGGGCACGAACTATGATGTCAATGCTACTGCGCAGTAGTGTGGGAAAAAAACCATGCAACATCAGAACTTCATGGTAACACTGCTTAAGCAAGTACTAAATGACTCCCTTTAGATACAAGCACTAAATACTTAAGCAAGTACTAAATCACTGTGAAGTAACAACTGTACAGTCTGGCACATGTGTAGACATGCCCAGTGTGGAAAAAATAGCACTCTTGGTGCTGAGATTCATAGCATTGACAACAAATTTAATTATGTATATAATCAAGATTAGCCTTTTTGACAACACATAACATTAGATGTTTGAGGATATTTCTATTATCATATCCTTTAGATTTCAACACATGGGTATGATAAATATACAGTCTCAAAATCATCCTTAACCTGAGTCTCGTCTATAATATTTAGCAACTTATTTTGATCCTCAATTCCCCAAACCTCCAGAACATACCAAATATACATCAATTGCCAGGTGAACTTTGGACCAGAGGAATGGTAAGCATAAGAAATTCAGAAGGGAACATAAGAGGCTCACTTTCTAAGTAGAAAACCCTGATAACCACTCATTGAAACAGTGGTTGAGACCTTCAGTGGATGTACCACCTTTTCTTTCCTGACTGAAATTAGGAAGGATTTTATATGGAGTGCAAGTAGGTTGCTTTGCTGGAAGAAAACAATAGATTCAGGAAGTATTACCACCATAGGCACATGAGAGAAAAGAACTTGCAAACAAAGAAACAGAAAAAGGAGAAATTGGAGACAAGTTTTGCTAGTTAATACCACTGCAGTAAGAGTGTGAAGCAGCCTAACAAAAGTCATAGTCTGCATTTACCAGAAAGAACTTAGAAGAGCTCTATATATTTCTTAATTGTTACCATGCATAGAAAAAGTGGGAAATATTACTGAAGATCCAGAAGGCCAAAGAGAATGAAGAAATGTACAAAGACCTGTAGATAGTAGCTGATCCCAACCAATAAGACAATGTAGAGTAGCAACAAAGAGATCTAGGTTATTCTAAACTAAGGAGAAAGGAAATAAACTTCTCCATAAAAAGATGATGTGG
>NW_017729026.1:37723304-37729286 GCF_001723915.1 Gavialis gangeticus
CCCTCAGCCAAGGAAAGTGGAAAGCATGTGATAGTAGAAGGAATTGAAGAAATGTACAAAGACCTGTAGATAGTAGCTGATCCCAACCAATAAGACAATGTAGAGTAGCAACAAAGAGATCTAGGTTATTCTAAACTAAGGAGAAAGGAAATAAACTTCTCCATAAAAAGATGATGTGGCCAAGGCTGGATATCAAACAAGAGGCAAGATCCAGATGTATAATTATCTATTAGGATTTCAAGGCTGGGTATCAGATAAGAGGCAAGATCAAGAGTCATAGTCTAGGTTAATGACAGATATTGGCCTATAAGTCCCTTCAGTGTCAGAGTAACTTCAGACCTAGTTGATATTGTCAAAACCTGGTAGTAAGATGTGCATGAATCGTAATGTGTAAATCAAATGCATTAACCTACCAAACAGGAAGCAGTTTTTGGCTACTCAGCTGAGAGAGAAGCAGCAGCTATTTTGTAGCACAGACTTCCTATTAAAAAACCCATTCTAGGACTTGTTTCAGCCAGGTCATGCCTCGCTAATGGGTCCATGTAGGATTTAGAGGGATCAGCAGGTAGGAGGGATAGTTGGTGGGTCCACAGGGGTGGGGGTGGACAGCAACCTAAAAATAGCCTAGTCAGTGTTGACAGGGGTGGAGGGGGAAGAAGAGCAGAGCCCCAGATCTGTGTTCCAAACATGTGCACATGTTCCCTGGATCAGGTTAGCCCATTCCCAATCTAAGTTAGTTTACCTGCTCAAGTAAACTAACTTAGATCAGGCTCACCATTACTGGCCTGATTGAAACCCCGCAGACACCTGCACAGCCTGGCATTTAGACTAACCTAATCCTAGTTAGGTCAAATTAAATATAACATCTTCACAGACCCAAAATGACATGGACCCAAAATACTTGCCCCTTTAGTAACTATTTTTAACAGTCAGAGGCAAAGACAGTGGTGGTGCTCTATGAGATGAAAATAACACATTTAACTAACACCACAGATATTAAATAGAAGGTATTATAACTAAATATGTTTATATCATCAATTCCAGATGATTTGCAGTTGTACATTTTAAAATTGCTTGCCAAAAGTATCCTAGATTCTTAGATTGTTTTTAACAAGCTTTGGAAGACTGGAGAAGCTCCAGAGGACTTGACAGGAATGAATGTTGTATTGTTAAAAAGGGTAATAACAGGTCTGTCAGTCTGACACTGAAAAAAGACAAAGTAGAGGAACAACCAATATGAAACTCAAATAATAAAAAGCAATTGGTGGAATATAATATAATTAATACCAAAAAACAGACATTTATGAAAAAATATACCTTAAGAAACTATCTTTTAAATTGTTAACAATATGTTTAAGCTCTAGAACAAGTTACTAAGCATCATGATGAACGATCTATCAATGGAAATCTTGATATCAAAATTAATTTTTCTTCTAAAAATATGCTGCAGCTGAGACAGAATAACTCAGAGAAGCCCTCTGGCCTTTGATGGACAAACAGCTAAATGACCGGAATCATTTTCTAGTTTTATAATCCAGTAATATTCTTGATGGGCCTCCTCAAATTACTCCCCTAAGCCAGTCTTTTGTATGATGGCAGGTAAACTACCAACCCACCTGAGCCTTTCAGCAGCATAGTTTCTTTTTTAAAAATAAAATAAAATCAATCAATATATCAGCTGTTCAAGTTCAGTTCTCATTTGTTTCATATAGAAGTCTGGTTTTACAGACTGTTTTACATTTGTCCATATAGTTAGTGTGATAATTTTGAAATGCAGACCTGCTCAATCCTAAAGTGCAAGTTAAAAAGAGCCAATTGAAAGGGGTGCTTATATATGTTTGCTTTTTTCATTCTCTATCCTATACAAACAAGCTTAGATAAAAGATATTTAAATGCATTTATATTTATATTTATATAAATTTTTCTACTACAAAGTGAAATCACTACAAATGACAGCCACAATTCATACAAAGTATTAATCATTACCTGCCAGAGAATAGAATACAGGATGTAAATTCCATATGTTTTAAACCTTTTCTAATACAAAGGGTAACATAAATACATCTCTCGTTCAGTGGCTTTCCTTTTTTATTTTGTTTTTGCAAGAAGAGAAGATTTTATATAATCATAATGATGAAATGCCATTGCTGCTGATTTCTGAGGTTTTGCTGTTGAAGAAGTAGCATGTACTGTCTGTCTTTGGGATTTAGAGAGATCCACAAATAAATATATTTACAAATTTAGTTCTTGATATCCTCTCTTCTGCATTACAAGAACGTTGCATTGCCAATATCTTCTTTCATCATAGAAGAGATTCATAGAATTCTGAATTCACAGTTTAGATCTTTTTTTTGTTCACTGCAGCAATGTGAATAACTGGTACCAATTTATGTAGTCAACTTTATACTTTTCTCTGTTTCCTGAACGCCAGATTATAATTTGCTATTTGAATTAATATTTTTTAAACAATCATTGAATCTATAAGATTGCTCATGAACTTTCTTCTGGTGAATTTCTGTGATTTCTTAAGGATGGATTTAATATTCCTTTTCCTGTTTAGAAATAGTCTGTATTGTATTTAGTTTAGTAACAAAAAAGTAAAGTTGCTAAGAATAAGCAAATCTTGATTAGACTAGGGAATTTTGAACTTTAGCTTCAGCTCACTATGGCTACTAGAGTTAAAAGGCTGCCATATGTAATTAAGATTTATGTCAGATGTAAGGGGTATACAATGGGCTTTCACAGCTGGCAGACAATGCAAGTGGGAGAAGTGAAACAGTCCAGCAGCTATAATCAATCAAAGCAATTTAAATATTACTCTGACATTTCACTAGCCATTTGGGCAAGAATATTTTAAGGCATGTTGAATACTGATAAAAACATATGTTTCCCTACACATTCAATATATTGCTAAGGTGTTGACATAAGCTAATTGTGAAAGTTCTTGACTGGCACCATAACAGTAAGGTATGAAAGTCCACTTATATGACTTCTATGGTTGTGATATATGTAACCAACATTATGTGTCTATGAATTGTGGTTATAGCATTGAGAATACATTAAAGCTTTCTTGTGATGGCTTTCCTTACCTTACAAAACTACTACATAATATAATTCAGCCCCCATCCCCTGCACTCAACTTACTTTTAACTTTAGAGAAGCTTCAGTTTCAGTGTCACTAAAGCAAAATGTATATATGCAAGTGGATGACTGGTATCCTCTTTTTACCAATTTAGAGTCACTCAGTACACTATAGAATGTGATATCCTTACATTCTTGCATGCTGCAAATGTCCTGACCTACTTTCAGGTAAATTGAATGATACTGCATGGGATACAAAGAATATCAAAATCTATATTAGTACCCATTATAACAAGTGAAATATTCATTCTTATGCTATATCTTTAGCAAATTTGTGATAGCCTGGAAAAAATAGGGAGACAACTATTCTCATCCACCATACAAGCATTCCTCCCAATGTACTTAGTTTTACAGGACCTGAGTTTTTTCCACGAAGAGCAACAAATTAATCCTTACTATATAGCTGTGACTAAGAATTTATCATTGTCTCCATTTCATGGACATGGAATTGAGGCACAAAAGTCTTTGAAAATATCTGTAGCAGTCCTGGAAATTGAAGTAAGCAGTTCTGACTCACCATTCACTGCCTTAACTCCATAGTCTCCATTCTTTTTAAATCACTTGTGCACCTTTTGCTCAGTTAATAGGTTTTAATTGAAGATGTATTTTGGCATATTTTGACCTCTCTTTCCAGACTCCAAACTAATGCAGTCTGTGCTGATGTCACTACATTCATTCATGCTCACTTCAAAACTTGCTTAATTCTTGCTAAGAATATAAAATCATGGAAAAAATAGACTAATCCATTCAAAGCAGGATTTTCCTTATCTAAACCAATGTATCCAAGTGTCAGCCAATCCAGTGGTTCCCCAACCTTGTTAGACTTAAGGCATCCCTCAGAAAATGTCATCTGTTAATCTTTCACTTGTTTTTTGATTATGCAAAAAAAAAAAAAAAAATACAGTAATTATTTTGTTGCAAAAAACTCAGAAAGACATTATATAGGGTATAATGTTTTTGACACTACAGATGCCTATTTGAAATATCTGGGTTTATCTTGCGAATTGTATGCAAGTTTTTCACACCTAATATTACTAATATTGAGTAGCACCCTGTAGCACCCTGAAAAGGATCTTGCTGCACCCTCAGGTGCTGTGGCACACTGGTTGAGATTGAGGCCTAGCCTGTTCTCAAAAAAAATGTCCAGCAATGGAGATTCCATCAATTCATTTTTGTTGTGGAGCTCTTTGGACTCTTTTCAATGCGTCCACACCTTTTTTCAAATGCAATGGCAGCTGAACACATATTCCAGATGCTGCCTCAGCAGTGCTGAACAAAATGGATGAATCTGTGATACTCCAGTGTACTACTGGAGGTTTTTTCCCAATGAACACTCTGCTGACCATTACTCAAACTTGAAGTCCACTATAACCTCTGGGTCCTTTTCTGCAGTACTACGGTCTAGCTTGTCATCCCCTAATTTCTATTTGTACATTTGATTGTTCTACTTTAAATATAGTACTTTGTACTTGTCCTTGTAGCATTCCATCCAATTACTTTCAGACCATTTTTCTAATTTATCAATGTAATTTTGAATACCTAGAATCTCCTCCAAAATGTCTGCTACCCTAGCCAGCTTAGTGTCATCTGCAACTTTACTAAATATGTACTCAGTTCCATTCCCCAAGTCATTAATGAAAAACTGAATGATACTGGACCCAGGAAAGACCCCTGAAAACTTCCTCCTAGTTAGACATCAAGTTCATTGATGTTCACTTAATATATGCTTTATGGTTCAAGTTTCCCTGGGCAGTGGGGTCAGCACAGTCCCAGGGCATTATTTAAGTGCCACTTCAGTCATATTCTCAGTGTTTACATGGTACATTGAAATTTTTCTAGGTCTCAGAACATAATATTTTGAACACTATAATATATGAAATAACGTCTATATAAAACTGTGGTGGTTACAGTTTGCATGCTAAGGGGGTGGGGAACAAAAACAACAAAAAACAGACTATTCCTGACAGGCAACCCCACTCACATAAAATCAGAATAAATTAGGCTCTTGAAGAGAAATGAGCAATTGTCCAGGGTTAAAAACATCCTGCAGGTACCAAATATTATTTGATTTGTCAATTACTCAAAATGTATGGGTTACTTGGCCACACAAATTAATTATCAGAAAATGAATAGGAGAGGCCAGATTGAGCATTCTTTCCTCATTATGTGGTGCCACTATCACAGAATGAAATTAAAAACCCAGAGCTCTAGATTTATAATGTCAGGGCACATGCAAAACAATTACTGTTTGTGCAGATCTGTGGAGGAATGTATCACAAAAGTACAGAAAGAGTGATTTTACATATGTCTAATATGACTACATAAAATTCTCCAGACTGCTATTAAAGCATACATGCTTTCCATAAGATGGGAAATGCGCCAAAAAAATATTAAAGATGTTTCTAAAGCTCAAAGCAAAATAAAAAATGTGAAAATCTTCAAACTTATCCTGTTTTTAGCCAAAAATATTTGATCTTCTTTCTAACTTAGCTTTGATAAAATGAAGTTAAACTTGAAATATTGCTCTTGTAGAAAAAAAATCTTAAAAGATTGTTTTATAGAAACATAATGAAAAGCAAAATTCCCAGATTTCAAAAGGGCCAGAGTGAAATAAGAAATATTAGATGTAATCAAACACTTCTCACAACTTGTACACAACTCTACAAAACAAAAATTGAAAAATAGAAAAATAGAAAATGCGCAGAGCCTGGACATGGGTATACATGAAGTGCCAGCAGCTAACAGGAATCCATAAGGGGCAGGGACGATACATAGGGGGTGATGCGTGGCGGTACACCCCTTGAAAAAGGTGCCGCCAACACTGCTGGCTGCAGGTGGTTG
>NW_017729026.1:37729523-37739828 GCF_001723915.1 Gavialis gangeticus
CATCAACAGCACTGGTGGTGCCTGGAAGAGCTCCCCACTCACCACCACAATGCTCCTGCCACTCCCACTGCCATCACTATGTTCCTGCTACTGCTGTGCTGCCCCCCCCCCCCAGCTGCCGGGGGCATGAGTCATTCATAATAAGGGAAAGAGCAGAACTTCAACTGGAGTTGAACAGAAGAAATGGTGCAAGTCCCCAATAAAGGTGAATGAAGCCCTGCATCTGCAAAACCTACACTGAAGTCAAAAGGGTGTATGATGGACCTTGCAGGGGATCCCTCTCCCCACCATTTAAAGTCATCACTAAATACAGACAGTGAAACAGCCTGATACTGAATTGATTTAATCTTCACAGGTTAGTCTAAGGTGTGTAGATTGAACCAATAAGCAAGTGAACAGTCATTTACTTTGGATTCCCAAAAAGTCAGCCACTTGCCTGAAGTTGCCCAGAGCAAGAAGCTGAGGGGCGCTATTGCATGCCTCCCTGGTCGGCTGGAGAAGACAGCTTAGGTCAGGGTTAGACCACCCACCTGGTGAGGAGTGATTTGTGGGGCAGGTGCAGAGCATCTTGAGATGCTGGGGGACAGTGAGTTAACTTGAATCTGGAGGGGATCTGGGACAGAAGTTCAATAAGACAATTTAACCTAAATCAGTTAAGTCTGATACTACATCCATGCAGGTTTATCTTAAACTAGTTTTGGTTTTTTTTAAATTGGTTTATGTGCACTGTGTGTGGATACTTTTATGAGTATTATGTATAAGTTGTTACATTTGCCCAGGGATTGCAGGAGGGAACTGAAGGGAACAGCACAACAGTAGGCTGAGCACAAACTTTATCATTCTATAAGCCTAACTCCTTGGTCTTCTTAGAACAACACATGGTACCAGGAGTGGGGTGCAAAGAAATACAAAAAAAGGAACATCTCAGAATTCCAGAAGAGTTAAAGCTGTCTATAATGCAGCAGAAAACTGGAAGAAATTTAAGCAGAGCTTCACCATATAAGATGGCCAATGAAGCTACAGAGAAGAAAGATCCACTCAAGGTAGCTATTTTTTTTTAACATAGCAGGCCCAGAAGCTCTGTCTCTTTATAATAGCCTACAACTGTCAGAAGCAGAACAGAAAACTATGGCACAGTAATAAAAATGTTTGAGGAATATTGTATATCCAAACAAAATGAAAACTGTGAATGGCATAATTTCCACATGAGGCAGGAGAAAGAATGTGAGACAACAGAGGAGTTTGTCAAAGACCTCAGACTGCCATGCAACTTTGAAGACCTAAAAGAGTCCATGGTCAGACCAAATAGTATTGGGTAGAAGGGATACAAGCCTCAGAAAAAGATTGAGAGAATCCTGAGCTTAATTTGAAAAAAGCAATTAGAATGTGCCAAGTGGCTGAAATCACAAATGCAAGACTTCAGAAGCTGGAGGAAAAAAAAACCAGAACAGGCTGAACTAAACAGGATTACAAGACAGCAAAAACCTAAGGCAACACACAAACAATACAGAAAGGAGGACCACACTATGAAGCAGGCATGCAAAGGCCAAAGAGAATTGCTTGAAGAAAAAATGGTCAGCTACAGATGCCATGGGGGTTACCACAAACCCATGCAATACTCTGCATTTGGTAAGCACTACAGCAAATGCAAAAGATTCAGTCACTTTGCCAGGGTTTGCAAAAGCTGCAGGATGCACCACACAAGAAACAGCAGGTACATGCTCTATATAGCGAGGAAGAGGAAAAATTCCTCACTGGTACAATGCAAGAAGAAGTTAATTCTTCCAAGAATTGGAAGACAACCACCCTGGACACCAGTTGACTAATAGTAACTTTTAAATTAGATACAGGAGCACAGGTCAGTGTAATACCATAATACATTATTGAAAACCTGAAAACTAACCCTATGTACTATGAGAATAAGAAAGTGAAACTTAGAGCATATAATGGGAACATGATTGCAACCAAGAGTGTTTGTGCACTGCATGTTAAATACAAGGGTAGTATAGTAAAAGTTCAGTTTGTAACAGTCCCAGGAAAGGTAGAGACAATTATTAGGTTGCAAATAAAACTCTAGGTTTGATTAAGGGAATGGATGCCACTGAGGGACTAGAAAGCAAGAACACAGAAGTTTTATGATGTGTTTCAAGGCTTAGGGAAATTGTCAACTGAGTACAAGATAAAATTAAGAGAACCAAATGCTCCCACCATCCATGATCCAAGAAATATTCCTCTTGTACTAAAGGAGAAACTGAAAAAGGAATTAAATAGATTAGTTAACATATACATAATAGAAAAGGGAGCATTTCCGATTCCCACCAGGAAACAGGTTTTTGACAACATTGAAGAAGCTAAATATTTCTCTACTTTGGATGCTTCTTCTGGGCTTTGGCAAGTGCCTCTAAAAAAGAATAGCACTAGATTATGTATCTTCAATACACTCTTCAGAAGGTATTGCTTTCATAGGTTTCCCTTTGGATTGTGTTTTGCATCTAAAGCATTTCACAGAAAGGTGCAACTAATTTTTGAAGGTCTTAATGTTTTATACTGATTATGTATTAGTTTGGGGAATACTATGGAAGAACATGAACTGAGGCTAAGAAAGGCACTAGTGAGAGCTTGCAGAGCAGGTTTGAAACTGACAAAACAAAAATGCAAATTCAGGATCAAAGAAATAACATATCTGGGTGAAAAGATCTCTGAGAAAGGGGTACAAATAAATCCTGCAAGGGTTAAAGCTGTTACTCACATGCCACCCCCTACAGATAAGGAAGGAGTGCAAAGATTACTGGAAATGATCAGTTTTGTAGGGAAACATCTACCAAACTTAGCAGAGCAGACCAAACACACTAGATCACTCCTTCAAAAAAATGCTCAATGGATATGGGAACATGAACATGAAGCTAAATTAAAAAAACTTGAAGGAAGAAATAATGAAAGGTCCGGTACAAAAATACTCAGAGCCTAAAAGACCTATTAAACTGTCAACAGATGCTTCTAAAGAAGGCACTGGTGCAACTTTGCTTCAAAAACACAAGAGCACATGCATCTAGGGCACTCTCTAAGTCAGATTATCTATATGCACAAGCTGAGAAAGAAAGGTTAGCTCCGGTACATGGCTGTAAGAAATGCCACATATTCATCTATGGGAAGCCTGTGATTAGCTGAAACTGATCATTAATCTTTGATAACTATAGCAAAGTAAGGGTTATCACACATACCACCCAGATTACAGCAGCTTTCCTTTCAACTGCGAATGTATGATCTAGATAAACAGTACACGCCAGGAAAACATCTACTTATTGTAGATACATTGTCCAGGCTGAGAGCCATGGGGCTCTTTAGCCTGGAAAAGCACAGGATCAGGGGTGATCTGGTGGCCACCTATAAGTTTATCAGGGGTGCTCATCAAGAACTGGGGGAATGTCTGTTCACCAGAGCCCCCCAAGGGATGACAAGATCGAATAGTCACAAACTCCACTGTGACCAGTTGAGGCTGGATATAAGAAAGAACTTCTTCACTGTCCGAGCCCCCAAGGTTTGGAATAGATTGCAGCTGGAGGTGGTTCAAGCACCCACTTTGAATGCCTTCAAGACACATTTGGATGCTTATCTTGCTGGGATCCTATGATCCCTGCTGACTTCCTGACCCTGGGGCAGGGGGCTGGACTCAATGATCATCCGGGGTCCCTTCCAGCCCAAATGTCTATGAATCTATGAATATGACACAATGGAAAATGACAGAATTCCAGACTTGGACATAGTACATGTTAATGTAATTAAAAGAGGGATTCTTGTGACAGATAAAATGAGGACACTAATTGCAGAAGCTATTGCTCAGGTTACCACACTGCAAAAAGTAATAACAACTATTTGTGCTGGTTGGCCTGGAAAACATAAACCTAGCCGATACTCTCAGTTCAAGAAAGAACTATCGGTTTTTTGTTCAAAGGCTCATGACTTGTTGTTCCAGCAGTGTTAAAGAAAGACATGTTAAACAGAATATATTAGAGGCATCTAGGCATTGAAAAATGCAAAAGGAGAGCCAGGGGTGATCTATATTGGCCCAACATAAATAATGACATAAAAGATGCTATAAAGGCTTGTCCAATGTGCCTAAAGTACAGTTCAGTGCAAAGAAAAGAGCCCATGATAGTCATGGAGAAGCCTGTAGCTCCATGATATCAAGTGGGCATTGACTTATTCATGCATGGGGGAAAAATTATCCATTAGTGCTGGATTATTATTCTCACTATCCTGAAATTACATTGCTCAAAAGCACAACAACAAATCATCTCATAACTCACATCAAATTGATTTTTGCTAGACATGGAATTCCACAAGTTGTGAGAACAGACAACGAACTTCAATTAAATTATCTTGAGTTTAAAAGAGTTTGCAGACACATATGGATTCCATCACAATACTTTAAGTCCTAAATACCCACATTCCAATGCTCTGGTGGAAAATGGAGTACAAATAGTGAGGAAATTGTTGAAAAAAGCTGGCTGCAACTTGTCTACAAATCCCAGAGGCACCTGGAAGCAGGAAGAGGAAGTGATAAGCAATCCTGCAGAGTCCTGCTGTTTGTAATTCTGGACTGCAAATTCCAGAGACCTCACAGGCAGCAGGAAAAGGAAGTGAACACACAGCTCTAATGCCCCCTGACTTGTGGCCTGAGCCACTGCAGGAATGTGGCTGCATTTTCTGAATCAAAGGTAAGTGTCTGTTCACTTCTGTTTCAATTTCATCTTTGCAGCTTAGACTAACCTACAAAGACTGACTCAATTCAGCCTCAGGCTTTTGACTTTTTGTACCTAGCCTCACAGGCTGCCTGTTGGACAGCTGTGCCATAGAACAGTCATGAGGAAGCAAGTCACATGGGGAAATGGGAGAAATGAAAATCTGATTAGGAATAATTCTATCCAAGTTGTGCTTGCAAGCTCCACAAGGATGCCTGACACTGGATGGTTTTTATATTTCCTAAAATTCCTATTAAAATTTGTTAACCTGTAGTTAAGGAAGAATACATCCAGCAGTTTCTAGAAGGAAAACCGAAATGTTAAAAAGTTTGAAAAGTGCAAGATTTTCTTTACATATTTAGAAAAAATGAACAGCCTATAGTGATAAATTATGGAAATGCCTAGTTATTATTACTTTAACAGTCACAGGACAGGATTTACCCTCCCTCCCGCATAAATGAAGAGAAACTCTAAAAAAGCCAGTGAATTGTATAAAACTGGTGTAAGTGGGAGTTGCCCGAGTCCATTGACAAAGCATGCAAATTCAGTGGATTTAGTAGGTTCTATAGTGCTTAGTAGGTGATTTTAAGATGTTCTTAGCAAAGAGTTCTCAGAGTTTATCGGGCTGTGCAGAAACCTGAATTTTTCTTCTACACAAAATTCTCAAGTTTCAAAACACATTTTGGTTCCAAAAACAAAAATAAAGTTTTCCACAAAACAGAAGCAAAAAATACTCTTTAGAAAACTTTAGCTGCTGTTTTGGTTCAATCTTTTTTAAATGTATCAGAGACTTTCAACCTGGGAGTCATTTAGTTGAGAACTTTGATTTTACGAGCTGATGGTTTCTTTTCCTTTTGCACTAGAAGCATATTTGATGTTCCAGTATGTGAAGAAGTCATGTGAGGACCTGGGAATGTTGGTAGTCTAAACAGAAGTACTTTCTATCCAAGTGAAGTTTGCAAGCTCCATGTTGGAGCTGCGTAGCTGAGAAGCCAGGATTTGGGAAAGTTCGGAAGGCCTCACCCAGAGACTTTTGATACCACAGCAGTATACCTGGTGGACCACCTCTGAGCCACTTGTTCCTACAGTTCCCAACAGCTTATCGTGTCTATTATACAGAAAGCCAATCTACAACTTCACAATGGCCCCTCCTGGCTTACACTATGTGTCTGTTTTGTTTTTGTTTTTTTAATTTGATCAGATTGGTATGTTCTGGAAATATAGAGATGTGCAAAGCACTGGGCTAAGAGGAGTTTAAACCTGCAAGCTTGCAGCGTAAAAGAAAACAGGACATCATAGTTCAGTATGTCTGGAGAGAGAAAACGAAATCTCTTAAACATTAAGGCAGTAACATTAGCCTGAAAGATGAAAATTCCCTATAACTAGGTTGGGCTAAGTGAGCTAGATTCTCTTTTTAGGCAATATTTTGAAAGAAGTTAAAATGAATGAATGAAGAGAAAACTATCTCCATGGGCTACATCCATGAATTTCTATAGCTACACCCTACTTCTGTCTCAGACTGTCTGTTTACCCATGGAAAGACTGGTAAAGTGGCTGGCGTGTAGCATGCATTACAGATGGATCGGCAATGGCATACATCTGGCATGCCAGCTGTATGGTATTCCCTACTATGCTTTTTCAGTCCAACTGCCCTTCAAGGGATATAGTCTTCCCTGACAGTACTGTGGTGGCACAGCAGAAATAGTAGCAATGGTGGTTAAATCAAACAAACAAACACAAGCCTCTAAATCATTTTCATTTCCATTACACTATGCACTACAGAACCTCTCTAAGGGATCCATTAAGCCATTATTTTAAAGCCAATTCTTTCTTTGTGATTTTAACTTTTCTGTTATTGTTGAAAGCTTTGTCCCAGAGATGCAACCTCTCACAAAAGCCTGTACAGCTGATACTTCAGGAGTACAATACTATGAATGAAAAAAAGAAAACCGTGATTTCTCCAGCTCACCATGTCGGCTGTCCATAGAATACAAACAGTAATATATAGCATGCCAAGTGCAAACGCAGTTATAAAAGACAAAGGGATGGGATAATAAAAGCAAGGCACCACACCTACTCTTTACAGCCAACCAACAGATGGAGAAGAGAAATTTAATTATTCTGAGTACCTTCCTCCTCATAACTTTTGCTTTTAGTTCATGTGAGTTATTACAATTACCTAGAACTTCAGCAAACAGTAATTGAGGTGTAAAGTGGCAATTACAAGTGAGCAGCTAGGAATCTGAATGTCCTTGCTTTTTTTCCCCCCTTAATTATGCGTTCCATCTGGAAGTGAAAGATGGGGACATATGCCTACAAAACTAGCAACCAAATGTTATTCTTAAGAAAACAGAACTCTTGTCGACACAGGGGACTGGCATGATTACAGAAGTCAGTGACCAGCTATCAATGGGGCTGCACCAATTCAGAGCTCTAGTGAACTCAGACCAAGGCAATGAGCAACTGTTCATTTCTGGAAATTCTGTGAAATTTTCACCACTAGAAATGTTTCTGGGAGAGAAAGTAGTATGGGGTTCAGTCTGCAACTACCCCCTCTTCCCTGCCCCTGTGGTTTCCTTAAACTAGATGATCCTGGTCTGGGAAAGACTTGGGGATTGGAGCTGCTCCAGTCCTCCTATTTCAGGGAGAGGAGGGCGTGGAGAGGGAGGGAGTGGGGAGTGGGTAATGCAGCAGGAGGAAAAGACTTCCCACATTTTCAAAGACTAGTGACACCCAGGTCTGGGAATAATCCACCTCTTGTAGACTGGCCTGGGAGAGGGAGGGGACTGGAGCAGTGGGACAAAGCCCCCTCCCTGTTGGGACCTCCTCAGACTGGGAGCTGAGTGGAGTGAGCAACATAGCAAACCTCCCATTCAGTTCTCAAATTGGGGACCCTGGTGAAGGAAGTGGGAAAGATAACTTTGCCTCATTGCTCAATTCGCTTCCTGGACCAGTCTAGGAGGGGACTGGAGCAGCAGGGCAATGCTTCCTGTCCCTTCCCCTGACCTGGCAGTCCCTAGTCGAGGGAGGTGAGTATTGCCCTGCTTCTTCACTCCCCTCCTGGACCAGACAGAGAGAGTTTCTCTTGCAAGCGAGATCTTCCTGGAAGCTTTTTTCCCAGAAGGGACTTGTTTCCCTCCAGAGAAACAGAGTGAATGCTTGTATGCCCATAGTTTCTATCAGAAGAGCAGGGATTCTTCTGGTAGAAAGATACTGCCAATAGGTGGCCCAAGTTAACATCTGTACTGATGGTGTTTACCCTTTCTTGAAACCAGGTTTCAGAATTAAAAAATGAGTAGTATACAAAATCAGTATGATACCTACATTAAAGGAATTAAACATTTGCTAACAGATCTCAAAACAGAGTTGCTAATGGAGAGACTTAGATTAGTGGCGATGGTTCTACTGGGGTCTTGCAATAATTAGTTCTTAGATGAATACTGTCAATACAGACTGTAACACAATGTAAAAAAATAGTGATTAAGTTTATACATAACTTAAAGGATGATCGAGTAATAAATAATATAGATGACTGATCTCTGGTGGAGATAAATCACTAGGTAAGCTGATAGGAGTTTTAGGAGTTTTTAAATATAGACAAATACATGGATCTACATCAAACAGCAAAGAACAAGGATTGTAGCCAACTAGGGTATGATCCAAAGCAGTGCTTAGGGACACATTTTTGGCAATAAGTAAACATGATCTTCCAGTGTTAATCTGCAGCAAAAAACATGATGCTTAGATGTGTAATCATGACGGCTTTATTACCTCGTATAACACATTAGTAAGACTATTAGTGATATTTTATATCTACTTCAATATTATGCATCTAACTCAATATTTTGCTGTAGTTCAACTAGATGTTATTGGGCTGAATATAATAATAACTGGGTGAAAATCAGCTTCTGAGTTGTGCCAAGGGCCAAAATGGATTATCAAAAAGGTCCATTCTAGCATCTAAATCTACATCTACAAATGTATGAAAATTCAGTCTACTCTGAAGTGTCAAAATGAAGTTTCCCTTTTTTAAATTCAGTTTGGTTAAGATGATTGCTAAGTTATAAAGAGGACAAGAAAAATTAAAATAATTATGATGAAGAAGATTAAAAACTAAGTCTTACAATATTATCTATCAAAATGAGTGACAATATTGCCAGTTTGTCATCAATTCAATAACCTGGTCCATTTAATTGAATTATTATGTTGTTTCCCTAAATATGATTTTAAAATGTATGGTTTGTTTTTTAACCAAGATTCAAAAATTTTAGCTAATAATAAGCAAACCCAAATTATTAAGGGAGATAACACTAAAATTACAGTAATTTACGTCAACTTAAACTAGAATAAAAATCCATGACAAAATTAACAACTGCAGCTCATTCATTACACAGTAATTGCTAAATAACTGTAAAAGACATTACATACTGTTCATTAGTGTTGTAATTAGTATAGCTTTTTCCATCAGCTCTCATGTACATCTGTATTTCTGGAAAAGGAAGGCAAATATAATTACTTACCAAGATGGTGGTAACAATTAAAGAGCGATTGGATAGAGAATCTGTGATGTTTGCTGGTTTTCCTTTCTGATTCTCCGTCATATTAAGGCCACTCGCTGGATCCCAAGTTCCAATCTATAAAACAGCATATGCACTTTATAAATTGCCCATCAATTGTACCTAGACACCTAGGAAAGAATGCTGTAAGGGAGAAGTTAAGACTGCTAACACTTATTATTCACCTCTGCTACATTATCCGCTGTCGTTATATTAAAGTCTGCTTGTTTAAAATATGATTCACTGCACTTCAAAGTGTGTCTGGTGAAGTGTGACATTAAGGGGCAAAATGATGCACAGAATTTCTGAAGTCACTCTCAGTGCTTAATTTTCCATTTAAACTTTCATTCTCCAAGCTAAACCACATCTGATAACTTAATAGCTGGGTGGAAATTCACTGGCAGAGAATACAGTATCACTTTTGCAAATGGATTTATCCCTTCTTCTTATCACAGACAGCATAAGGGCACAAAAATATGTTCTTTGGAAAACTTAATGGGGAAGATTCAAAGTAAATTAAGTATAATGGCTTAATTGATTTGCAGATAAAGGTTCAGTACATATATTTTTTGACATTTAGTGCCTTGAAGTTCTTGTTCCAGTGAAGTCAGTAGGAGTTCTGCCTTAGGAGTTCAGGATTACATCTTACATTTCTGATTCACTGCTGCATCACTTCTTAAGCTTAGAAGTAACCAAGTAGTGAAGTCAAGACCTTAAATTTTATCTTAAAGCATAAGATAATTTTAATTTTTTTAGTTTACTTTAATTCATTATGGTGTAGAGTCTTTACTCGTAATCATTATCAAAAGATGGCCAGGACAGTTTTACTCAGAATCTTAAGCTGCATCATTCTTGCCATCACACTTGAATTATGTCTATATATTAGTGGGGGGGTTGGTTTTGTTTTAATGTGAGCATAAAAAAATCAACTGGAAAGAACAACTCTTAATATTCTCTCTAGCACTCTTTCATAAAGTTGAATCTAAAGAAGTATTGCAACCTGGAAG
>NW_017729026.1:37744828-37752028 GCF_001723915.1 Gavialis gangeticus
CAGGCAGCCTCTAAAAGCACCCCTGTACCAGCTACACTCAGTTCCCATTTTCAAGGGCTACAAAGTATTTTTCTCTCATTACTACTTCAAGTTTGGGGTGCTTCTCCTAGAATAGATCAAATCTGCAGCCACAGGACCCAAGTACCTTCCCCCCCATTACCATAGAAATAGCTAGTACCTGCATTGACCGCTTCTTTGGCTATTGCTACCACCAACTTGGAAGTAGGTTGAAATACATAAGTCACCAAGGAGTCACCTCACTGGCTGGGAAAGCAGCAGAATCCTGAAGTAATGAGAACCCAAACAGGTAAAGGAGAGAAAAGTAATTCCATCCAAACTTCCTTCTGCTGCTGCCTCTGTTACAGCCCTCAGCTGGCTCCTTTAGCAGTTGAGAGAGAGATGGGACCAGGAGGCAGGGAAAATATCACAGGGTATGTGCAGGTGGCTACAAATCATCCCTGAATGCAAGGATCAGCCCCACACCAGCCCCTGTACACCCAGATTGGGCCTTGTGCTGGCCCTACCTCCCTGAGCACCCAATCTAGTGCATAGGGCCATGCTATTGTTATTATTTTTTGCTTCTGGAGCCACATGCCTGCCTAGCCGAAGTGTAGCCTACTGAATAAGCTCAGTAACCATTGTAGATGCTTTCAAATCTACATTGCCCAAAAAATATGATTGTCAACTGTGTATAAATTTCACTAATCTGGCCAAAAATGCCAATTACATGGCTAGGTATATACCATTTTGGTGCAAAAAATGAGTTGCGATTCTGGCTTAAAACAACAGTTGGCAAGCTTTTCAAACTGTGGGCCAGAATACCCCAGGTCAGATCACAGGTAGGTAAGTGCTACAACCCGTCCACCACTGCAGCTTCTTTTCACTGTGGCACAAGTTAAGCTTCTTCCACTGCACTTTCTCTTTGCCACAGCGTGAAAGAAGCCCCTGCTGCCAAATACCATTAAAGCTTCATGTCTGTGGGCAGGATCCAATGACTCTGTAGATTGTGTCTGGCCTGTGCGCCATAGATTGCCAATCCCAGGCCTAAGCCAACAGGGAAAGCAAAGGAGAAATATAGTAAAAAGCACCATCTGAAGTCTCCTATTAAGAAATCTAAAAATGTTCCATTTTGTAACCTAAAGGATTCTGGGAAATGATACGCTGTAAGCCAAATTTTCAGATACTCGACGGGCACAAAAAAAAATCAAAAAATGTTAAAAGCCATTAGGCGTAGTATGTTAATAGAATTTTTCTTAGGGAAAGGGAGGAAGGACTCAGAGAGGAAATCACACAAGTCTGGGAATGACCTGGCAGAGGAGAGAGAACTTTGTCTTGCCTCTGCTCTTTCCTCCAAATGCTGATCTGCAGTTAGGTTAATCCCTACTGTTCTTGAATACCTCTGTATTCCAGCCTCAGATCAGTAATCAATAAATTGTACAGATACAGGTATCTAAGAAGAGATATCTGAGAACTTCATATGTATTTGATACTGCATTTACTCCATTCCAAGACAAGGTATTTTCCCCCATTCATCATGGGAAAAACAAAGCCTCATCTCCAAATGGAATATAACAGCTGGGAACTGTGGGAAGCAGCTGTGCAGGGAGCCTAGCTGGGCCAGGGATAGTATCAGCAGCATGCAGAATGTAGTCCCTGCCTGGCTCAGGTTCCCTGGTCTCCCTTGCCGGCAGGGAGCCAGGCAGGGCTCTGTATGCTGCTGTTGCAGTCTCTGGCCAGCTGAGCTCCTGGTGGAGCAGCTGTTCACAGCTCCTAGCTGGAGCAGTCTGACTCAACTGTAGCAGGCATGGGGGAGCTCCAAAGCCTCTCCTGTTTCATGCTAGAGAGCAGATGTGTGGGGAGTCTGCCTCTGGAGCATGGGGGAGAGGGGCAAGTGAGGAGTGGGGCCAGGCAGGGAAGGAGGAATCTGCTCCCTGAAAAGCCAGGCTCCTGCAAAGCTGCTTTCTGCAGCATGGGGCAGGAGTTGCACTTGGGCTCCACCTGCACCCAGATCAGCAGAGAAATCAGCAGAAGGAGGGACAGGCAAGGAGGCAAGTGGGGGCGGAACAGGCAGAGGAGGGAAGTGGTAGGAGTACAAGGGGTAGGGGGGCAGGCAGCCTGCTCCTGCTTTCCCCCCAGTGGCGATGCGTAGGGGGTGCACAGGAGTACATGTGCACCTCCTGAGAGTGCCAGTGCACCCTCTGACCAGCCACGCTTGCTGCTTAGGCGAGGGGCAGGGGGAGCAGGCGGGAGTGCTGGTCTCCCCCTCACCCCCCCCCACAAGTACCAGCTGGGGTGTGGTGCTCACAGAAGCGGCCACAGCCACTTCCAGAACCAGCTCTGTGATTGACTGTGGGGGGACCCCCCCTACAGGTCACTGACTAAGGTGGCACCAGTCACCCATATTTCCCCCTATCTGTCCCCCACCCCTGCTTTCCCCCTACCTTACTCTCCACCCCTTGTTTCTCCCCAGCTGCCCCTGATTTCTCCCTACTTTTCCCCTGACTCTGCTTCCCCCACCACTTGCTGCCCTGCCACAGCTTTTCTGCTGCAGCAGTAAGGAACATATCTAGAATCGGTCATAAGCAATTGGAGATTTACACATTAGAATTCTGGTTTTCTCTAATAATATTAGAGTATTATCAACTGTATCATTTAAACCAGGACCTTGAGTATCCAAAAATATCTTACTGTTTTCTATAAATGGTGGCAATTATAAATGCACATTATTTTTTTAAAGAATTCTGAATAAATCCCTTTAAAATGCAAGGAATATATTCTCTTTATGCTGTCTTAGTATGATACCAGGTGAGGAGTTTCAAATGATTACACCAGATAATACCAGATATTTTTATACACTGCTATTGTTCACAACTAAATGCAGCATAACAACATTCTACTAAAAGCCTTTTTTCCTCAAGAATAAAGTTTAAGTGGAAGATTAACCTTGGCACTGAATCCACTGCTATCAATTTGTTTACTGGAAGTGTTTTAATTCTAAAGCAGTCTCAAGAATTGAATAGATTTAATAACACATGTTCATTGGAATCTGGAAAACAAATAATTCCCTCAAGGTGAAAAACACAGTGAAATCAAACCAAGCTACTTTATTATGTATAATTACATAATACATTCCAGCCCCTTTGTAGCATTTTCTCAGAACTCAAAACATGTTGAGAGTTATAAGAGAAATATTAAAGGGAAAGCTTTACATAGAGCTAGAGCTTGGATGGAAAAGAGATTTTCCATCTCCCAAAACTGAGATTTCAAAAATTTTCCGGCTCTATGTTGCTACAGAACTGAGAACTTGCAAAATTTTTCACAACCAAAAAAGAAAAACAAGAGAAAAACTCTCTTCCTGAAAACCAGACAGTCAGGTGCACTCATCTGGGATGTGAAAAGCCCACTCTGAGAAGCTGGAAGGGCACTCAGCATGCGTTAATGAGCGTTAACATGCTGGCACTCTCATTTTAAGTGCCCTTATTGTGGTCTAAGTGTAATGTGTTACTTCGCTCTTAAACTGCATCATCATCACATATAGGACAGTGGTGGAGGGATAATTTAACTTAAAAATTCTTATTCACATAACTAGTTTCATGGGAGGTCATACAAAAACCCCAATGCGATCAGCATGAATAAGAATGTTTAAAGGAGCTGAATGACATGCAGGTTCCAACTCGAACTTCACGGTGCTTTGCATGAAGTCCAAAAGGTATCATTTTGGAACTAAGAATTCTAGTTTTTTGTATGAACTAGAGTGACCCCCAGACCCAGCAGATGAATGTTGCACAACAGGGGGAGGGAGGAAATTGAGTCTGCCTGCCTGCCCCATGATCAGGCTGGACTGATGCAGCCCTGCCACCCTCCCCCCAGCCATAATTTCCAATGCTGTCTGCAGAAAGGGAGGGGAGGAGGGAGAAGAGGAAGGGGGAACTGCAGGCCAGGGTTTGCTCATCCTGAACTGAAACCATGGCCCGCAGCTCCCTCCCCCTGCCTTCTTCCCCTTCCATTCTTGCCAACAGCACTAAGCAGGGAATGACATTATCTAAGGTGCTCTACTTTGGAGCACCATCATCTGATCCCTCATTAGATGACAGTTAATTTGTCATGCGATCAGCCACTTTTAAAACACTCTACAGCCATGCGTGTCGTGGCATGGGTGCAGAGCACTTCCAGGGGGCTGACTGTACAACAAATATCGCTTCTGTCAGTGTCCCAAGTAAGTAAAGAGTGAATATTCAGATCCTGAACTTGCACCAATTCTACATGAAGCCCAAGGGTGGTGAGCATCGAGTCCTTCTGAGACAAATAACATATATTTAAAAGAAAAGGAGCTTATGACTATTCGGGGGAAACATCTTCAGCATCAATTTTAACACTGCTTGAATACAGACAAGCAACCAGAAAAACGAAGACTAAATCAAGGTATTACAAAACAAGACAATGTCTTGCTTAGAACCGGAACCTAGCTGATCGTCAAGGCTAGGGATTTTGACTATGGTGTCTCAGTGCTCCTGATGGGACTGAAACCCAGAGGCTCCTGATTAAAGGTTCTTGCCCCTTTGCTCAGGGTCAGACCAATCACCACATCTAGGATCAGGAAGGAATTTTACCTCATGGTAAAACTGATATGAATTGTGGGAGGTTTTGGCTTCCTCTGTATTGCAGGAGTGGGGGGACAAGGCCCTTTTCCTTGGATCTCTCAAGTGCATTTTAATAACCTTTGCTGTGGCAGTAAACTGACAGCCTTCATTCCCCTGCTTTACCTGTGGCAGGCTAGGTGCCTTTTGGCGCTCTTGGCTAACATGCCTTATAGTTGTGTGACAGGGTTGATTGTGTCATTTTAGGAACAGGTTAGACAAGGACGTGTATAGAATGGTTTGGATAGGGACGATCCTGCCTTGAATGAGGATCTGGATGAACTGACTTCCAAAAGTCTCTTCTCTATAGTTCTATGATTCATGACCTAAATTATTAGTCACATCTAAAATTTTAGCTGTGTTGTTTACAATTTAGCAAAAATTATTAGGTTATAGATTTAAACTTCTGAATGCCTATCAGAACCAAACTTTTCTCCCTTTTGATGCTCATCCATTATTTTATACATCTTCATTTAACGTAATCAAGAATTGATCACATCTAAGATGTTTAAATCATTTTTTTGGCTAGAATATGGTATATAGGGACCTCCTGAAAAATGGAATTGCATAGAAATACTACCAGAAAATTAATTATGAAAATGAAGGTGCAGATAATATAGTAATATTATGTAATGTACCTGGAATTTGAAGTAATTTCACATAAATCTCCTTTAAGTCCCAAATCTGCTGCAAAATGTTTACACTCCTTTTTTTCACCACGTAAAATCTATCATGTAGTAACGATTTAATTTTAGTTTATCACTGACTAGCAAAAGTACTTGTGAAAAATTACATTTTACTTTCTGCCCCAAAAATGTTAAACAAAAATGTTAGCCATCTTGAACTCCTTCATATTCTTTTTGAACCTACTATATTGGTCAGGAACAGTCTGATTTAATACAAACCTCTAGACCCTGAGGGGCATTTATTATATTCACCTTAAAAATGAGCTTTACTGACTGTATATCTATATGTCAAGGGAGTTTACTCTTGTATCACTCTGAGATTTAATCAACAAATATTTCATGTTTTAATGTAGTGCCTACTCAGACAGTAGAAAAAATAAGTATTTTATGGATAAGTAGATACTCTTTCATTTTCCTTTTTTTTTTAATTCCCCCCCACCAAATTGCTTTTATTCTGGTACTGAAAACTGCATGCATTACCCTAGTTGTAGTATCTCTAGTACTGTATCAAGTGCATCACCTCTCTGTTTCATTATGCAAGGTTTCCAAGTATGCAGCTAAAAAATCACACCAGCTTTTCAACCCCAAAACATGACAAGTTCATGTACAGTTTATCACCTACTTACTCTTTTTTATATGTATTAGATAGTTCTAAAGTGCTCATTATCTCGGTACATCGCTATCATACTTTAACCTTTGGGGTATTATTGCATTCCATTTATGTCCTTCCCTGTTAGAAGTTTCATCAAAATATCAAAACCTGATTTCTCTTCTAGATGAATCTGGCACTATTATCCTGTTTTTTCTAATTCTCTATGTTCCATTTACTTGTCCTCCATAGTATTATTAACAATTTTTTTTAACCTAATGAATATGCTACTCATGTGCTCTTCCAAGTAATTAACAAAGATGTTAAATAAAACCAGGTCTTGCACTGACATACCAGACAACACTCCTAATTCAATTTATGTCTTTTATCTTCATCCTATGCCTATGCCCTTAAACCAGTTTTCAGGCCACTTAGGCCACACAAAAGCATTATATGTTTCTACTAGGAAAAATGCTGTTCTCTAGTTAGAAACTACAAGCAAACAAGTGCCACCATTGGTGGCTGTATGGTAGTGTTCCTTCCTAGTATGTGGGAGATGTGGGTTCAAATCCCAGCTGTGGTGACTTGGGGTGAGTAAGCTAACAAAAAGCAAAAAAAATCTTCTCGCTACCAGTGGTGGCTGTGTGCTGGCAGTGTTTCTGCCCACCATGTGGGAGATCTGGGTTCAAGTCCCAGCTAAGATGACTTGGGGTGAGTAAAATAACAAGAAGCAAATCTTCTGGGATGGGCTTCACCTGTCTCCTAAAGGCAAGCATATCTTCTCTTCCAGGTTGGCTGATCTTGTACAGTGAGCTCTAAACTAGCATTGCCAAGGGAGGAGGCTGCAGGAAGAAGAGGAGATACCCCCTGAGCAAGACAGATAACAAATGTTAGGAGTCCCCAGGTAAGAAACAGGGGTCCAAACAGTCTCCCAAATTGGGGGGTGGCACATGCAGCTAGGCAGGGCCTTAAATGCCTATATACCAATGCTTGTAGTATGGGGAATAAGCAGGAGGAACTTGCCCTCAGAATAGCCAGTTCAAACCCAGACATAATAGGGTTAACAGAAACTTGGTGGGATTCATCCCATGACTGGGCAGTTAGCATTAGAGGCTATAGGCTTTACAGGTGGAATAGAGAAGGAAGGAAAGGTGGGGGTGTGGTGCTCTGTCAAGGAGCAATATGTATCCTCTGCTGTCAGAGGAGGGGCAAGCTGAAGTGCTCTGGGTCAAGGTATAAGGGGGCTATGGGGAGAGGGATTTGACGGTAGGGGTCTACTACAGACCCC
>NW_017729026.1:37752039-37753348 GCF_001723915.1 Gavialis gangeticus
TTCCAACCCTACTTCTATGATTCTATGATTCTATGAAGTGTTCATTCAATTTGTTCCATGAGAAACTGGCTCCTGCTGGGATAGACATCTTCCAGGTGTTAACCTGGAAGGTCTCCCTTGCAAAAAAATACTTTTGCAGAAATGAATGCTTCCCTCCTCATTTGGTCCTGTACAAAGCCCCACCACTCCCCTCCCACACTATATGGGAAAGGAGTGGAGAAGTTGCCCCTTGCCCACTACCTGCTCCTAGGGACCTTATCCTGGGGAGCAGGTCTGGGGGGTGCAGAGGGTTGTCTTGCTGTTCCCTCATTCTGCTGAGAAGAGTTGAGCCCAGAAACTCTTTGTCTCCGCACTCCTTCCTTCCTGGACCAGGGTCCCCAGTCTGGGACGGAGACAGGTGCTTTGCCCTCCTGCTCAAGTTACCTCTGCAACAGGTCTGGGAGGAGACAAGAGCAACTCACTATGCATTCCCCAGACTGGAATCACCCAGGTCTGGCAAAGGCACAGAAAACAGGGGAGAGGGAACGGCTTTAGGCTCAAGATTTCCAGCAGTGAACATTTCTCAGAAATTTCCACTTCTAAAAATGAATGCCTGTTCAAGGCCTTGAGAGCATTCCTATGCAAGGCAATCAAATTATTTTACAAGCATAAGTTCAAGAGTCAGTTTGTCTGAATTTATTGTACCATACACTTACTGATCTCTTCTAATTCCCTAAGGTTATTATTTTCATATAGTGTAAAAAGGTCGGCAGTTCTGTCTGCTGAGATATTCTTTCTTTTTACTTTTTTTTTTTTTATTGTTGTTACTTCTGTCATCCTCTAAGGCCAAAAGTTTCAAAAAACAGGTAGCTCAAGTCAGGCTTCTACATCCACACTTAGCTTTTTTTTTGAGTTTTGAAAATGACAGCCAGCTGCTACCACAGCTATATTTGGGTTAGCAATGAATATTATTTACATTAATCCCTTTTTCAGTTATACTTAAAACATGAAAAAGCCCATTACTTGGTGCCAAAGTAGCTTCTTTCCATTTCTCTTATGTTACAGAGTAAAGATTTAGGCATTCTGTCCTTGGGAAAATGTTTATTAGTTCCCTCTACAGGAAGCTACAGTATTTGTTGCAAACTGTTGTACTCCAATTTCTTGTCAGGTTAGAGACTTATAAATACCATTTAAATCTTTTTACAGCATTTTCCAGTGTTAAAATTGGAAGGGTGCACTATTGCACCCCCCCCCAGTAAAGAGTATAGAACTGATAAATATCAGGTATTGGTTTATTTCAGAGGTGCACCAATACATCTGTCCAATATTG
>NW_017729026.1:37758348-37763043 GCF_001723915.1 Gavialis gangeticus
TCCCTCTACAGGAAGCTACAGTATTTGTTGCAAACTGTTGTACTCCAATTTCTTGTCAGGTTAGAGACTTATAAATACCATTTAAATCTTTTTACAGCATTTTCCAGTGTTAAAATTGGAAGGGTGCACTATTGCACCCCCCCCCAGTAAAGAGTATAGAACTGATAAATATCAGGTATTGGTTTATTTCAGAGGTGCACCAATACATCTGTCCAATATTGGATATTGGATTGGCACTGATATAAAGAAAATTGGCTGTATCAGAAATTGGCCTGATGTGGCCAATAATTTGGCCGATAAGTTCCCATGCATGCGTGTAGCTTCAGTACAGCATGCAGACAGCTGGGAGAGCTGTGTGCAGCTGGTAAGTCCATTGTGGACAAGGGGAGGGGGGAGGGAAGAGGCATGTAGTGGGGGGCAGATCATCGCCCCCATGGTGAGGGAGGGAGTGGGGCATGGTCTGGGGCAGGCACTGTCCAGCCAGAGCAGGGCAGGGCATGGGACAGAGCCATGCCTTGTCTCGGAGGGGTGGCTCCCACCCCGGGAGGGCATGGGGGAGCGCGTGACCCTGGGTCTGTGTGGGGCACAGTGGGTGGGCTGCAACTGCGGGCTGGAGCCAAGGCTGCACTAAGCTCTTCTTGGTAGTGGCTGGGCTGGGGCAGGCAGCAGTGGTGCTAGGAGTGGGACTACGGGGTGGGGTGCTGCAGCCAACCCAAATTTTGCCATAGCCCCCCTGTGATCCCTCCCTTCTGAATGCTGCTGCCACCTGCTCACCACAACCCCAACCCAACTCCCTGCCTCCACCCACATGCCAGGAAGAGCTGGGGCTGCTCCCAAAATTTGGGGTGGCTGCAGTGCCCCACCATAGCCCTGCTCCCAGTGCTGCCGCTGCCTGCCCCAGCCCAGCACCCACCAAGAAGAGCCCAGCACAGCCTTGGCTCCCACCTGCAGCTGCAGCCTGCCTGCCTACCCTGCCCCACACATACCCAGGACACATGCTTCCCCCATGTCCTCCCAGGGTAAGCACAGTGACAGAAACATCCCTTGCCCCCACGTCCCCTGGATAAGCCACAGCTCCGTCCCATGTCCCACTCCACCCTTCTGGGCAGTGCCTGCCCTTGCCCCATTCCATCCCTCACCACAGGGGGAATTGATCTGCCCCCCTCCCCTTCCACCACACCTAACTTACCAGCTGCATGCAGCTGTATCACAAATTGGACCAGTATCAGCCAATAAAAATCAGCTATCAGTACCAGCCCCCAAAATCTGTATTGGTACACCCCTAGTTTATTTCATTTCAGGTGGTTTGCTAGTAGCAATCCATAGCTTATTTATGATCAGAAACAGTAAGGAAGAAAACGTATTCCATGGTCTATATTTACCGTATACAATTGTACCAATTGTGAGAACTTACTCCCAGGGAACTGCAGACATGTGCCAAAATTCTCATATGTGGATGATTAAATAATTTATTGATATTTAGTGGATTTAGATCTATCAAGTGTCACTATGCAAGCATATCTGTAAAATGTAGCTGCTTAAATAAGAGGTTTGATTTTCAGAGGTCCTAGTTCTCTTTTCTGCTCTTGTCATTTTCTAAGACAGCCTTCCACTTTAAGTCAGATGAAGTTGCAAAATCCCTATATTTATGAGATCAAATCCTAGAGGAATTGAGAAATCGCAACTTCCATTTTCCGATCAATAGTGCACCAAAGTATTAAGTAACTACCTACAGCAAACCCAGCCTGGTACTGTACAGAACCCTGTTCTTTGGAAGAATTATGAAGTGCTCTACTGACATAAAAGTTAATACCTTTCTCCTTTACTTCTTTACATTATATGTATAGCATGGGAAAGAAGGCCAAAACTTGTAACAAAAATGCTATATATCCATCTTCATGGCTAGGGACAAAAGTTACAAATAAACCAGTTTAAGTGATCAGAAACTGGTTTAAACCTGTAACAAAACAGAATTTAAATGTATTTAAATGACTTAGAAAATGGCTGAAATGGGTTTAAGATAAATCTGGTTGGATGTAGTATCAGACTTAACTGATTTAGGTGAAACCAGTTTAGGGAACTTCTGTCCCAGATCCCTTCCTGTTTCAAATTAACTCACAGCCCCCCAGCATCCCATGATGCTTGCAGCCCTGGACTGTGCTGTCTGCTCAAGCAAAGCAGGGTTGGTCCCACCCCTCTGCTCCCGAGCCAGAGCAGTATCACTATTTACTGGCTGAGAAGGGGTTGGGGGTAGGAAACCTGGCTCTAAGTTCTAGCCATGGTCTGCCTGGATGGGGTGGAGCAGCCCTTCAAGTCTTTTCCCAGATGCTGGCCTGGCCTGCAGGCTGAGGCAGAGGGTAGGGAGAGGGATTTAACCCCCCATTCCCCTTCTAGCTCAGCCTGCCAGCCTGGCTGGCATCTGGCCACACCCCCTGCTCCTCTGCTTGAGCAGAGAGCAGGGGAAAAGCCAGGCAGGGGCTGCTTGGGGTCCCTTGCAGGTGGTGGAGGGGGATTTAAAGCCCTCTCATCCCCCTCCACTTCAGTATGCCAGCCTGGCCAGGGTCTGACCACCCCTCCCCCCCACTCCCACTGCCCCACACACACTCTCCTCCACTCAAGCAGGGAGCAGGGGAAAAACCAGGGAGGGGTTGCCCCCAGGCAAACCCTGGCTAAGGTCCAGGGCCAGGGAGGGTTTTAAACTCCCTCCCTCCTGACCTTAGCCTGCGAGCCGCTGGCTTCGGTGTAACCATGCCTCCCACTCAAGTAGGGAGTGGGGTCCAGCTAGGGGCTGTCACCTCCTCCCCCAAGGTAGACCCAGGCTACAGTCCCATGCAGCGAGGGACGGCCTCCCCATCTCAGCCTGTGAGCCCCTGGCTAGGGAGCTGCCAAAACCCTGGCATGGGCTGCCTCCCTCCCCTTGAGCAGGGGACAGAAGCCTTGCAGGGACTTCCCCCCCACCCCCAGGCAAACCAGAGTTGGGGTCCCATGTGGGCCGGGGGTGTAGTTTAAAGCCCCCCTTCTCCTGGCCTGAACGTGCTGGTCCCAGGCTGGGGCCTGACCATACCCCCTCCATTCAAGCAGGGACAGGGTGGAAAGCCTTGGAGGACTTCTCTCCTCCTTTCCCTTTGGCAGTTGCTCTAGCACTCTGCAACTTCTCGCCTGAACCACCGCAGGCATATGGCACAATTTCTAGAATCAGTAGTGAATGTCTGCTCACTTGCTTCTCAGTTCAAGCTATGCAGTTTAGACTAACCTGCAAAGATTGGATTGATTCAGCCTCTGTTTTTTTGTCTGTCTGTACTTAGCCCATGAGAAAAATGCTGGACCTCAAAAAAATGTGGTATGTAGTTTCCTCTGCCTCTCTGAAATCCAGCTGAATTACATTACAATTAACACCTGTTTTGGACTTGGCTAATGGGGCAGATTTTCAAATGAATTTCTGTATCTCATAACCATAATCTTCCATTGAAACTAAGACTTTAAGTAAGTTTACATGTTTTCAAAAGTCTTCAGCACGAAGGAGCTCTCTTCAGAAGCTGTCCTTCTGCTGAAAAACTAGAGATTTCTTTTAGGTCTCAGAATTATTTTGAAAAACTGAGATTCAATCTTGCCCCTATTGCAATCACTGAATGTGTAGCCATCTCTGATCTGAATCCTTGACGACTTGAATCTTGAATATTGGCCATGTGTTTTGCCCCAGTTAACTTTACTATTTTATACCAGAAAGCTGTTGAAACTTAATATAAATACACAGAATCCTTTTCCATTCATCATTATCTTTCTATTACTCCAGAGTTCTGTAATTTCACCCATAAATATAATCAGCCCTCCTCTACTGAATATACATTTGTAATTTTTTCATAGGAATTTAAACTTGTTACACTTAAAATGCTACCTGTTCATTTTTGGTATTTGCTTATTTATATTTATATTTGTGTCTGGTGACTGTGTTCTGTAATCTCTTTGTGGATATGAATTGTACATATTGCACGAAGAAAAATACTTGAAGTGTTGTAAGCAATGTTTTACCTCTACATCCTAATTTGGTATCAGCAATTTATTTTAGTCATCATAAATATAAAGGTTTTTCCCCCCCCAGGGTATTCATGAAATGTGACTTTTCATAAGCACACAAATGTGCCCCCACAACCAATGTAACGTGATGGTATAACCTGGTATAAATAGCCTTTTCCCAGGAAATATATATATATTATTCTATACTTCACATGACTCTCAGTAAATATACTGATCATTTTACATACCTTTTCAAGACCTTCCTCCTTGAGGCTGATCACATCTAAATCAAAATCTGTCCTTAAGCCATTGGTTTTGTTGAAAGTTATCCTGCCTGTGAGGCCTTCCCAGTGGGCCTATAGAGGAAGAAGACAATAATAATTTCTATAAATAAGAATAATAGAAAGAACAAATTAATATTTGTAAAATGGGATAGTTAATTATTCATTAAATTTAAATAATTTACCTTGTGGCTGATTTTAAAAAAATCATTTCATATGCACTTCTGAGATTCTTAGGGTTCTTTGCTAATTAAACTAAACTTTCTTTAATCTTTTCACACAATTTCTTAAGAGTTTTCTATTTTAGCCCATAAAATGGTTTCACTTAGGGTGATAAAAGGATGTTTCCATAAACAGTTATTTCAATATTTACAATTTCCATTTTATTCCCCCCCCCCCC
>NW_017729026.1:37763102-37782379 GCF_001723915.1 Gavialis gangeticus
TTTCCTTTTTTTCCCCCCCCCCCCCATAGATAGACTGGGCTTGTTTCTTTTGTCTAGGAGGATGTCTTAAGAATATTTCATGTGTGGCTTGAGGTGCCGAGTCATTAAAATCTCACTGGGACAACTGACATGGAAGACACTAAGGCCATGTCCAGATGAGCATGGCTGGGCAACATATTGCACATTTCATTGTTCTCTGCACCACAAGGCAGCAGTGTGGAGGGTTTTTTTTTTTGACTGCTGGGTACCCAGGGGTCAAAAAAACCTGAGGAGAAAAAAAGCAGAGTGGTGCATGTGGCAGCAGCGTGCACTGCCCAAAGCCAGAGCCTGGCCAGCTGGAGCTGTGCTTCGCTGCTGATCAGGATCCACGTGGCAGGATTTCCACTACTGCAGTGCTGCCTCCCCAGTGCTCGCCCCAGCCTTCCCTACCCCACCTGGGGTAACTTGTCCTGCCTGAGTGCACACGTGACATAGGCATCCCCAGGGAACCAAATGTCCATGCACATCTGGATATTGTCTGAATGACTACCTCTCAGAAGTCTCTCTCCTTTATTTAAAAATGCACAATATATTATTTTCTAATGGCTTAGAGATGACATATCATTCATAAATAGTAGAGCCAAATTATAGCATCATTGATAATAGGACTATTAATTTGTATTTATTACATAGTCTCCATCACCTATTCTCTTTTTCAAAAGGAAGAGTTGTCCAAAGACCAGTTATTATCTTGAAAGTATGCATCACTAAAATAGTGATTTTACTGCCCAGATGTATTATTGATACCTTAGTATTTCATATGATGGAAATGGGAAATACAGTAGTGGTAGCCAGACATCTATGGGCCAAAAAAAATGAATCCTGTGTAGTGCTGATCTTCAATGTCCTAAATAATCCATGATTGTATAATTATTACATTTTAAATAAAAATTCAGGAGAAATTGCCCTTCCATAAAAAAAGAAAACATGTAAATAATGGATATTTATGATAGAAAACAATCCAGAGACAAACAGAATAAACACCAGAAAACTATAGTGCAGATCTGTCACCCTTTTGTATTTATTTTATATTTATAAATTGTTCCCAATTTCTCCTGCAGCAGGAAGAGTTTTCAACTACATATGCTGCCATGACTGCAAGTTTCCCCACATACCAAAAAGCAGAAAGAGATCCACCTGCTAGGAAAAAAAAATCTGAATAAGAGCAGAATGAGAATATGAAGAAAGGGAGGAAAAGTAGGGAAGCAGAACACATTTTATTAGTGACATACCTCTTTAATGAGACTCATAAAGCGGGTCCCAAAGCGCCATGGCTTGTGCCGATTACACTGTAAGGAACTGACAGTCATCTGTGGGAACTGCTGGACAGCCACTGACACCACATGAACTGCATCATACATTAAAGCAGCATCCGTCTGAAATTAGAATGAAATCAGTGCAGTGAACATAAAATTGAATGACAGGAATGAGAGGGGAAAAAATCTGTCCTGCTGTTCGATATGATGCAAAGAGAAAACAATTTGACTGCTTGTGCAGTACTGTCAAAAGCAACCTGGTTACCAAGTTCATACACCAGAAACATCAAGCTCTTCAGTTTCAGCTTTTCTTTTTTTAATCCTGAAATAAGGGCCCAATTACCAGCTATCCACAACCATTGTGGAGCACTGACATCTATGATAACTTGTTTTTATATTTAAAAAGCTGTACCTTAGAAGCCTGTATAAATCACACTATACATATATATGTCAGTGAACAAGTTATTCCCTTGACTGAGAAGAATAATGAAAAATTAGCAAAGGCTGCAGCTAAAAAGTACAGAGAACATGGAAATATCCATTTATTTCCATTTTATAATTATGGAAAAAAATAAAATCTCAAAGGTGTTCAGCATATTTGCTAATCACTTTTTCAGGTGTAAGCATAATCCCTAGGGTTGACTTGACCAATATCCCCTATAAATGAGAGACAATTTAGAATTACACTGAAACACAGATGCATCATTTTAATTGCTATCTTGTGTCCTTTGAAATAAATAGTCTGTTCAGACCCAGAATAGATTAACTAGTCTTGTTCTACCAACAGCACTGAGCCAGCTTCTCAGTATATTCTGTAATATGATGTTTTGAGAAACTAATATGCCTCTTCTACTACACCTGATAAACAGAGGAAAGCCTTCCCACCAAAACAGAAGAGGACTTCACAGACTCAGCTGGTACAAATGAACTCTATGCCATCTGCTCAGTATACCTTAGAGGAAAAGGACCTATTTCCCCTTCTCATTCACATAATTAGTGAGCTGTGAAATGAGTTCTTTAATGGATAGGAAACCTGGAGATTATTGCACTTGTCACAATACAATACAATGCAATACAAAATGAGCTTATATAGTGCCTTTCATGCAAATGCATCCCAAGGCACTTTACAATAAAACTAAACATAAAAATGCAAAAGTGTTCTGCCATTATGGATCATAAGCTAGTGTTAAAAGAGAGAATATACTTTTAGATTTCAATTGGTCTCCTGAGGTGACATTGCAAAAATTCACATAGGAATAAATCCCAATTTTAAAATAGCCAGTGCACTGGTTTGGGAGATAATCCTAAGCAGCTAGCAGGTTTGTATGGAGACTGCAACCCAGAAAATACACAGGTCCCAAATTGCTCACTACTTTCTAAGTCATTAGAGAGCTTTTAAGTGCAAATTGATATCTGACAAAGAGCCTATGAAGCTCCCAAAAGCTGAAGTAACATGCTGAGTCTGCTTTATATGAGTTAAAATACTGGTGGCAGCATTTCAAGTTAGAGTCTAGACAACAATCTCTCAAGTTAACCATAAAATAAAGTACTACTTATTGTTTTGGCTCAGAAATGCATGCACTGTGGTCTTCTACTAACTAACTACATTCCACTAACTAATGAAGAGAAATGTTGCACACAGATCTCCCATAGCAATTGGCAGTCAGAAGTCTTTCCACAGTGACCATCACAGTTTTCAGCAGAGTTTGGTAGCCATGTTAAAGTCAAAAAGAAAGTAGGACAGGGTGGCACCTTAGGGACTAACTGGTTTAAAGAGGCAGCTGCCCTCCATTCCCCTGGCATACATGAGGTACCTTGATGACATTACCTTTATGTGGACACATGGGAAGAAATTACTAGAGAAAAAAATCTACTGGGAATTTAGTAACCGTTCCTCCATCAAACTAACACTTCAATACTCCACCCAGAAAATTCATTTCTTGGACACCATTGTGAAAGTTTGCAATGTTTCACAGTGGTATAGCTAGCCTGTATAGCTATACCACTAGCTTCTATCCTAAACATGCGAATAGATCCATCTTAGGGGACCAGGATGAACACCTTAAAACAAGTTTGTTACACTTAGGGCTCATATACATGTCACAATTTTTGCCCTTTCATGTGCTGCAACAGTGTATCTGTTTGCACAAGCAGGATTTGCCTATGTTTCAATGTCTGCCTTGTGCATTAAATTAAAACCCCTCAGATATAGTTTGGCTTGGCTCGCAGGGAATTAAAGAATCGTGTCCATGGGTTTGTTGCATGCAAAAACAAAAGGCACTCAGAGACATGTAATGAGCTTCTTTGTCCACCAGATTACAGCATTTGGGGTTCATGCATCTGTTCCTCCACTAAAGTCATATACGACATCACCTGCTTACTGGCACTCTCTACTGGCTACATTATCCAGACATCGAAATCTTGATGTAGAAGGATGAAAGAATGAACAGATATCAATTCAACATCAGTTTTACTAAGACACAAAAGCATGTGGTTTTTCTAACACTTTAACATAAATGGACTTTCTATTAGTGACCTCAGAGTAGCTGTGCTTAAACAAAAAACCTTAAAAACCAACTTGAATGCTAAACTAAGAAATAAGATATCATCCACAGAATTAATCACGTTAACCAGAATTAACTTTGATGCTTGCTGTGGTGGCCATTAGACCTATTAGATAAACCAGCTCCATTATTCATGCAAACTTTGTTTCATTAACCCATCCTTCTCAGTAAGCTTGAAGTTATACTTGTGCTTAAGTACTTTCTTGAGTAAAGATGGATTCAGATACACACTTAAATTCTTTGTCATATTGAACTAGTATTTTCCTTCCCCATCTCACTAGGTGTGTATCTTGATTGACTGAAAGTGAGAGACCCGAAAAAGGAAGCAGGTAGGCAGAGCTTATGTCAGATGTGAATGGCTATGGTACCTCTACAGGCATTCCCACCTCCTTAACTTAACCTTTGCAGATTTGCAGGCAGTGAGACGTTGACACTTTTGACTCTCCTACCCCACCTTGCCCACCCTCCCTAGTTTGTATCTAGGAATTGTGTACAAGTTTGAGTGATTATCTGCTCTGAGACCGGGACAGAATCGTCCCCATCAAAATTTCATGATACATTTATAAGAAGGTGACTGTTTCAGCAATTAGAATATTTTAAGCAGACTTTGAGGCAGAACATCTATGAGTGATGACCAAGGTAACTATTGAATTTCAGAGTCTAGTTAAAATAATCTCATGCAGAAGAATTTCTGACACAGGACAACAAGGTGCATAATGAGTTGGGAAATTGAAATGAGTGTTTTTTTTTCTAAAATTCTCTAAAGTTAATTTCAGCTCTCTAAATTTGCCAAACATGATGCTACATATAATAGCTGATGTGTGCCAGCATTTAATATTGAAATGGACCAGGTCACAGGTGTTCTGACCTAGTGATTAGGCCACTGAGAGAAGGCAGGAGCTGGGAGCCTACTTTAAAACACAGGATAAGTCAGAGTTTGGGAATCAAGTTACCAGGTTTCAAAGGGAAACCCTAGACAAACTCCAGAACACAGGCTGGGACAAGGTTCAAGAGCTAATACCAAGTGACCAGATTCAGAGGAAAGTCCAGGGGCCGAGTCCAAAATGTAGGCAGAGTCAAAGCCCCAGGCACATGTAGCCCACTAGGCAATTAGCTCAGACTGGTTATAATTGTTATTTTGTCACAACCAATTTCACTCATACCCTTCACTGTATTTGCAGTGGGACCAACAGTTATCTCCTCCCAGGTGAATGAATTACCAAAGCCTCAGCCCAAATGTTCTGCCGTCTCAATTCTCTGAAACTGGACAACATGATGATTCAGTACAAATGTTTTCCACTACAACAGCAGAGAAGCTAACACAATCACAAAGTGATTCATCCAGAACAGAAAATAATCCCATATTCAGTTGAGCAACATATTCTCCTTCTTAGTTCCATTCTTTTACCATTCTCCCTCCTGCATTTCTGTATGGATATTATATTTGTCTATTTTAATTATGTGCATTTGCACAGAAATGCATAAAATTGCTGAAATACTGCTTGGTAAGTACCACATAGATATTTGGAAGACAATGTTCATTCTGCCAGCTGTGGTGGGCATTTGATGTAGCTGGAAGTAGTGAAGAGGTAATGGATAGGGAGGAAGTCTTAAGCAGGAACAGTATTTCTAGTGCTATGCTTTTCTTCATCAACTCCAGAGTGTTGAGAGTTTGGCTTTTTTCCATGGTTTTTTTTTCTTTGTGGTGTCAAAGGACAGAAGACAGTTTCTAACATCTAGGTACTATGTTTTTTTTTCTCCCATACCAGAACAGCCATTGGCAATGACAATGTGGGAATGGAAGAAAACTATAGCAAATGGAAGTGGTTTGGGGCTGTGTACAGATTTTTGAATATAAAGTGGAGGAAAGGATGAAGGTTTATCACCAGCTTTGTGGGTGAGAAAAGCCACTGCAGGTATCATATTCCACCTTCACCCTTTCCATCCTTTATTGGGTATGTTGGGGACTACGCTGATCTTCAGTTTTGGGGGCTGGAAGGGCTGTATCCTACATGGAAAAACCGACAGTGTGGCATGGATTTGTTTCTTTTCTCCATCTGGAATCCAGAAGGCCTGGCTTTAATGGTCTCATGTACCTGGTAGATCAGAAAAAGGACTAATTAAGGACTCTAAAGTCTACTGAGATAATTAGTCACTATCTGGCCTTGAACTTGAAGCTACAGCCTGTCAGTGCAGATGCTCATCTCAGGCTTCCGCAACATAGTTAGACACCTAGACTACTCACTCAGGCCAGCCCTAAAGCTTCCAGTCTAGACTAACCCTCTGCCCATTCCCTGTTACTCATGTATCTGGCCAGGGTCAGCTGCCCCTCCACTTCCCCCATTTAAACCCCTGACCAGCAACAGAAAGCATCTGAGCAACAGGGCTCAGTCTGACCCTGGATAGTGCAGCCTGATCTTCTGGGTTCTCAACCTAGTTTGCTCTCTAAGTCCTTCTACTCTGCCTGATCTTCCAGCTTCTTGACTTGGTTTAAGACCCTGCACTTGGACTGACGTCCTGGCTTCCTGACCTGGCTTGTCCCTAGATTTTGCTCACTCCTCCGGACTCAGGTTGGTGATTTGATTCCCCAAGTGGCCTCAGACCCAGCTGCCCATGACAAGTGTGACTGTCACTAAGAAGCCATAATGAGTATTTCTTCCAACTTTGTGATTCCCCTCATCTCATCTCTCTCACATTAACATGGAGAAAGGGAGGGTGACTGAAGCAAAAGACCCCAATCTTTGTAGACTTTAGAACAAGCATGGTAAGAAAAGTAAGAAGTACAATTAACATGTCTAGCTGAAACAAGAATGAGATCAAATTAAATTGAGCAAAAGGCCTGACAGAAAACATGATAAAAAGAGGCATTAATATAAATAAACCAAATTTAATATTGCTTTAGTTTTAAAAATGTTACTATAGCACTACTATAGTAACTTTTAGCTATAATAAATGTTTTTTGTGAAATGTCTTAAGTAAATCATAAAAAAAACCCCAGTTTTTTAAGAGACCATGAAATAAGATTTTTTAAAAGGGGATAGTGATAAGAAACACTCCAAAATGATGAAGGAGATAAGAAACTGCCCCTTTCAAAGACTGTAATTTCCACAAAGATATAAATCACTGCTAATTGACATCTTTCAGACGAGGGGAGAAATGGTTTAGTCTGGTTTCCAAAGTTGGTATGTAAAAAGGGGATTTAGATAAACTAATCAGAAAACATTTGTTCGAAACAATCATGTACAATTATGGGTTACACACTGGAGGGAAGTTTGGAGAACTCTGCAAATTCAAACGCACCTGCTTCCAGTCTTCATGCCATCCTCCTCCTCCCCATAGTCTCCCCGGTCAATATAGAAGAAAAATCAATACTTTGCTATCACGGGTAGCCAGAAAAACACTGGAACAAGTATGCATTCTTGTACTTTTGAGGTATAAAATCTGTGCTTTGGACTGTAGACCTGTCTCTTGCCTCTTTTATCAGCAAGCCTGATTCAGTATGGCCATAGGGAAAAGCAATGGCCTCAAGCTGAAGGAGAGGAAATTTATGTTGGAGATTAGAAAGAACTTTCTGACTATGAGGATGGCTAAGCATTGGAACACTCTCTCTAGAGATGTGAATCTCCATCCCTGGAAATTTCCAAGAGCAGGTTTTCAGTTTTCAAGACAGACCTTGACTGGGGTGATTTAGTCAGGAATGATCTGTTCTTGAGCAGGGAGCTGAACTAGATGCCCTCATGAGGTCCCTTCTAGCCCTAGTTTTTTGTGAACGTAACCTACCAGTGCACTTGTAATACAGGTCACAGAACACCCAGAAAGAGACATCTCAGGCAGGCCTAACAGTATAGAAGGTACCATACTTCCACAGTCAACCTCAAGCCCATAGTACATCACGGACCATTGGAGCCAGTTGAGGTACACACTGAAACAACAGTGATGGACAGTTTGAGGTGGTTTACTTTTGTTAACTACTATTTCTTAAAGTAAATTGTTAACTTTTAACCTTGCCATATTGTGGTATCCATGTCTCTTTTTTCTGGGGGCACAGATGGCTTAATAAACTAAATCTGTATATTATATTTTTTTCTGAGTACAAGGAAAGTAGAAATATAATTTTGAGTTTGGGGAGTGGTATCACAGCCAGTTAACTGTGTGACTTTGTTCATATGTCAATATTTCTGGCCTTCTCTGGTTTTAAGATGTAAAAATATACATAACACTTTAGAAGGCATCTACTATGTGTGTATTATTCCCATGTAAAAAAAAAATTCATGATGTAGCTATTCTAGATTAAATCAGTTTATTCTTTCAATACTTCAAAAGAAGAACCACTCCCCAAACTCAAAATCCTGTTTCAACTATCACTGTCCCAAATCAAAAACTTTCTAAACCATAATCTTCAAATTTATTTTAATAATGTTAGATGCAATTAAAACACGAACTGGAGGACTATTTTATTGCCCCCAAAATAATTCATTAAGGTTTTATCTATTTTCCAGTACATTCAAGTCTTGTTCTCAGCTATCTACAACCATATCTCCTGCCTTTCCACAACATATGTCCTACTTTTTCTACATTAACCTTCTGCAACAGAATGCAAGAAGCACATAGGGGAGAAGGGTAATGAGCAGACTGAACCCAGAAGTACAAAAACAAGAAACTTTGACAGAGACCTTCCAAATAGTTCTCAACATTATCTCTTCTTCTATGTGTAACTGCATAAATACATGAAACGGGATGCTGAGGTGCCGGTGGCAGATGTCCTGTGCTAAATAGTTTCACATTTGTGAAAACACTTGGTTGGGAGTTGGGGGAGGCACAGTCAGACCTCCGTAGTTCTACTGCATTTCCCCCCACATTCCCCCCACCACCACCCAAAACAGGTCCTTCCCAAAACTGGGGTGTTTGCATTAAGTGGGGAGTCAAAATTTCTGCCCAGAGTTGGAAGCATCATGATTTGATTCCTACCTCATAATGCAACAGCTGTGGTATTGGAGTTCTCCAATGCCTCTGAAGAAGCCTGCTTAACTCATGGCTCATTTTTCTTCATGCTACTGGTGTTAATGATTACCCCTCCTTTCTAATGGTCTTATAGTCTTAAACCTTTTCTGGAGCAATTTTGCTATCTTCTAGCTTCTTCTGGTTTCCCTATTTCACAGCCTTTTTGAATCTTTTCCAAGTTGTAGATCCACCCATGGAAACCAGTCTGCAGCAGCAGATAGGAATTCACTTGTAGTATGAAAGAGAGAATGGATCTGCTGAGGATTAGGCTCTGTCTCTACTCTATAGAGCCACAACTCTGGAAAAATCCTTTTTCTTCATTTTGCCTACAGAAATAAGATGTATATTATATTTGGTGATATATTGTATTTGAGAAAATACAATAATTTAAAGATGCTTTCTAACAAAGGAGACTGAAGAGGTTGGTAATTGGGAGATGGTCCCCCAGTTAAGTAGTAGATAGACTGAAGGACTGCCAAGGATTGTTTGCTGCTCCACATAACATTTGTTCAGTTCTTATCATTCATGCCTGACTGTCTTCATTGAACACAGTGGTCACTTAGGCCCTGATACTCAGAAAATGTTCTAGGAGCAGACTGGATTGCTTCTGGAGTCCGGGTCACTACAAATGGTTATCAGGTTCTGGCTAAAGAAGCAGGGCCAGGAAATATGCCATAAGACATACTTGTAATGAAGATTTATAAAATATTATAGCTTTTCTATTCAGAGTTTCATTTAAGTAATGTAATTATGTTTTACTTATTTACTTTTTCACTAGTAAAAACCTGCAGAAATGTATGGCCTCCTGTTTTAAAGAGGTTCATCAAGAAACTCTCTAAACTAAGTAGCACACTAAATAATTAAGTACCCATGGGACAGATAAGCTTAATAATTTGTTTGATGCTTTTACTGACCTAAAGAGAAACAGAGGTGATATTGAAGCATTCTTAGCAGTAGTGGCTTATTTCCAAAAATCATAAAATTCTACTATTTATTAACCATCAATATATAACACAAAATTATACCGATAACTTTTGAAGTAAGCAAATTTTTTCCACACAATTTGAATAGCAGAATTTCCACCCCCCCCACTCAAATCTAAATGTTCCAAAAACTTGTTAGTTATCTAAGCCAACACCTTACTAGTATAGAGATGTCCTCTATGAAGATAAGGCAATTCCAAACTTTAGAGTATCATATTTGTAATATTCTATTTACAGGTAAAAAATATTCCAAATTATATGTTTGAATATGATAGGAACATAGGATACAGGACTGAAAGTTTCCTTCCGTGTCATCAGTCCAGTCCTCTGCACTTGCAGGCAACCAAGTGCTCCAGTGCAAACACTTATATGCCACATATATGAGACAAAACACATTAAAAAGCCTAATGCATGCTATAAATAAAATGCAGGGCATGTTTAAATTGAAACCCTTTGTGAAAGCTAAAAAATGTTAAAATAAGTGAATTAGTGCCATAATAGCATGCTGACAATGGCCAAGAAGTGAAAGTTGAGAGCTGAAGGAATTTTTGGTAAGAAGGTTTAACGTACTTTAGTCATTTCTTGCCCTGTTACCCCCTACTTAACTAAAATGACTAGTCTTCTGGAGAACATATAGATGTTACACTTAGATTGACCTAACTAGGTTTAGGATGATCCAAATACCAAACTGTACATATGTTTGAGGAGTTTAGATTGGGCAAAAAATGGCTGGCCTGATCTAACTTAGTTCACCTGAGGGTACACTAAGTAGATTAGGCTAATTGTGCCTTACCTACCCTGAATAGATGCACACATTCAGAGCTCAGCCCCAGGACTGGAAAAGCCCAGTTGCTCATGCCTTCTCTACAGCTATACTTTTCCAACCAACCCTTCACCCTGACCAGGCTATTTTCACCCCTACTAACCTCAGCCCCACCCCTGGACAGACAACTGCCTTAGCAGACCCACCAACCCCCCTCTCCCCCTCCTGGACCCATCACATTTTCTCAAAGATCTGCTACCCCCCATCCCCAATCCCACGCACCCCTCTCCCTCCCCTAATTTATTAAGATTGCATTCCCAGAGCTGGTCCTGCCCCTGGCGAGCATGTGTACAAGTGGGACCCAATCTAAGATCATGAGGCTTAAAGTAAGCCACATGATCATAGCTCAGATTCTGGAAACATCTGCACATGCCCTAAGTTATGAGCAACCAGAAGTGACATTCTGGTTATTTGTGAAGCAGAAAAAAATATTAGAGTGTATTATTTTAATCCTTGGCAGGGTACCAAGACAACATAACTAGTAGGTCATGATGTAGGTAATCCTTCATTGTATTTTTCTGTCCCGAAAAGAACGGCAAATTCTTTTGGTAGGGTTTTGTTTTGTTTTGTTTTTGTTTTAGTTTTGCCTTTTTTGAAGTACACATTATTGTTTATTACAGAAGCCCAAGGCAAAGCTGCACACATTGCACTTGGACAAGATGACAGTGAGATTTACAGCAGTCCTTAATTCTTGTGGAGCTCACTCAAACGTCTGCCTGGCCCCCAAGGTAGCTCTGTTTCTGCATAAGGAAGCTTTCACCTACAAAAGTCCCATTGTGTTAGAAAAGTAGAGCTGCTGCCTACGGTCCTCATCCTTTAGATGACCTTTCAGGATGTGTTAATACTACAGAGCAAGGGACAAAATCAGGATGACTAACTTATATCATACAACTTCTATTTTTTCCCCTCTGTCACTGGAGGTCATAGTTGCATTCTAAACAACTGTGTGCCTAAATTAAATGTAGTTTCCTTCTATTCAAACTTAAAACCTTTACAAGTGTTAATTTCTTATCTGCATGAACTATGGAGATGCATGCTAGCAAATTCATACCTGCATTTGTTTCCAGGGTAACCAACACAAAAGTAACTAAAAAAATGAGTACAAAAAGTAGAATACTGTCCACCAAATGATTTTTAAACTAGGGTACTTTAAAATATTCCAATGTTGAATAAACAGTCCATGTAAAATGTGCATAGTTTTAATATATTCCTTTATTTAACCATATAATATATCTTGAATAGATAATATACTAAGGCTTTTGATTGGAAAGGAAAGGAGGCACTGAACTTTTCTTAGCTCCACAGGCAGCCAACTTCTGCAGAACCTGTTAAGGCTTCAGAAAAAATCTAGTTCAAAATGATATAAACATAGTCATACTTCCATATTGAAATAACAACCTATTATTTGAATAGTCACATCTATATTTGTAATATGAATACCATTTTTACAACAGTTTGGAGCAAGATGAAGTTGTTAAATCTCTATTTTGGTATGGATACAGTGCAGCTAAACCACACAGCACTTTCTCTAAGGAGGCAAGAAACTGCTACTTCCCATTACTACTTACTCCAGTGGTAGAGCTGAAGACATACTGGGAGCAGATTTAAAGTTCTTTCCATTTCCATTTCATCAATATTTCTCACCCAGCTTTGTTAGGAGATTCTGAAATGTCCGCTTCTCCTAGCTCCATGTACAGATCAGAGATGCAGGGCAGCCATATTTAAGCAAAGGGGATAAACAGCCTGAATTGTACACCCTCTTCCCACAGAACAACCAAGAACATGTTACAAAATCTTGTCCTTTATAAAGAAATTCTTTCCAGTACATTTTGCAACTCATTGCATCACAATGACATTTACAAATATCCACTGCAACTCCTTCACTGAATTCTCTCCACCTTTGCCAGTTTGTCAGTAAAAGAATTTTCACACTGTTATCACTTCTCCCAAATCACACTGTACAAATGCAACATACATTGCAAAATGATGAATTAAAAATCTTGAATTAAGTGGCAAATCATATAACTATATTTTATATCCTTTGCACCTTTTCTCCCCCTCCTTCTGCCTGCAAAAGGACTCTGTTCTCCGGTGTTATTTCCATTTATTACCTTCTCATAAAATAAATATTCTTGAAAATCCACCAAAATAAACAGAATGATGTAAGGAGTTGGGTATTTGTGAGTCAAGGGATCAGAATCAATAATTATTCTTTTTTTCCCCTGTTTAGCCTTAGTTCCAGGGATGGATACAAGCATGTGAAAGCTGGGCAGCTGCCCAGGGCCCAGACAGAAAATGAGCCTGAACATGGTCATTTTTTTTATAATTATCATCATCTCTGGTGAAGGGGGACCCAATACTAGAAGTTCACCTGGGGCTGCCAGGAGTCCAGGTACGATGCTGCCTGGTTTTAATCTAGAAGTTGATTGTTTCACCCCCTTCTAAACAGACATGGAGATGTAAAGAAAAACTAATGAATTACATGACGTGTTGACCACCTATACTGTCAAACACCTTTCTTTATTTTCTGGAGCTGTCCTTATTGCTCAGAAAATAATATAAAGCTATTACTAAAAATTACTGGATATGGCCTACTATTGGAAGGAGCAGTCAGAAGAACAATATTGCATATCAAAACAAGTAGGGTATATTTATGTTTTCTTAGTGCAGGTATTATTGTCTTGGTAGAGCTTTACAAGCTAAAAACCAGATTTGTAGGCCTTTGTGACTATACCAACATAACCAGCTGTCTTGTTATTTCCTTTGCATAAAAAAATCCTGAGACTCTGTATAATCACACTACACAACCACACTATTTGCAGCCAGAGTCACTTCATTCTAGTGATTCTTAGTCATCTGCTGGAACAGTCATCTCTTGTCACAAAGTTACACTTGAGACTGGGCAACTCTGCACTAGGCTCTAGGAATTAAAAGAAAAGGAAGGAAAGACAGATGGTATAAAGACTCCTTTCCCCTCCCATTTCTCAGGTCTTGGACTAAGCACAGCTTTGCTGGATCAGAGGTTTCAGTCCAAATTGAGAAGATTGTAAAATGTAACTATTGTAAAATATGTCATTCTAAATGTGGTTTGCTTATAGCAAAAATACATATTTTTCCTTTTCAGAAACATCTTGTTAAAAAGCCACTATGAAAGTTTCTGTGGAACTCCAAGCTACTATCCTTCCCTCCCACCTTTTCTGTGGTTATATAGTTTACAAATAGTTTATCATTGGTGGGGGAAGGGGGCATCTTAAATTTGAAGTCATCTTGGATTGGGATAAATATGGTATTTAAGTAAAAGTAGACATACAAAGTTACGAACCAGGCATTACCTCTGCCATTTGTTGCAATGTTTGCACTTCCTTTAGCATTACAGATACACTATATTAAATCCTTGTGCCCTCTCCCAACAGTCCCTGACACAAGTAGACAACACTACTGTAATATAGCCACTGACTAAAAGTTAAGGCAACAGCTGAGTATTATAGAAATGACAGTAATTGGAATGAATTTAGGCATTTTTACTTCATTTTTAGGTTTAGTCATATACCAAAAAGATGGGTTGGATAATAGAAATATTCTGGTCCATGTAGGATTATTGGCAAGCAAAGAGAAGAGTAGAGGAGAAGCCTATATCCTTCTCCTTCTTCCCTCTTTACATTTTTTTTTTTAAATGAAAAGATCAATTGCAAAATAAGAATAAGGTATGTTGGATTTTGTTCTTTACTTTTTCTTTCTGTTGTGTAACACAGTTTAATCTTTTTTCCCCCCAGCCTTATTTTCATTGCTATAAAATTATATTAGGTTTCAGGAATAAATTAGACAAAACACAGCGAGGATTTCTTATCTTTTTCAGGCTGTCAGATGGAAAGCTAACAATATTTAAGCAAGCAGCAGAAGATGGAAAAGGAAATTGTTCACATTTCATAGGTTTTTAGGCTAGAAAGGACCACCATGACCATACAGTTTGACCTTCTACAGGAAAAGTGAATTTCTATACCTTGTGCAAATTCCAACACTATGTCTAATCATTTGAAATATCAGGACATTGTTCCCGCTTCTTTGTTAAAAGACTTTTACAAGATCCTTGGAATGATATCATACTAAGCTGTATCTTGTAGTGCAACTGTTTTGTGCTCTCTTCCACTAACTTGATTATTCTTATTTTACATCCTTTGCACCTTTTCTCCCCCTTGATTATTCTTAAAACTTGATAATTCTTGAAGTGTGCTGAATGCAAGAAGAGTGAATATCTCTCTGTGTGAAGGGCTTTTCTATTTCCTCAATCTCTTCTACAAATATATGTATATACTTTCACAAATGGCTTTAATTCCAGGATGGAGTGCAAGTTCTTTCTGTTCGTGGAACTGCACCTTAAGGTTTTGCAATATACAAAATTCATCCTTCAGTAAATATTATGTTACATTTCAGGTCTCTGTTAAGGACAATATTAACTACTCAAACTTTGTGTATGTGATTAAGGATGACTCCATAAGTATACACAGGAGAATTTAAATATACTTCAGGGATTTATCTAATCTCACCTAGACATCTTGTTATACATAGTCCTGCATAAAAGACTTTTGTCATCGTGCTAACTGGCATGCTATTTTATTTACATGAGGAAGGTGGTTGGTAAGAGTAAAGCAGGATCAGGAATATATATACAATGAAGAGTCTTTGAGGAGAGAGGACTAAAAGAGGTTCGTTTCTTTGGCCAAGCAAAACAAAGGGGTTAGAAGATTTAAAAATCTTTAGCAATTATTAAATGAACTACAAACACAAAATCATCTGCAGAAGGGAGTTCGGTTAGATGAAGCCTGACAGATGCACCAATTCTACAGAACTGCATTCTACAGAACCAACATATTTCTTCTACTCCCAGAAAGCTCTCCTATTTAAGGCAATTATAACCACTGAATGAAATTAAAAAGAAATGGCTTGCAAACCCAGTTCCTCCTTTCCTTGGGTAATAAAGTCTATTGCCCCTGAAATCATTTCACTTAATTCTCACTTGCTCACACATCCCACACCCCATTTTGCTGAGTGAGATTTAATAAATCTCTCAGTCTGGGATTAAATTTTACTGTTTTATGAACTGTTAAATTGCATTGTATGCTTATTAAAGCTGGTGTTCTCTCACTTCTTGACACATTCCCAACTCCACCCTGGGGTACAATTAAACAAACAGCGGAGATTTTGTTTTCACCACTGGAATGCATTCCAACTGGGAACGAAATATGAGCATCAGCAAGCCATCAAACTATAAACAATGTGCACTTCATTTTCCAAATATGACTAAACCTGCAAACATAAACTATTTTTAAAATAGGGTAATATTTCACATGAATAATAATTATCGCACCAAGGGGAAACTGTTTAGATGTTTTTTAAGTATAGATACCCAGTGAATTTTAAACAGTGTGTTTGCTTAAGAAAATGATGTGCCTGTAATTTAAATAACAGAAGTTATATAACCTAAAGAATAGGCACAAACGATTTCTTCCATTATCATCAAAAAGTTCTCTTTAACATCAGAGAAATCAGCATTTATTGTTGTACCAGAAATCATATGGTCAAAAAAGTCAATTAAAAAAAATACCTAAGATAAATCTATTATACTGATGTTTGATGAAAATGTCATTTTATTTTATGTTTACATAATATAAATATGAGGTTAGAAAAAGAGGTTTCCTTCTGCTTCCTGAATAAAGGGAATATTTGTCTTCATACCCTCTAAGAGCAGGAGCAAGAGGAGGAAGGCCAGTCAAAGAATTCAACAAAGATACTTTGTGGTCTATGTTAAGAGAAAAAGCCAATACATTTTGACTATTAACTAGTCATTTAAAAAAAAAAAAGAAAGAAAAAAATTAATGAAGCTTTCACTTACAAGTGAAACAAACAACAACATCACATACATATAAGCATATTTCTTACATAAAAATTAATATTAACAAACTAACATTTATCACTTGAACTAGCATTCTTCATCACTGAAAAAAATCTCAGTGTTTCTGACAGCTAGTAATGCAATTTCTGGCACTGGAAACCAGAAGTACATGAAACACATTAAATAGGTGGCCACCTATTACAGCGTGAGCTAATGTGAGTTAAGAAATTTCAGAGAACCTGACATTTTGATAGCAATTAGCAAAACAATTATATGCCTAACAGAGTTCATTGTTCAAGAGTTGTAAATTGACCTTTGATAAGAATCTTGGATTTAATTTTCACAAATAAAATTCTAAGTATTTAGAATGTGCCCTGTTGCACACAGCAAAGTTTTGAGTTCAGTTTGGTGGTCAAGGACACATTATCATTCATTATCCCTAGGGAAAGCAGGCAGACTTGTGGAAGGGCCAAAATGAAGAAGGAACCAAACTGTTTAATCAACCTGTACCTTCATATTAAATTTGGTTGGATGCTGCTTCATTCAGTTTAGACTCAGAATTATGTTTGTTCTTGTTCAGCAGTCTGGTGTGTGAGATCTACCTAAAACTAAATTCCTGAATTCTTTTACTGGATATTAATTCTGAATTAGTAGGAAATCATTTATTTTGAAATTTGTTATGTGATAAGGGCCAGTCAGAATGCCTGCATTTTGCACTCCAAAAACATGTAAAGGAGAGAAACAAGTGTGGGATGAAGCTGTGGAGAAGAAGGTGGCGGATCCAGCTGTCCTTATCCAAACTATACTTACATATAAGTGCTGGGTTTCATCTATTGTGCAATGCCTTTTCTGATGACTTGATGAATACTATGCCTTTTCAGTGATAAAATAAGCATGTAATTCCATTATGCAACTATGTCAGTAATAAATGTTAGTTTTGAAATTCATACTTTAATAACATGATATGGGTAACTCATATGACTCCAACAAGGAGATTTTTAAGCTTTATCTCCATGGGAGGGCCACATTTTACGTAAGTATTATAATATGAATTTATTAAACCTATTCGCATCAAGCATATTTCAAAGAAAAACTGTAGTTAATATTGTAAGATTTTAACACATTAGGTTCAAATTATCTGCTTGTTTAACAGTTACATCTTCAGAGAACATCTCCTGAATGTCTTGTTTCCTGAGCAAGATGGGAAAAGCTTGTGTTAACTGACAGTGTAGTGTTGTGGTCAATTATAGATATTACACTTTCACCAATATAAGTGATTCGAAACCAGTCTATATCCAGAACAGAACAGAAGTTTGGCACAAAACTGATCTATACTCCTTACAACAGAAGTTTGGCATACATAAGCTGTTTTATAAATGATGGAACCTGGTCTAAGATTTGCACCCCCTCAACAAAGGGCAAATGAGTGACCTGTTTGCTATCAATCTAAACTAGGCCACTAACGGAAAACAACGTAGCTTAGATCAATTCTGCCTTGGGCTTTTTGAATGCCTGTATCTAGCCTGTGTATAAGTCTGTTATACACACTTATCCTTTATTAAAACTGTTAGTATAACAAACAAAGGAGAACACAGAACCAAAATCTTAATTTAGTAAATATTCTTACAAGCATTAAAAGATCTATTGCCTTCATTTTTTATTTCTGGATTGCAAAGGCCCTAGTCCTGAAAACTTCTTAGCAAGAGAAGCTTCACTCATCTAAAGAGTTCCGTTTCCTTCTCATAAAGTTGCATGAGTGTTTGTAGAATTAGGTCAATAGAGAATGTACTCAGCTTTTTAAAAAAATACCTTGGTGATGTAATTGTAATCTGGCTCATGGGGGTGGGGAGATACTGTTGTATGGACTGATTTTGTTTTTAAAGTGCTGCATAGTTTGCCTGTCTAAATATGAATTTTGCCATGGCTGCACGCTGCATGCATCAAGCATGGAACTTCCATAACTCCTCATAGATGCAGCTCTTACAAGATCAAGACATGCAACAGGGCAGAATTTTGTTTCCTTGGAAACAAATGTACTTTTCAGATGGAAAATACCTTTAAGTGCTAGTCTCAACCTCAGTACTTAGCTTGACAAAGAGTAGTATTCATTATATTAATAGTAGTATTCATTATAATATTTCCAATTAAAGGAATCTTTTATATGCACGATGATCACATGGAAATCTCATCCTCAGAGGCAAAACTGATACCATCTGGTCTTTGATTTTTTTTTTCCTTTTTGCCCCTTCAGAATCAATATTATAGTGACCAGTTCAACTCCAGCCATAACCAAAAGCCACATACTATAGCATATGCCTTACTGTTCAACACCTATTACACACTGGGAAAACCCCTTCTGCAGCTAAGAGTATATCAACTGTATCCATAAGCAGCTATGGGAGGTCCATGCTTGTCACACACTGTGTGCATCTACACACACATTTTACAGTGGAATAGACTAATGAGCTGCGCAGTAAAGCATCACCATCTACACATGTCCCAGTGTTAGAGCACAGTAAACTAACTAATTCCATAGTAAAATAGTACTGTCAAGGGCAGTACTATTTTACAGCGGGGTACTTGCATGCACTGAAATGCACATATAGACAGTTACAGGGGCTGCCTGGGGTATGAGGGTACTAAAGTGCAGGGGGCTGCCTGCCACCTAGCCCTGCACTTTAACACCCTCGTGCCCCAGCCAGCCTCTCCTCTACCATCATC
>NW_017729026.1:37787379-37791643 GCF_001723915.1 Gavialis gangeticus
CCCCCCCCCCTCCCCCTCCTTTACCCCCCCCCCCCCCCCCCCCCAGCCTCTCCTCTACCATCATCTGGAGCCTGGGACTGACCACCTGGACTCCCTGCCAGCTCAGAGCTACTCTGTCCCAGCTCAAAGTATGGTGGTCCCAGGGGCACACGTAAACAATGTGCCCAGGAACAGTTGACTATAGCGTGAATCGTCTGCGAATTTATTGCTCTGCTTTAATTGCACATGTGTAGCCATGGAAAAGTTCATATTCTGGCAAACTGGTAGCAGTTTAAGAACAAACTCAGTCCATAAAACACTATCTTTTCCTTTACGTGAATCAGAGTTACTTCATTAAGGTATTTTTTTTAAACAGTAAACATCACCATCAATACTTCAGATTCTGGCATCCTCCTGGTACTCCTATTTCAATGAAGAGTTATACAGTAAGGGTGTGCAAAACAGGCCATATTTGATTTGGCCTGATTCAGGGGACAGTGATTCGATTTGTTGATTCCCCCCCTCCGCACCCTCCTGGCTCAGCGATCAGCCACAGGGGGACCCTGGATTCCACCCCAGACCCAGGAAGCACCAGTCACTGAGTTGGGGTGGGGTGGGACCCCCACATGCTCCGCGTGCTTCTGGTCCACTTCCGGGTCCGCCGCCAAGTGTGCTGGGTACCCCCCAGCCCACGCTTCTCTGCAACGCTCCATCCACACGACCATCTCAGTGTTCACAAGCCACCTGGTACCTTGAGGTATATAGAAAAGATTTAAAGCTGTGTCTATGTCCCAATCATCAAGTCACTTCAAATCAATTTGAAGGGTTCTGATTTGATTCAGAGAGATTGGAGGGTCTCCTGATTTGATTCAGTTTTGGAGATTCAGCCACCAAATCGGGCTGAATCTCTGCCAAATCGAATCAGCAACCAAAGGTTCGCACAGCCCTATTATATAGTTTTAAATTAATTGTTAGCCTGTGGTTTAAGAACTATGAGAAGTAGACCCTTTGGTGCTGGAGCTTTTTCTGCTTTTAGTTCCTTTCATTTCTTTTTCACTTGTTCTTATGAAGCCCTTAGCTTAATACATTTTTCAGTTTCTTCTCCAGGGAGGCCTCTCATTTTCTAGCATATTTCTTGTCTTGAGTAAGCTGAATATGCAATTGCACATACATATAGAGAAAGCCTTTTAGGTGTATATGTCATCTAGAGCATAATTCGTTCAGTTTCCCAGTGACAACTATTTAAAATGAACAAATAGTTAATATTTTATATTATAGATACATACATCAATTTCTCTTTTTTATAAAAATGTTTTCCACCTTAAGTAAGCAGACAATTACATGTTACTTTGTAACAGGAAAAATAGATCATGGCATATTGTTTCCCAGTCTTTTTAACATCTTCTTACAGACAACAGATTCTTGCTTTAAATAGCACCCTGTGGTTAACTTGTAGGACTTAGAAGTATGACTTCTGGGCTCCATTTGTAGTTCTATTGATTATTCAGTGATGACCCTTGGCAAAATAACTTGACTTTCCATTGCCTCAGTTTATGTAACTTTAATGAATACTGGTGATTAACATCATAAAAGGGATCTGCTGGATTCAATTACTATAATTAATGTTTGTCAAACACTTACGGATTCAGGGAACAGTGAAGTGTTATTGTTAAGTATTATATATTGTGACAATTTTTGCTATGAGAAGTAGGCATCATAGTTTGACTGTTCATACAAAACAAAAATTAAATCTCATTCAGTAACACACACTTGATTTGCTGTCAACATCTATTCCTCTCAGGCAACTGTATCTGTGATGAACAAAGATTTTGAGTGGAAACAATCTACAGGGCATTTAAAAAGTCAAAATAACATGCTAGATGAGAGCAAGATGGATAACGTGACATCTTAGTCAAGCAATTTTCAGCAATGTTGGTTTATCGAGATTTGTATTTCTCTACAGTAAAGGAAGAAGCTTTCTTCTTTGAATAGGCCATACTTGTTTCAGCTAGCCTTCCCTCAGTGCTTCCAATATAGCACTACTCTGACAACATTTATTATGTTAACAACTATGAGTGTGTCTACACGTGCACATTTAATGTGCATTAGCCTGATTTAGGGTGCATTAAGGGTACACGTCTCCATGTGTGTGCCCTTAATGCACCTTTAAAATAGTGATTTAAGGCTATTCAAGCCTAAATCTGATAGATGCATAAAGTAGGTCTCAAACTTATGCACAAATAGCTGAATCACATTAATGAAGGTGTAAACATGCTAATGTGCATTAACATGATGTGTGTCCATTGACTTGGGACTAAAGTTAGTCCCAGATTGGTCTTCACACCTGAATTAATGTGCATTAATGTGCATTATTGAATACACGTGTAGACGTGAGCCTAACTTGCCTTAATGCACATTAGTTTAAGCATGCATAAAAGCATATGTAGACACACCCTACATGTTCTAAAGCTTATTAGGCATAAATCCAAAGTCATGACTACTTGTGGTCATGAAAGTTTTCAAGATGAACTAAACAGTGCTCACTCAATGTCCAGACAAAATTTAAACCCAGATAGCTGTATTCCACATAGCTAAAATTATCTCTAATTATAACCTTGTACACAGGGTTCTTCATCATGTATTTAGGGTTCATTTATTGTGTCCATATATGACCTTGCAGAATAAATTTACCCAACACAATGCTGACCACATTTTTCAGTCAGTGTAGACAAGAACAAATCACACTTAATGTTGTCAGTTAGTCCTAGTTAAAACCTGGTCCCAGCAGCATTTAGCAAAACCCTGGTGACATGGAACAAAAAATAACCTGCCATTAACTACATTGATTGAAATATCATGGTAACCATTATGCTGGGTAAAACTATTGCTCCAGTTCAGATTCTAAAATAATTATATTTTGTCCTGAATGGGTAGAAGTAAGAGTCTGCATTCATGAACAGAGACTACTTCCTATTCAAAGCATGTGGGAACTTGTGGTATCTCTGATAACATATTGCAAGAGCAACTAGTAACTTTAATGGCAATTACTGTACCTACCTTCACGAGGTGACAAGGTGTTGTAAGCTTAATTTGAAATGGCAAACAGTTTGAAATCCTTATTTAGAAAATCAAACAGAAGTTCAAAGTGTTATTAAAGAAAATTGGGACATTAGAGTATTTTTACTCATCTGAAACTAAATCTCTAAAGATCAGTGAACTGTGACATATGCACACAGAAAGCTCATAATGGAGTTTGTTCTTTTTCTCAGCAAAAACAAAATATCCCTGCTAGGGATCCACTGCAACAAACTATAAGTCATTTGTAATTGTACATGTTAAATTAAGAAACCGGAGTTTTTATTAAAACAATTACACTCAGCAGGATTAAATTAAATCACTCATGGTTTGGGTTGAAATAAAAACTAGGCAAAATCTTAAATTAACTGACTACTTCAAATATTACCACATTTCATAGAATCACAGAATCATAGAAGTAGGGGTGGAAGGGACCATGTAGATCTTCAAGTCTGACCCCCTGCCTGGGCAGAAGAAAAACTGGGCTCAAATGACTCCAGCCAGGTAGGCATCAAGCCTCCTCTTAAAGACCCCCAGGGTAGGGGCCAGCACCACTTCCCTTGGAAGTTGGTTCCAGATCCTAACTGCCCTGGCTGTGAAGTAGCTCTTACGGATGTCTAATCTAAACCTACTGTCCAACAACTTGTGGCCATTATTCCTTGTTATGCCAGGGGGCGCAAGGGGAAACAAGGTCTCTCCCAAACCCTTCTGGTCGTCCCTAGAGAGTTTATGGATGGTCACCAGGTCCCCCCTCAGCCTTCTCTTGTGAAGGCTGAACAGGTTCAGGTCCCGCAGTCTCTCATTGTAGGGTCTGCCCTGTTGTCCCCGGATCACGCAGGTGGCCCTTCTCTGGACCCTCTCAATGTTGTCCACATCCCTCCTGAAGTGGGGCGCACAGAACTGGACACAGTACTGCAGCTGTGTCCTGACCAGTGTCACGTAGAGGGGGAGGGTCACCTCCTTGGCCCTACTTGAGATGCACCTGTGGATGCACAACAAGGTCCGGTTAGCCCTGCCAACCGTGACCTCGCATTGTCGGCCCATTTTCATGTTTCTGCCTCCGTGCTCTCAAGAAGGGAGTTTCCCATCTTATAAGCGTGCTGCTGGTTACTACTGCACAAGTGCAGTACCCTGCACTTGTCAGTATTGAAACACATCCTGTTTTTGTTAGCCCACCGCTGTAACCTATCCAGGTCTTGCTGCAGTCTTT
>NW_017729026.1:37792180-37808001 GCF_001723915.1 Gavialis gangeticus
GTCCCTGCCCAAGAAAACAAAGGTGAAGAATTGGTTAAAGAGGTCTGCTTTCTCCTCTGGCACAACTACCAGATCGCTCAGAGAACCTTCCAGGGGCCCCACATTTCCCAGTGCTTTCTTCATCCTCCCTATATATTTAAAGAAGGACTTTTTTTTATCTTTGATTTTGGACGCTAGTCATAGCTCTATGTCCGCCTTAGGTTTCCTGGCAGCCCCTCTGCAGGCCCAAGCAGAGGAGGTATACTCCTCTTTGGAAATAGCACACCTCTTCCACTGCTTGTACACCGCCTTTTTGGCAATCAGGCATTCCTGGACACCCTTGGTGAGCCAGGGGGGCTTTTGGGCACTCTTGCCCCCCTTGCTTCTTGTTGGGATGGTCACCCCTTGGGCCCTGAGTATCGTCTTAAGTAACGACCACTTATCTTGGGCACTGAGTTCCCCTGCTCTCGAGAATGCCAGCGCCTCTCCCACTAATCTCCTCAACTCATTGAAGTTGGCCCTCTTGAAGTCTAGGACTACCACCTTGCTGCAGGCCCTTGACACCCTGCACTGGATGGTGAATTCCAGCAAGCGATGATCGCTATCACCCAGGTGGTCAAGAACCTGGAGGCCCCTTACCAGGTTCTTGCCTGTGGCCACGACCAGGTCCAACAGGGCATTTCCTCTGGTGGGACTGTGCCCCTCCTGAATTAAGTGGAGGTCCTGTATCTTGGCCAGGAACCTCCTGAAACGGTCCGACCTGGCTGACTGTTCCTCCCAGCAGACGTCCGGGTAATTTAAATCACCCATGACAACTACATCCCTTGCCTTAAGTGCCTCTGCAAGCTGGCCCAAAAATTCCCAGTCCAGCTCGTCCCCTTAGTTGGGGGGTCTGTAGTAGACCCCCACCGTTAGATCCCTCTCCCCATGGCCCCCTTATATCTTGACCCAGAGCACTTCAGCTTGCCCCTCCTCTGACCCCATTTACCTGGATCCAAGAATATTCTGAATTTAAGACAAACCCTACCCCCCCACCCAAACATAGAAAAAATTCTAAACATAGAAAAATTATAGAATTGTTTTAATTTTCCTTTCATAGAATCCAGTTATTGAAGGGTTGTTGCCCTCATTCAATCTAATTATTGAATTTGTTTTCACTTCCAATTGCTGCAGCAGGGAAAGCAGTGGCAGGAGTCAGAAAGTGGAGGGGCAGGTAGTAGGGAGAAAAGGAGGAAGCCAATGAGGAGTAAGGTGTTGGGGTCAGGTGGTGGGGAAGTCAAGCAATTAGTCCCTTGCCTCTTACCCCCCACTCCTTTCTCCCTTCCACCTGTTCCTCTTTCCTACTTGCTTCCCCTGCTGCTTGCCCCCTTGATACCTGCTCCCATGACACCCTCTTGCTTTCTCCTGCATGCCTGGAACTCCCTGGCCATACCTTCTCCTGCCTGCCCCCCCCCCAGCCTCTTCCCTGTTGCCCCCAGGTGGCCTCTACCCTCCCATCTGTGCCTACGCCCTGCCTCCCATTGCTTAACCTCACTCTCGCTCCATCAGGCTCCAGTTACTCTTCATCCCTGAACATGGAGCACATTTTTCCTTCAGCCCCAGCCCAGCCTAATAGCAACAACAGTGTTGGAAGCTCCAGCCCAGGCTACAAGACAGAGGCTGAGTGGGAGGTGGGAAGGCAGAGGCTGAGTGGGGGTACCAGATGGGAGGCAGATGGGGAGCAGAGGTGGCAGAGGGACAGGCAGAGTCTGTGGCTCCAGCCCTGACCTCGGGTCAGGACTGTAACCAGATCCAGAGCAGCCACCTTGTCCACTGCCATGTTATACTTGAATCAGAGTCAAGGGTTTCCTCCCCATATGTGACAGGGGGCCAGGTCAGGACTGGAACTTAACACTGACCTACCCCTCTGTCTAGGGCAGTCTGCCCTGCCTTGCCGGCCACAACTTGCTGGTTAATAAACTTGATATAAAAATGTGAGACCCTGCCTACTTAATGCCCCAATGCCTGGGGCAATATATATGGCTACGACCTCCCCTATACCATGTCCCATGCCTCGCAGATGGCATCATAAGTCATTTATAACTCTGGCCTGAAGTTGGCCCATACTCTGCCCCTTGCTGGGCCTCTCACATTTTACTCTCACACTCTGCCCCCTCTTACAGGGCCTTTTTCACTCCGCTTCTCACTGGGTCACTCTCATCCCACCCGGCCCTGTGAGCAGCCCACTTGGGCCATCAGGCTTACCTACTTGCACTCTGGTCGGTTCCCATGCAGCCCTTTAGTTCACTGAAGCAACCCTACTCTACACAGCACCAGCCTTATGCCTTACACTGGACAGAACTCTGCCCCACAGCCCCTCACCATGCAACTCATACAATTATACTCATATTCATCATTAGTTTGAAAAACCTTTATTATTTCTAGTAATACACAGTATTATATAGAAATATTTTGTGTTCATTCTTTGGCCCTTTATCAAAATTGTTTCTCTTTCTAAATGTATCTCACTTTAATCTCCCTTTTCAATAGGATAGTTATTTTTAAGCCAACTAATGGCACATAATTATCACAATTACCAAAACACAAATAGGACTTAATAAGCAAAAAAAAAAAAAAAATCCAGACCTTTCAATCATCCATAAGAACCTGGAAGAAGGCAAGAGTAAGAAAGTATGGTTATTGGAGATAAACCTACCATGAAAATTAATTTAAAGTTCTCTCAAGAAACTTAGACCTTGCTGATGTGGTTAAAAAGTGCTTGATACATAGAATATATATATATATATCATAGCATTTCCATAACACACACAGTATGTTAAGCACTGATAATTACTGTTATAAAATCTCAAATGTATACAGGTGTTTTCTGGCTACAGTTTGAAATGTCAGTGGAATGGGAAGAGAAAAGTATGGCACTTTTCAGGAGCTAAATACAACACTTCTGTCAAGGATGGAACATCCTTCTATGAACAAGCAGAATTAATTGTTTATTCTTAGAGATTAATGGCAACTACTGGATCTCTCAGATTTCCCCTGAACATTAATAAATCTACTGAGTCAAAAACACAACTTGGCCCACAGTCAAGTAAGGCACAATAATGTTCTGTTTCCATCTGCCAACAACATAAGGATTTTTCCATACCCCTTTACTAGTTTATTTCTGACACATCTCTGTGTGCTAAAAAGACCTGTGACTGACAAAATGAAAGGAATGATGGATAGTGTGCCAGAGTTTTAAATCTAATTTCAAATCAGATTACAATTGTAGCATAAATAACTTTATACACATGTGTGTGCATGCACGCACACACATGGTGCCTAATCTTTTTGGATTGTGGGCCAGATGAGTGTCCAGCCAGATGCAACCATGTGAAAGAAGAATTGGGTCCCAGTTGGACCCTTCATGCATGGCCCCATCAGGCCCCAGGAAGGCTGTTCCCACAATACTGCATTGGGCTTAGGTCCTGGCTGGCCTCCCTGAATCTGCATTAGGTCCCAGCTAGGACATTTCCTCATGGCTCAACCCAATCACTTGGGGAACAGAGCCCCAGGTCAATCCAACCACATTGGAATGGTGCCTGATCCCTCTGGGAATGGCTGTCTGGCTGAGGTCAATTCACCTCCTTATTGTTTAGAAATTTGGTGGTGGGGCAGTGGTAGCAGTGTTAATGACCACTGCTCTCCTACCGCCAAATTTTCAGAACTGTGGGGAGTCCTGTGGGTCAGGTTACCTGGCTCCACAGGCTGGATCTGACCTTAGCACTCATGTCCTAGGCTAGGGCTATGCAGGAGATAAAGTTTTCTCTGCCTCTATTATAGGGCTCCTATACACGTGCATGGACCCTGCTCTGATGTACTGGAAATCCAGTGTGTCAGACAGACTTGATTAATCAAATCTGCTGGAGCACGGAAATTGATGTGCTCCAGGTTATTTATATCAGTGTTGTTGTGTGTCTCCAAAAAAAGTGGTGGCAGTGTGCTTTGAAATAAAACACATTCAATGAGCTTTAGTTCAAAGTGTCCTGCCACCACTTTTCAGCACGGGGACACTCAGTGATGCTGATGCACGTGCTTTTAATTAACACAGTTCACTAATTGAAGTGCTTGGCACCATGTCCCACAGCACCTGTAAAAATGCCCATAGTGTTAATTTATCTGCAGGTCTGAAACTGTTCCATGTGATAAACAACCTGAGTAAACCACGAGTTTAACTGACTCTGGTGAGAAAGTCGGATATTTCTTACTGTGAGCAGATTTTACATTATTCTCTCAATTGGAAAAGATCTTTTGGATATGGACTAAGGTTTCTGCCTCCAAAGAATTGGAATCAATAATTTGGGGATTCAAAGGGAGAGATGGTACAGCTATAAGGGGCTGTCTTTGCTTGCATTTCATCCTATAGGAGCTCTAGAGGAGGCCAGAGGATATACAAGCTAATGCCATTAAGGAACACATTCTTCAGGCTGTTGCAAACCGATGTCTCTCCAAGGGCAAAGTGCTACCTGCTATCAAAGAAGTAACTTAGATTATTGTTAAAAAAGCTACACAATCTTAAATTTCCTGTTCGTAGGGGAGGAATGAATTCTTAAGAAAGATGTGACAGAACTTGAGAATTCTTGGATTCTCTAGATCACATAAGCTCAGTTGTTTCCCTTCTAAACCTGGATACATTATGGACACTGCCTTTTGTTTATATATTGGTGTTTTATCTGCCCCTATGGATTTTAGGTATTTATTTTTATTCTTCTATGTTTCTGTGTTTTCTGAGACATTCTGGCTAATTTCTTTGAGCTTCAGAAGGGATCAACAACAGGGTATCCTTAATTATATCTGATTCTTTCCTAATAGAAAGAGGACAATAATTTTTCTGTTCCTGGGTTCAGGGTTATCAGAAGGTTTGACAGCATTCTCTCTCACAGTCCACTTCAAAAAAATATTGCTGTATTCCATGGAATTCTTTTTAGAAAGAAGCATATTTCTATGATTTCTTTCTATGATTCTATATATTACAAGGCTTTCCACATGTTGACATCACCTAGGTCTGAAGTTTCTTTTCTGACTTTGAAGCCGCAATGTTGTACCTGGAAGATTCTTCTAAATTAGATTTGATGACTTTCAGGCATCTCCTGCAACAGATGGCCAAATAGGTAGTCAGGAGAGATTTACTGGGAGAGAACAACATAAGGCTGAGGGAAGTTAAGTTTGAAGATCCACTTAGGGTTAGGATGGTATTTAGGAGACCTGTATGCCTTCCTGTATGATCTCCAGCCTAGTTGTACATCCAGTTGTATGTTAATATTTTATATAAATTGTTTTCAATACATTTGAAGTCTACTTTGTAATTTGGAAGGCATGGTGAAGAAATGAAAAGATGTGAGATACACACATAAGCAAGCATATGTACCAAATGCGTCTATGCAATGTGTTAATACACACACCTTGGGCACATCTACACGAGACACTTAATGTGCAGTGGACTAATTATACTGCACATTAGCACGTCATGACAAAAACTGTGCTAATGCACAGTGAAATGAGCCTACTGCTCGTTAGGTATCACAAAAAGACAATGCACCTTTGCTACTGTGCATTAGTGCCTGCTACTGCACATTTATGTAGTACCTCCTTAAACTTAAAGCACAGTAGCAAAGGTACATTAATGCACATGTAGAGGCACACCTTGTGTGCCTTTATGAATGCACATGCAAGCAAACACATTATATCTGTATATTAGACAAAAAACCCACCTTATATATTTTTCTTACAAAGTCAAGGACTCAAAAGATGGACATGACAAAACTAAGAATAACTGCGCTATCTTAATTTGTTCTCCTTCCATATAAGCATTACAACCTTTATTATATGATAATCTCTGATTTTTTTCAACAAGACTGTACAGGAAAATGTGCAGTTTGGCAGACATAGGAGCTGTGGGAGGAGAGAGGCTGCTTAGTTGTTTTTCAATGTTCAGTGTGATCATCACCAGGAAGTGAGAGGGGATGTCAGCATCACCTATGGAGCATGCCAGAGAGCAATTCAGAGCTGCACGCCATGCCTGTCCTGTCCGGTTCCCTGAATGGATGTAAAGCAGGTGCCTCAGTACTGAACAGCGTGCATACTAATAAGCTTGTTCTTTCAGGATAGGCTGTCAGCACACATCTGCAATAAGGTAGCTACATTGTAGCCATTTCTGGAGATCCTGTACAGTGCTGGCATTGCATATTTCACTGTGGCCCTCCTTAATGCAGTCCTGAGGCAATGTAGTCTTGAGTTTCCCCAGGAGAATGGAATCTACAGAGAGTTTAGCTGCTAAAATAGAGGAAAAACCAGTCTTCATGAAATGAGATTTTAAAAATGTTTATAACATTCAAATTTCAGATATATTTTCATGGGAACAAGAAAAGGTACATTTTTGGCACAACCCTGCTCCCTCCCCACAAATTCAAGTTTCTGCTCCAAAGCATGGGTGTGCTAAAGCTTTTCAAAGAAAAAAGTTTTCAGACTTTTTTTCCTACACCCACAAAAACCCTCTCTTTTCTGAACCTTGTTCTTGAAAATAGCTGAATAGTTTCATCTAAAACTTTGCAAGTGATGGTGAATTAAAACTGAAATGATCAAAATTTGGCAAGTTTATAATAGAACTTAGCCATGGAGAAATAGGGCAGGAAAGGACCTCCCCTTTGTAAATGAAGCAATCTTACAATGAGGAGTGTTGGTCCCCATTATTATAGTCTATCAGTCCTAATAATAATACTAAGTGTAGATAACTTGTAGGAAGATTTGGATAAACTTTTTATGCTAAAACATTTAAGACAACAGAATTAACTAAAAACAAAAGCAGAGTACAAATAAATTAAAGCCTGCAAGGTTCATATTCAAACACAGATGCCTGTTGGTGTTGCTTTACTGTGCCTGGCATTTTGCAAAGAATCATGAACAGGAAAGAATCTAACCATGCTAATCAGTTATTTCCTCAGCAGACTGTGAGTAAATGATATAGAGTCATGAAAAATGAGCTATTTCTCTTGATGCCAGCCTACTATGCTAACTTCTGTCCTTGACGAAGGAACCCTTTCAGATATCACAGCGTGCAGGAAATGTCACAGTTGTTTAGGAAAACCTTTTTTGAATGCCCATAAAATGCTGCAAGTGAGCAGCCAGCATACAAATGAGCCTTGCAAAACAGTTGTTTTCCCAGTTGTTTTCCCATTTTAACAGGAACTTCTATTTTCTCGCTCTTATCTGAATGACTGAGGTTCTGAGGAACCCAAATCTAGAGATGGACACTGAACTCTTTTCAGCTTTTTAGTTGCAGCTGTTCTTAACAGGACCATTTTTTTTTAAAATTTTAGGAGTAGTTTTCTAATCAATTTAAAAAGAAAGGGGAGAAACAACAACAAATGAGGTTCCTCCAGTCAACAATCACAAAACGCCTTAAAGTTTCACAAAGACATGATGAATGAGGAACTTAGAGAGAGAGAGATGAATGAAATGCTCATCCCTGCCCTTTATGCTACATTAAAAAGCTACAGGGAACAAAGAGGCTCTAAAAACCGTTTTTTCCAGCAAAGAGAGAATCCCTCCCCACCAATGCAGGAACTGAGGAATATTGTTTCAAGCCATTCTCCACAGATCCCTTGGAATAAGGAGACACGCAAGATGGATGTGGTGTGTCCACAACAGGGTGCCAACACTAACCAATTTTAAGTCAAACCACCCCCTGACCCCCAGCGTAGGTTGCTCTGAGCCCTGAGGCATTCTGGGATGCTATAGCCCCAGAGCAATAAAAAATGAGGAAGACAAAACTGGTGTCTTACAGGTACCCAAGTCCCCACTTGCCCCTAGGCTTCACCTTCTTTTCTGTTCTACCTCTAATAGGCACAGCAGAACTTCACTCTAACATTAGACTTACGTCTTATTCTTTAGACCAGGTTTAAAAAAATATTCTCAGTTTTATTTTTTTGTTGGGTTTGGGAGTTTGCTTTCCTGTCACAACTGTCCTAACAAATAAGACACTGTGTAATTTGTGTATTTACCTGAATAAACTTTTAGATATGTTAGTGTGATTCAAAGGCAACCACATCAATAGGTAATCTAGTCATTTAAACAAGTATTAAAAATATATCACAATTTCTATTAGGCTATTACATTTCAAAATCCATTTTTATTTAATCTGTGACAGATAGGAAAGCAATACTGATTTTCACATTCTTCTTCTCTGATAAATACACTTAAGATTTTAATAATATTTTTATACAGCTGCAGTATCTTCCAGTGAATGCTGCCAAGTACTATCACTTAACGACATACAATGGAAAACTTGATTCCAGTTTACACTGTATCGCTATTAGTTTGCTAAGAACCCTGCTCAGCACACAATTTAATTTTCTTCAAGCAATGCAAAGTGAATGCAATTGCTGCTTACATTATTTCGTTCTCAGTTGGGCTGGTTACTGCAGCTCTTTTGTGGTTTAAAGAAATAAAAACAGTACTCAGTGTTAAATTAATCACTCCCAGAGAGTGAAGTGGTGACTGCATTTAGAATACCATTAGCAGTTGCATAGTCTGCAATGTAGCATCCTCAAATATTCTTCTATGAAAGAATGGAGGAGAAGCAGTACACATATTTCATTTGGTGGTAAATAATAATTGTTTAACCTTGGTCAACAGGGGATGGTTTGAAGCTTTTCTAAAGATTATGCACAAACACCCAAGTTGTGGATGAAGATGGTTGCCTTTGGCTCTGGTTGCTAAAAAAACAGTTATCAATCTTCATCATGGTCTTCAAGCATCTGCTCTTGGTGAGCAATCAATACTGCATTTGCCACAATAGCTCATTTAATTAATTTTCATCCTAAATATCCTGTCAGCAGGGGGAAAGTCTTCCTGATTTTAATAAATTTTGAAATCATCAATTATTTGCTTTTCCCTTCCTGTGGTTACAGATGCAGACACAAACGCTCACAAGCCCAGATGCACACTTCTAGCCTGCAGGCTGGATAAGATGTATGACAATTCCTTGTTGAAACCCATACATATTGTTGCAGCATACCTGGATGACATGCAGCTCTATTTTTAAATCCTCAACTCTCAACTGCTGTAAATAAGCCTCTGGCTCTTAAAAGGTGAATGGGCAAAACAGTAAATTGAAAACAGTGTTTGCTGAAGAGTCTTCAATTAAAGAGTCCTTAAATCAATAGGCACTAGGATATCCAGCAACAAACATGATGCAAGTTACCAGAGAGGCAGAAAAACAGAATATAGAAGTCAAAGAGCTGTGCTATAGTTTTAGAAATTATAACTGTACTTCAAAAAATAAAGACGACCAGAATTGATGGATATCATCTGAAGCCATTAAGTGGTACAGAAAATACATCATACAATAATTTTGCATTTCAATCATAATAACTAGACTCTTATAAAAATGATACAAAAAGACACTGCACAAACCCTCCAATAAGGAAGTTGTAAAATTAATAACCCTAGACAAACTCATGCCACAAAATTAAGTTATAAAGCTTTACATGGGATGCATACAGTGAATGATGTATTTTTCAGAGAAGAAAACTTGCTTTCTGCTCTAGAAGCATGGGGCAGACACAGCTCATTTTTTTAGCTTGTAAAGTCTATGGATTGCTTGCTCCAAAGGTTTTTGTAACCAGAGTCTGGGGAAAGTCTGGAGTCAGGGGATGTAGTCCGGTGTCTCTGCTCAGACCCCAATGTTCCCCTAGCAGTTCATTTGTATTCCTGTCCAAAAAGGGATGAAGTGTGGGGATTGTGCAGGAAGAATTCGTTCAGCCACAAAACAGGCTTTAAAATATTTCTTACGCTACATAGAGAGGTGTCTACTTCAGGGACATTTATGTATTTAGAATGTGTCCCTTTGAATCTAGAAATGCAAATATTGTGTTGTTAATTATAATTATTTGATCATTCTAATAATCACGATTTTTTTTTCCATTTTAAAAAATCTGAATGACTGGAAAAGGGGTAATGTTCAATTCATTTTTAGCAAAACATAAACTGTGAAGAAAATTAATAATCCCTTAATCAGATTTGTTTTACCCCTCCACTCCCATACATCAATATAAAAACCAGTGAAGGATATAAACTGGCAAAACAACACTTGAGAGGAAGTAATTAAAAACTGCATATCTTAAAGAGCAGATAACACAGCTCTTCAGATGTAGGCATGCTGCTGTAGCTTTTATATATGAAACTGAAAGCAAAGCAAATACAAATATACGTTTCATCAGCCCAGGAAATAGAATAAATATTAAGTTGCTTAATCGTGAATATTGAAGGTAAAGCCAGGAAGAGACAGCCCAGTACTTAAAATCAATCTCCACCTCTCCCTTGACAAAGGCCAGTCAAAACTAAGAGGACAACACTCAAATTCCATCCAGTCTTGGCTCCACTTGGAGCGGGAGAAAGGCCAGGGGGGAAAGACTGGAGCTGACAAAAATAACCCCTAAGTGTGGCGGTGCAGTCCATGAGAAGCTAGGGGCAGGATGTTTGGCAGATGCCCTTTTTCAGACTCTCATCTGCACAGCTTTAAAAGTAGTGACAACTGCAAATGGAAGGGCCAGAATTTTATTACTTTTCCCAATAGCAGATTCCTTAGCTTTGAGCTGCAACAATATTAACACCTACCTTCCTCTATAGTGAGTACTTTTTCTGCAGAGCTGCCCCCCGAGAGATGATACAAATTTCATCTCTGTCTCTGGGGGTGAGCACAGACATTATTTCAACTAACCAGCCAAAGTCTGCACCTCCACAGTTTAACTCATAACAGTAAGAGCAGCTGATTAAAACTGATTTTCTTTAAAACAAAAAAATTTATATCCGTTTACATTGCTGATATATGCAAACTTCAACTAGATTTCAAAACCGGTAGGATATCACAATTTTTTTATTCTCCTTGGTTGAAATGCATGTGCTTAACCAAATACATATTAAAATGCTGCAAAAACCAGCATTTCTGCTACAATACACTAAAGCAGTATATATACTGGCACAACAACAGAAACAATCCAGAACAGTAGATTTTCTTAGGAAAAGTAAAAGGCAAAAAAAAAAAAATTAAAAAAATCAGCAGCTCTGCTGTATTTCAGAGTACAGGTATAGTACCTCTAGCAGCTGTTCCTCAGGGAACTAAACACTGCCAGCAAGGCCAAGTCAAAAAAGCTCTCTGAGCAACAAAGCAAGATTGTAAAGTACTCTACCACATGCTAAAATTCCTCTGGGAACTGTTATGCTGCTCAAACAAATCCAACTCAGTAAAATTGACAGTTGTGCACTGCTCTTTTTCTTAAAGGATTAACATTAGGTAAAAATATGAAATGAAAGTACATTTCAAGAGGAAAGGAAACAGGGATCATATCTAATCAGCACTGCTAAAGGTCTGAGTAAGTATTTTGTTTCTAAAAATACTCCACGTTATTTTTTCCCCTGTAAGCAGGAAGAAAAGTTTTTGTTTTTTGGGGTTTTTTTTACAAGAGGCATGTTTTGTTCACATTTTTCTGTTCTACAAAAAGTATCTTTTAAATAAAATTGAACCAAAGTCCCCTCAGAGATTGTTACATATAGCAGGGATCTCCAAAAGACTTCATGACTCTTTCCCAGATGTGGGCTTCTGAAAATGTAAGAATTTTGTCACATAGATGCATGCATGCACACATGTGCACACACACAGGAATCTTGGATAAATCAGTTCCCAAACAATATTTCCCCCCAAAATCATTTAGTAACAAGTTGCTAAAGCTGCTCAGAAGCTGAACATTTTGACATTTCTGCAACAAAAGAAAAATGGAAACATTGTTTCCCCCCCAAAAAAATTGCCTCAGTGGCATTTGTGGCATTTTTCAAGCAGTTAAATAGCTGAGTGGGACATACTGAAAATTTCAAAACATTAAAAGTGCTCAGCAGAAAAAAAATATAAAAAGAATTCCCGACTTGGCTACCCGTGTATTATTTTTACTAATGACATGTTTGCTTCTCATTGCTAGACAGTTATAATGCCATGGCTTTAATCCAACAGAGCACTTAAGCATTTGCTTAACTCTAAGCTTGCGAACTGCAGTGTACTATAGAGATTATTTTAAAAGGGAGACAACCTATCTGGGGATTGGCCTGAGAGCCGGAGATATAGATTTTAATTCCTGGCTCTGTCAGGAACCTAAGTAAATGTGGGCAAGTCATATCCACTCTCAATATTTCAGCTTCCTCATCTCTAAAGTGTAGATAAATATAGTTCCTTTCTAAAATGCTTTGAGGATGAGAAACCCCACCATATTATAAATATTATTTTCTAACTCTCCAGGATTCCATTCAACAATCGCACCTCTCCTACTCCTGTTGCTTCATCAGCAGAAAGAGATACCATGGGGGGGTTCTCCTTCCTTTCATACATCCACAGTCCTGACAACTTGAATGTCATATATAGGTTTCATATGCCATTAACCTGACTCAAATATGTTGGTGGAACTCCACTGCTCTCCCTTTACGGGGTAGTGGAGAAGAGGTTGACACATCTCTGTACCACATATTAGAAACATTTATCCCATTCCATACATTCAGTGTCTTCTACTAAGCCACTTCTAATTATGTAGAATCAGAATCAGGCCCCCTACTGAAGGAGTATCTGCACTAGCCCCCAGTCAAGTTGCAACAAAATGAATGTTTCAGTTTAGCCCTACCATACCGACGTGGCAAGAAGGAAAATGTTTCTGCCTAGGCCACCAAAAGCAGCTAGCATGATGCCCACAGCAAGTTCCCCAAACTTGGCTATATTTCTAATCAGATGGAGAGACATAAGGGGAGTTTTTCTTCCCTGGATACAATGACACCCCAGGCTTGGGGAAAGAATTATGGCCTCCCAGTTGGCTCATGGTGCACCCTTCTGCCAAGGCAAGCAGTCAAAGAATCAGTGAGGAAAGGAGGGTGCAAGAGGCGTCAAAGGACTTCCCCTGCCAGTCCAGAAAAGCCTTTCTAACTTTGACGCTGCAGGGGGAAGGAGAAGTGCAGAATGATCTGATTAATGTACTTCCTTAAAGACACTCAGGGCCATGTTCACTCTTATAGTAGTTAGATACCAAACTACCCTTGGCTATGGGTCTCAGATTCTACAGTTATGGGAGCATAAGAATAAAAACCTAAATAGGAAGGATATAAACTATAAGCTAGCTGACTAAAGAAAAAAACCCAAACCTAAGTGTACCAGATAAATATGCAACACACTTGTAGAACGTGAAAATATATGGCACTGTGGTTAATATCTGGCTTACCAAGTTATTGATGAATATCACAGATTTTTATAGGCACTACGAAGAAAGAAATTATTGAGCCATTTGTGCTCTTCCAACACAGATTACATAGGAGAGTTTTTTAGAAACCCAGAGCACAAAGAAAAAAACTTGCACTTTTCTAATTAAATGCATAATCATGGATGCGAATCCATGTTACCAATGCTAAATGGCTTCTACTTTAATGAGCCATTTGAAATGAAATGGTTGCCTGCAATTAGACATCTGCAGTCCAAGGAAAGCAAGCCAACTATGCAGTCGGGCTGCCAGAATTACAGTTGCATTCCTCAGCAGGACAATGAGGGGAGAATGGATAATTGTAATTATAACATATACATCTTTTAACGTTCTGTGGCTGAAAGAGTGTGCACAACAAGAGCTCTTAATACATTTAATTGCTGGCTGCTAATAAAGGGTTGTCAGAAAGAGCTGTTTTTTAAATGTATTTCAATTCCATTAGCAACATCACAGCCTAAGGTCACTAACTACCTACCTAAGTACTAGTCTCTGAGGGCAGATGGAAGCTGTTTCTTACCTTGACAATATCTAGCTATGGAGGCTTGGTGCTGAGAAACTTCCATGCTGATATGAAGGTAAAACAAAGTGAAAGCACTACCAAAATGTTTGGATTAATGATGCCAAGGGCATTTTTTTGTTGTTGTCTATGTGGGTTAGTACACACGCATGCACGCATGCACACACGCACATTTTGTCAAGCCCAAGACTAAATTCAAGCTTCTACCAGTGAAAAGTGAAAACATCCTAGCACTGTATAACTCAGTTTAACCCATATATCCCCCTTGTATATCCTCTCAGATGTCTGAATATGTCACAGATCAGAATGCCCCAACTCACCAAGGAGCTCACAAAAATGGAGTAAAGAGAGACTTTTTTTGGAAAATTCTTCTTCCACTCAAACTCATTATGAATGCTGCAGTCTGAGACAGGTTATAATCAGGCAGAAGATTTTTCTATCCCAGGATAAGCCAACCCATTGTTCAAGAAAAAGAATAGCATTTAGTAGCTCCAGATTTTATCTTTCTTGTAAAGACATAGGAGCACTTTATGGCCTCTTTACATAATTAATGTCTTCCAAATACACCTTGTTCTAAGCTCTCTAGCAATAGCCTAGACATTACTTTTCTCCAGGACAAGCTTGATGCTCAGCTGTAGAGATATTTGTGCTATAAAAAGGTCACTGAATATTTATTATTACTGGCGAGAAGTACTACCAAATTACAACAATATTACTATGAAATCCGATATTGTCCCCACAAATATTAAAAGCCATAATATATGTTCTAGTCACTGATGGCAAAATTTCCTTAAATAAATTAGGCAGACAAGGTTCTTTGGGTAAATGTTATATCTTTAATTAGAACAACTAAATCATTGGAAAAACTGTTCTTTGCTAGATCTTCATAAAATAGTTTTCTTCCAATTTGCCTAACAGGGACCATAATTATCCAAGCAAACTACTGAAAAATAAAATATATCCTAAAGACTATGTTCTGACATATAGCCAGTTCACCCATAATTCCAAAGATGTAAAAGGATGTTAGTATAATTTACTAGCTTTCCTTCCAAGATCTATATATGAGATACACACTGCAAAGCAGTTATCACCTACAAACAGGGTGCCACATATACCTACAAGATCATAGCCTATCATACTGACCACTGTTTTCTGTTCTTCCTAGCCCTTTCTGCTACATCTGTCTGTTGCTTCTTGCCTAATTAAGTTCCTTGAAGCAGGATCATATTTTTGTTCTGTGGAGTCCTGATCCATGACTTGGACTCTTACACACTACAGTAATACAAATAAGAAATAGTAATTAATGTTCAATCAAAGGCAACCAAAAAAGCTTGAATTTCAAACAAAAATGTTTGCAACAGGCTGCTGATCAAAAATGTAGACAACAAACACTATATAGCGAAGCAACCTGAACAAATATAATATATTTTGGGAGTGCACAGTAGCATAACTGAGAGGGAAGGAGGGAGGACCTGGGCAGCCACCCTAGGCACCACCTTTACAAGGTGAGGGTATGTGCAAAAATAGCTGCTGCACTGGAGCTCGTGCTGCCCTGTGCACAGCTGCTGGAAACCAAGTAATCCAACTTTTGTGAGTATTGTTACCTAGTCAGGCAGTTTCCAGATGAAAGGATATCTTCTGTTTGTGATAATCATAAGCTGCTTAGAGAGGAAGCCAGCTTTATAGTCATAGTTTCATAGTTTCTAGGGCCGGAAGGGACCTGAGTAGGTCATCTAGTCCGACCCCCTGCCATGGCAGGAAAGAGTACTGGGGTCAAACGACCCCAGCAAGGTGTACATCTAGCCTCCTTTTAAAGACCCCCAGGGTAGGAGCCAGCACAACTTCTCTTGGAAGTTGGTTCCAGATCCTAGCCGCCCTGACAGTGAAGTAGCGCCTCCTGATATCTAGCCTAAATCTACTCTCTGCCAGCTTGTGACCATTATTCCTGGTCACTCCTGGCAGTGCTCAGGGGAACAGGGACTTCCCTAGTGCCTGCTGGTCCC
>NW_017729026.1:37808290-37817222 GCF_001723915.1 Gavialis gangeticus
TAATGTGTCCTGCAGAGGCCCCACATTACCCAGAACCTTCTTTTTACCCCCTATGTATTTAAAAAACAACTTCTTATTGTCCTTAATCCAGGAAGCTAGTCCCAGTTCCATCTCTGCCTTGGCCTTCCTGACTGCCCCCCTACATCCCCGAGCAACTGCAGTATAGTCATCCCTGGTGATGGCTCCTCCTTTCCATTGGGTGTACGCCTCCCTTTTAGCTAGGAGGCATTCCCAGATGCTTTTGGTGAGCCATATTATTTATGAAGAAGCCCTAAAAACTCATCTCTAAAATATACTTAAGTTAGGGGTGTCAAACGTATCTCTCCCTGCAGGCCAGGTGAATGGCACAGGGTTGGAATGAGCCCATGGACCTCTCTGCAGCCCCTCTAAGTCCCTACAGTGAATCCAGTGCATGGCACCCACTCCAGGACCCACACTGGTCATGGAGCCTGCTCCAGCCACACACAGGACCCCCTAGTTGGTCCTAGATGTGCCCTGTACACAATGCAGTCCCAAGATGGGCTTCAGGGTGATGAAGGGGTGCCACATGTGGCATGGATCCCAGACTGACTGGGGCAGGCATGGATATGCCTACACAAGGCTAGCCCATCATGTGTGGTCGATTTAGAACCAGGGTCCTCTCCAGGGCCACATGACAGGGCTCCCTGGGCCAGATCCAGTCCATGGGCCAGATCTTTGACACCCATAATTTAAAGAATGGCTGCTGTTACCCCTTGATGTTGGAGAGCAATTCTGGGTTGTTACTGTGCAGCTAAGGTCCAGTTTTCTCCAGGGCTATTTTGAATTTAGCCTACATACTTTCAGATACAGTCAACGCAAAATAAATGAAATGCAGGTTAGGAGACCACAATTTTAGATTTCTAGGTTTGGCTGATCTGTCGTGAATTCTCAACAAGACTCTAGAATACTTTTATGTAATTATTTACATTTTCTTTGTTTTCCAACAATTTCTAGAAGCCAATGGACAACAGATGATACAGATATTGAGCACTTGTATAGTGTACGTTGTTTCTATGTGTATTGTTCAATTATGCCATCATTACATCTGCATTTTAGGAATGTTACCTTCAATATGTGGATTAATTTCCATTAGTAAAAAATTCCCATCTTCATCTGAAGGGGCTTCAATCATCAATGTAACTGCCTTTGATTCAGTTGTGTGTAAATAAGTAACTATGGATGTTTATACTCTATGCTGTCATAATTGATTCCCTGTTGGTATGCCCATCTGAACTGCATGTTTATCTTTAAAACGCTACTCTAACCAATTCATGAGGACATTATGCAGTTAATTCTCTTTAAGCATAAAAATTAAAGCACCACTTATATTACCTACCCCCTTTTCATTGGCTTCCATTAACTGCTGGAAAATCATTGGCATATTGCTACAAAGCAACAGACAGTTCTTTTCACAGTTATTCTTCATTTCCTATTAAAAGTGTGGCGCAGCCAAGCAGAACTATATTTAATGAGGATTCGATGTCTTCTTTGGACATTGTTTTCAGAAGAGGTTATTCAGTATACAAGGGTTATTTCTTGAATCTGTCCATGAAGTACAAAAACACGGCAATTAGTAATGTGCTACTTTTATTGTGATGCCTCAGAGTGATTTCTTATAATCATTCCCCTTCCCCCCGACCTTGTGCCCAACCAAGTCAAACATCTCCAAAATGTAAAGCTCTAACAATATTCCCTGGTTAATTCATATTTTCCTATTTTTTAATCATATACACCAATGGAACCTTACCTATGTACTGACTAAAACTGAATAACAACTTCAGGACTGTGCATGTTGTGAACCATACCAGCTTAACAAAAATATTTAGAGAGATAAATCTTACATTATGTGGCAAAATTCTGTTCTTAGATATATATGAACAGGCTTCCTGAGAACAGAATTTGGTATACACAGATAAATTGGTTCTTTATTACAGTGAAGTCACTGGAGTAACCAGACTGATCTCAATAAAGGTTTACATGGACATAAAATAGAACAGAATTTGCCCCACTCTGTAGATAGGGGGTGCATCGACACTTAGAGCTATTAGTGCAATGCAATGAACTATGGCACAGTTTACACTGGAGTCAGCTGCTCCCAGATGCACATTTACACAAGCAGGGGCAGAGCAGCCCCAGACTGGCAGAGGCCTGAGGGGTCAGCTGTGGGCTCTAGGTGGTGACATCAGGTGGCAGAGAGGCTGACTGGGGCATGAAGATGCTACAGCATGGGGCTAGGCAGCAGGCAGGCCACCATTGTGTCCATCCAGCCCTGCTCACTGTCTGCACATACAATACATAAACAGTACCATCCTCGACAGTACTAACCTACAATAGAATTCGTTAATTTACTGCACCCTAATACCAGTGCAAGTGTAGACAATGATATTTTACAGAGAAACTACTTAGCTAGATTCACAGTAAAGTACACTGTACCCAGTGTTGAACAGTGCACATGGTGAAGTATATATATTTCAATATTACGTAGCTTTTAACAAAACATGGGAAACGTTTAGTCAAACACAAGATGGAGCCCTCCAATTAATTAAATATCATTATTTCCCACTGGGCACATCAACACAGGATGCTTAATGGGCAGTAGAACAGTTTACTGCACATTAGCATGTCACAGCAAAAGCCATGCTAATGTACAGTAGAAGTCTACTCCACATTAAGCTTCACAAAAAAGACCATGTGCTGGTGCTACTGTGCAGTAGTGCTGATTACTGTTGATTTAGTTAGAACCTCATATTAGAGACACTAAACTTAATGCACAGTAACAATGAATGGTGCATTAATACACGTGTAGATGCACCCACTGAGTTCCCAATTTTTGACGCCAGATGCATCTTCTACTGCTTGCAAGCTAATTATCTAGAGAACTATTCCATTAGATATAGTTCCTTGTAGGAAACATTTTGCAACTTAAAGATCTTATGTGCAAATATGCAAGACCAGTTATATTTGAATGGTTAATGAGAAAGACTGTAGTACTGACTTAAAATGTGTTTTATAAACACCAATCTCTCTCGCAACACAAACTATCAAAATATTAATCTAAATCTTTCAAACATTGATTTTTCTATTAAAACAGTTGCATTGTTTTGATTTGGACATAAATGGGCAGAGTTCAGAATCCAAACATCGCAGACTTTTCTAAAGGAAGTTGTGTACATGGCCTGCGTAACTGAGTCCCTGTTGGAATCATTACCTTAAAGCTAAGGTACTGCCAATGAGACATTTTTGATGTTACCAAACCTCATAATTTTATCATGAACAAGCTCAGCATTTTTCTTAATACCTCTGGCCCTAGACTTATGCTATTTCATACGACTCTCAGCTTTCTCTTCTTATACTAAGTTTTAGCTTCATCATTGCAAAATGAAGCTGGAAAACATGAAGGCTAGAGGCTAAGAAAATAGCATTAGTCCCCAATTTATAATTATTGTATTTAAATAGAATTGTGAGTTATTTTAAGGCACTCTCATGGTTTTCTTATTGCTTTTCTATATAAACTGACACAATTATGTACATTCAGGTTTGGAAATTGGAATTTATTCACAAAAATATGACCTCCATATCATGCCCTTATTCCTTCCCATGCTGACTCCTCCAATCTCTATTAACTTCTGTAGCTTTGAGATGGAATAAGACATCCCTCTAGTGAGCAGATTTTTCTGCATGAGCAGAATTTGCTTGTGGGCTATATATGCACTCTCTCCCCAAACATGTCCCCTTTGATCCTGAAGTATTCAGAGTGGTAGAGTACATGTGAGCTGGTGTTCAGCAAAGCTATGATTTAAAATCCATGGAGTTGCATCAAATTTATGCACATCTAGATAAGGTCCAGGTTTTTCAAAGCTTGTTTCCAGCCTGACTTTTTTCAGTATTTTATCCAGTATGCCTATAGAATTATATTTTGTTCTGTGTTTCAACTTTACATTCCTTGATTGTGTACTACAAAAGGCTCCCTCCATTCATGCTAAGATAACTTGATGGATACCACACAAAGGACTACAGAAGAAGGGTTTTTCTGTGACTGTTCCAAAAGCAATGTCTAAAAATGTAACTTTAATAGATTGAAAAAGAGTTGTTTATTAATTTGTATGATGGTTTCTTAGACGTGTTTTCATGAACACTACGTTCACAGTGGAAAACAGCAAGTGTTAATGAACTTTACCAAACAAAATGCAGCACAATTTTGCAGCTTGATCCTGTTTGCATTGTCCTTACTTCTCCTAAAACTCTCATTTATGTTGTACAGGTGTGCTGGTGTGCTGAAAACTTCTGAAGGTTATGAGGACGCACCCATTATTGTGTCCATTTATGATTCAAGCTAAATTTTAAAAACTCAGGCGTGTTCCTCCTAACTTTAGTCTGCTATATGCAATGTGATGTTCAAAGAGGAAAGGGAAATAGCAAGCATACCAATGGATTATGCATGTTGTGTGAATAATGATAGGTTCTCATTATTTCTACATATTATTTAAAGCATTCTACCTTTTCTGATGGCTGTTCATAGTCTATCACATATACAATGTCTATATGTAATTTACTGCTTATACCAGTTGAGGTCCCAATAAACTGGTGTCTAAGATCAGGAAATCACAGCTATAACTGAAATCACTTTTCTCTCATGCAATAGACTAGCCAAGCATATGGACATGGAGGCAACTACTCCAAAGAGTGGTTAGGCACGTTGGCAAGATAATGTAAGGAAACCTCTAATATACTATCAAGACTGCCTGTCAGGCAACATTTGTGTCCATTAAAGGTCTGATAATTTTATTATCAGCAAGAACATAAGGTAGAGGTGCATTTTGTAGACTAACTGAATCTGTCAGGTCAGGCCAGAATTTCTTTTTAATCTGAAGGAGACTAGTGAAGTAATTGAATAATGGATTCCCTAGCACAACAGTTTTAATTTTGTTCTGAAAAAAAAAAGGTTGAAGGACATTCCACTGAAGATTTTGACCAAAAAAACCCCAAAAACTGAGATCTGACAATTTCAGAATAAATGTATTTTACTGAAGAATAAGAAACAGTCTTTTCGCCAATATATCCCTCCGGTCTATGCACACTACCAATGTCCAGAAAATACTCACTAAAACAAAAAGTCAATAAAGTAAGCTTTGATTTTAATATATTATTGAAGACATCTTGTTTTTGTCCTTCAAAAATGATTTCCTGTGTTAACCAAGTCTGCACATAAGTGGAGTGTCTTGTACATAGCAATAGAAAAAATGAAGATATGTGAATGATCTCTTTCCTCTCAGGGCAGCAGGTGTGCATGCATCATATACCCCAAGTACTACTGGAAAATGAGAATAACTCTCTTATTTTATTCTTTTAACAATGAATGGAATTAAAGACTATTGTTCAGTCACACTCAGCACAAGAAGCCCCTTGCCAAGTAGGCACATCCACCTAACTTACTTTGGTGCTGTTTCTAACAGTTTAACTAAAGGTAAAAAATGCAGCAATACCCTATGATATTTTTAGAACAAACAGAATCTGAACAGGTTGAAATAACAGTAGCTTATAAAATGTAAACCTTGCTGTAAGAACAATGAATTTCAACTAATGAAGTAATCAAACTAATACCACATCACAAATGTACATACTATTAAGTGCTGTTACTATTTTAGCATTGTACATACACACACACACACTATGGGTACATCTAGGCATTGAGATTGACCTATGGGTTGGGGGTGGGTTAACCTGATCTATTGAACACCTATATGCATTCGGAATACAGTCCCAGATCTGGGAAATCCTAGCCAGTCACCCTAGGCCTTGGGCTGTGCTCTTCCTACCCCCACCTCACCAGCGCTGACCAAGCTATTTCTAGTCCCCAGCCATCCACATCCAGGCCGACAACCTCCCCTCCGCCAACTTTAGGCCTTCCAGCTCCACCCTGATCCTGCTACCCCTCCCCCATGCCACGGACCTGCTAGCCTTCCCCGATCCTACCTGCCCCTTTCCCCACCCAGAGTTGCTTACTTTGGCTTCCCTGAGTTTCTGGGACAGGTGAATGCCTGTACACACCACTCTCAGTCTATGCTAATGCATCTTAAAGCAAGCACATAAACATAGACTGGGTGGAACGAACAACTATATACACCAAATATGTATACATACATATACACATACACACACACCTATATATATATATATATGTATATGTTTGTGTGTGTGTGTGTGTGTGTGTGTGTGTGTATACATACGCACATATACACATATACACATACACACACAGACATACACACACAGTCCAAACTTCTCCTAAGAGATTTACCATGATTTGAAAATCACATTTTATTTACAAGTATACTAAACTTATTTAAAGACAGCAGGCAACATTTGAATTTTAGGGTAGAACAAAAAATTTTAGGCAATAGAAATACATTTTCTTTATAATGACAAATGTCTCTGCACTCCCCCAAAAAATCTTAACAAAAGATTCCCATATGACACTAATAGACATTCTTTATAATGCTGATGAGCGTCTCAGATAAAATAGCTCAAGGGTAAAGAAACAAAAAGTCTTGATGAGACAAAGTGTTTTAATTTTTCAAAGTTTTGCTCATTTATTCATTTTTATCATTAAGGAAACTATATTTTTGATTACTAAAATGTTGAATTTTGGTGTGAACCTGTGCTTGCTCCCTTGAAAAGCTGTTCAGTTATATATTAAAACCTACTTGCAATACCTGTTGACTCTAATGAAAACCTAGAATCGTCCCTGGTGATCTATACACAACTTTGGGATGTTTACTGTGATATTCACAGCAATAGTGCCAAGACAGCAGTGTAAGTAATGCCTACAGCAGAATTTCTGTCATTCCCAGCTGCCAATCCACCAGCAAAGAGCACAAAGGTAACTCTAAAGCTTATTACTTTTTTCAGATTTTCTGGGCTTCATGAGAAACAACTGCCTTTTCTTGTAAACCCTCCTTGCTTATAGGAGATATGAATCTAAAGGAAAGCCAAGGTAATTATTGCCAGGGGGAATACTTAATCCCAAATCACTGCCCAGAATCAAATTTCTCTCTTTAAGGGACTAAGGAACAGCACATTTTCTATACTAGTGCAAAGTTAAATTCATTTTGTTTTAATGCATAAGGTGGTATTCTTAAATACTATTAAAAATACTAGCTTTTAAAGCTATTAAAGTTTATTAAAGCATAAGTGACAATCCCGGAGCCTATGGACACATTGGGTTTTAGAAGGTGGAAAGTGAGAGATGCTAGTTTTCATAATTGTCTGCCTCCTAGGTAATCCATAAAATTGTATTAATATTACTTTGAAATAAATCAGTCTAGCTATCTCTATGAATGAAACATGAATCTTGTACATAAAATGGATCAAAAGCAAAACAACATTACATGTTGATTACTTGTGTACTTTGGAGTTTTGTTGATAAAAAAACAGCACTACACTTTGAGAAAAGCATAATATACCAGGAATTCCAATCCCCACCTGGTAGATTTTTTTTGATCATCTTCACATTATAGCTCCTTGAAAAACACACACACACACACACACACACACACACACACACACACACACACACACACACACACACAAAACGTCCTCCTTTCCCAAGTGATTAAAAACTGTGACCATACAGTGTTGTAATATAACAAAAGGTCTACTCATAAACTGTTTCACTATAAGTTTTGCCTATTCTATATTCTTCAGTATATAGTAAGGTGCAGAAAATATACACTACCAATACCTATTTAAAAAAAAAACACTGAATTAAGGTTTCAGAGTGGAGAGTAGATGTAGTGATTAATATGATACATAACTTTATTGATTATAAAAACTTAAGTTTGCCGAAACATACCCTTATATATAGAGGGGGAGAGCAGTCTGCTAAATAAGAAAAAGAAATAAAGTTCTCATTCCAAAAAGATGCAAAAGAGAGAAGCCAGGGTAGGGTAGCAAGGAGTACAAGGAAAGTGTACGAACAGACCTGTCCCTTGTTATACCAATGCAAAGGGAAATAGAAAGGCTCACGTCCCTACCTTTTGTTTGTCATCAGAGTGGCATGGCATCCTGGGAACAATAGAACTAAATATTCTTTGCACCCTTCCAAGTACTAGGGGAGTAATAATTAAAACTACACTTTACAACATGCAAGGGCAAAGTGCCTTCTACTGGATACACCTCATAATTATGTTTTCTTTTCTTTCATTGTATAATGTGCTATTGGATATATTTATTTAAGTTGATACAAAACTGGTGGAAAAAATGGTATTTCTCATCCTGAACACTGCAAAAGTGTCATTCAGTGTCTTTTGCCTTTTTTCCAGTGCTTGAAACAAATCTTCTGTTTCTACAAACAGTCTTTAAGGAGAAAAATGAATAATGCAAAACAGGTCGTTATTGAAAACAGAGCAAAGGACAACAACAACAAAACAAACAAAAACTTTCCCATCAATGGGTTGGAGGGGTGGTTTACACTGGTTAAATATTAATTATGCAGAACAGGCTGTTATGGAAAATAGAGCAAAAAACCCAACAAACAAAAACCCTCCCAATAATGGGTTGGAGGGGTGCTTTTATACTGGCTATAAAGCATCCTGATTTAGAAACACCTGGAGCAATGGAAATGATGACCACTTCAGTCACTGTGAGCAATGTCTACTTTTTGTATGTAGTAGTTACTTGTTCACCTTCCCACTGCTAATAACTTCTGTAGAGTGCAGAATCTCAAAAGCAGAGATAGCAGCCTCTAGATTATTAGAAAGAAAATCTTGGAATGTTTTCAATAGTAGTTTATAATTTGGAAGTCAAGAAGATTAAAGGTACAGTCAGATACCTCAGCAGAGGGAAGGGAGACAAGGTCAGTAAAACAAAGAAGGCTTCTTTACCATATTTTCTAGAAAACTGTCCTTCTATA
>NW_017729026.1:37822222-37829333 GCF_001723915.1 Gavialis gangeticus
GTTCATTTCACCCAAAGAGCTCTTCCAAGAGATAAGAAAACAATCTTTCATGTACAAAGTGGTTGAGGAAGCCAAGGAACAGCTAAGGAATCTGTCTGCTTTGAAGCCTTGTATCTCACCTCTACACTCAATAGAGAGATGTGTTGTGTTGACGTACTATAGATATTATATTCTAAAAGTAGACAATTTAATCAGATATCAGTCACAAAGCCAAATAATTTATCCCACTAAAAGCTTAATAATTAATTGCAGATGAAATGTATAGAGGATGGTATAGAGGGAAAAAAACTATGTAGGGAATATTAAACCCTTCAAGACACAAATGTATAGCACATTGGAGAGACTTGTGACATTTATGGATGGAAAAATTGAATAAAACAACCTGATGTATTATGCAGCATCTACTCTGAAAATACTCTAGCAAAAAAATCTTACTGAAATCAGTAACTAAACCTGAATTGGAAAAGCATCAAACTTTAATGTATGAAACCTTTTTTCTACAGAAAAAATGCCATTCCAAGCCATATCAAAACAGCTTGAACTTGATTGTGAAATGAAAATAAAGAGCATAGCCATCACAGTGGAGGCGATGACTCTAGGAGGAAAGTCAATGGACTATTAAATGGGAAATCATCTGTTTTCAGATTTTACTTTACCACTATTACATTCCTCCAGTGAGCCGTTATCTGGTAGAGGGGGCCTTAATCTTCTCATTTTCTGGCAGAAAATTTCCATACGTTTAGCACAGCTATTCATATCATAATGTGCAATCACCCCCTCATAAGAAATTCCAGCTAAAATGTACGCTTTCCCAGCATGGTGCCTCCATTAGTGCATCTAACTGCCCAGTGAACTCAAAAGACTTAATGTTATTCCATTACAGCCTGTTGAAGGCCTCATTATTTAATCTTGGCCAACTTGATGGCTCAAACTTAGACAGGGTTTTTTTCTCCTAGCATGTCTTCCCACAGGGTATTATTCCCACTGGAATAATCCATAAACAGAAATAGGTAAATAATATAATCTTAATGGTTACAGAGGCCTCTAGGTCATGTATATTGTTTGACTAGCACTGAAGTATACTTTTTAACAACCTCTGGGTTCCTGCTGGTGCACAGTTAATGGGGAGAAGACATGTTGAAAGCATAACATCACAACAAATTGGCCTGTGGAGACTTGGCTTGCTAGTTTCAGCAGTTACAGCTGCTAGCTAATCTGGAAAAGCTGTGAAACTACATACAAATTCTAAGAACTTTACACAATTAGGATCTTATCAAAAGAAATGACCTGGAGCTTTATCTACTTTTCTGACAAACAAAATTGCCACATGGTTTAAGGAAGTTCAAGTTAAAAACAGGCATGCACTTTTCTCTATAAAATACAACCACTAAAGCAACAGTTGTCAACCTTTTCAGACCTGAGGAACCTCTCATTACACTCAAGACATCCCTCAGAAATTGGCAGCTCATCATTTTCACACTTTTGACTATGGAAAAATAATAAGAGAAACTTTCTATTGCAAATAACTCAGCCCACAAGTCAGAAAGTTTCTAACACCATGGATTCCTAACTGGTATCTCTGTTTGCACCATTCTGATACTGTGTGGAACTCTGTAGCATCTTTGGAAGAATCTCAAGGCACTCCAGGTTCCATGTACCCTGGCTGAGAATCGCAGCACAGATAATTCAAAGCAAAAAATTTGGGCATACTAGCAACAGAAAGGGATGGGTGCATCTTTGGGACAGTTTTGGGCATGTGCCTAAAAGGGTTTTGATAACAGGAGAAAAGATTTATAGTAGGTGAACTGGGGGGTATACACTGGGGCTAGGTACAGACAGTCAAAAAGCCTGAGGCTGAATCAATTCAGTCTTTGCAGGTTAGCCTAAAATGCACAGATTAAATAGAAACAAAAGTGACCACACATTCGTGAAATGCAGCCACATGCCTGCAATGATTCAGGCGAGAAGCCAGGGGGTGCCAGAGAGTTGTGCTCACTTCCTTTTCCTGATGCCCCTGAGGTCTCTGGGATTTGAAGTCCAGAATTACAGCAGCAGGACTTTGCAGGGTTGCTCATCATTTCCTCTTCCTGCTTCCAAGTGGACCTGTGATTTGTAGGCCACAGTTGCAGCCATCAGTAAGTCTGATCGGGGGAGGGGTGTTTAGACTCTCTGTCTGGCCCCAGACCCCAGTCAGGGTTTTCCTGGGTGGGGGCAGTCCCCCCTGTAGACTGGACTGCACCCCCAGCTGGGCTTGTCTCCCTCCCACCTCCTTGTCAACCAGCTCTCACTGCTCCAGCTATGGAGCAGAGGAGCAGGGCCAGCCTTGCTCTCTGGAGCAGACTGCACAGCCCAGCCCAGGGCTGCAAAATGCTGGGATGCTGGGGGACTGTGATTTAACTTGTATCAGGAAGGGGTCTGGGACTTTCATAAACCGGTTTGACTCAAATCAATTAAGTCTGATATTACATTCAGCCAGGTTTATCTAAAACCAGTTTCAGTCATCTGGTTTATGTGCACTGAGCTTCTGTTCTGTTACAGGTTTAAACCAGTTTCTGATCACTTAAACCAGTTTGTGTAACTTCTGTCCCTAGCCTAGGAGGCATTGTTGGGAGGTGGGGAGGGAGGCCACAAAAGTACTGTGCTACAGTCTCTGACTGAAGACAAACAACTCAGCTCTTACTTAAATGCTATTTCATTAGCTCAGCTGTCCAGTAACTCCTTCTGAGGAGTTTAGAAGGACTCAGAGCATTTGGAATAAAATGCATTTCTTCAAGGAAAAGAAATTGATTAGCACTCAGGGGCATCCTAATAAGCAGGGATTTTCCTGGGTTTTAAAGGTCATCTGATATTACCATAAATCCAAAGAAAAATTTCTTACTCTGTTATTTATTACTTCCATTTAGGCTTCATTTAGACACATTTTTGTAATACGTTAAGTTGATGTATTAAGAGTCAGATGCATGTCTGGTCTCATACGCAGATACTGGTTTAGTAACAAAACAGAAAAATTCAAGACAAGGTGTTAACGTTCCATGTCTATTTTATACATAACATTTTTAAAACTATATTAAAGGAATATTAAGTGTGCAAATAAAGCACTCAGATGTCAGGAAATAACACAATTTAATTAATTTGTGCATCCTTCATTCAGCCCCTTTGTCCATATACACCATTATACAGGCATTCTTTATGTGATCATAAACTGTTCAATTTTTTCCCCAGGAATCCTGACTCATTCAATGCACAGGATGGATGGTCTCACTGAATGGACAAGTATTCAATATTTCTGTCTGGCCTCATCAGTGTGTGTTGTCAAACCTTATACACTGCATGCCATCCAAGCATTGCAGTGAATACAGATGCATTAGTTTCCTCATAGGCTTTCTATGGCAGTTTCTTATCAGTTACAACCTGAGAACATTATTTTAGCATTATTTAATACCCTTTCTTTGAGCATAACTTTGTGTGTGAGTGTGTGTATGCATGCAAGTATGTATGTGTACAAGTGTGTATGTGTCTGTATAACAGTAGGTAGGAGCAGGTGCATGTAATGAACTGCAGCCTCATCTACATCTTTTCTAAAGATCATCAAATGCAATTTAAACTGAAATATGATCCCATTTCCTTTCTTTCAGGTATCCAACCATACACAAATATAATGATAATGGTCACAGTTCTATTTATTTTTATTTATTTCTGTAGTAGAATGGAATAGACACTTTTCAGCCAACATTGTAGTATTCTTATGTTGATTCTCTGACAGCATGACTCATTTAAAAGCATTTGAGACACTTATATTAGCATGAAGGAACCTGAAGCTTGTGATGAGCTGCTGAACTGTATACTGATAATAGACATAAGGAATCTAATTTCTTTCTTGATAACTAGATAAAATTCATGAGGTCTTGTGGCTAAATAACAATGAACACACAATGTGCTAACAAATGAAGCATGTTATTTGAGGATATGCTATCTCTTTATATATACACACTGAAGCTTTGCTCTTTTCTGAGGAGTTCACATGACCATGTGGATTAAAACAGAGCCACCTAGTGAAGGCACATCCCTTTTAGGTGAAAAGGAATCTCTAAAAAGTAAAACGATACCAATACCGAGCTATATTCTGGTTTAACCTAATTACTATGACTAAGTACAGATGTTCAAAAAGTCCGAAGTGAAAGCAGTCTAAATTTTGTGCTTTAAGTGCCCTAGGTTAGGTCAGGAGCAAACAGAACAGATATTCACAATTTGGTGGGAGAGAGAACACAGGCTGCTTGTGCTGGTTGAGGCCAGCAGATTCAGGGTACTCCCACAGGCCTCCTAGCAGGCTGGCAGAAAATGCGGAGCCCAGCTGAGCAACTGGCTGCCCCTGATTGGCCAACATGGCCCTGCTCCCTAGCCCTGCCCCTGCACCAGCAGTCAGCTGTTGGTAGCAGCATGGGGTGGGGGAGTAAAAGAAGACCCCTCCCTAAAACAAGCCCCCTAGACCTGGGCCTGCACAACTGGGAGAGGGTCCTACATGGGGGGTTTTGCCCTTGCTGGTCCTGGCCAGTGCAACTCCATTCCCCAACCTTACCCTGCTATGAGCAGCCAACTGTCAGCAGCAGCAGAGGTGGGAGGGGAGGACGCAGGGCCCCACCATTCAGACCCAGATCTTATGATGCTTTAATATATATCACTACTCAATTTGGTAATACAAACTACAGACTAATGCAAAACAATAGTTGTGCAATCCCACCTACAAGTGAAAATAAGTTATATTTAAATAATAGATATGTCTTGTTGTGATGCTTTTTTGGCGATTTCACTAAGATCATAACTTTAGAAAGGACCCAAAGCATGGAATCCTGTAGACTGCACCATTTCAGGTGTCTGATTCTGCAGTCCTTCTCCTGTTTCCTCCTTGCTCTGGAGGGGTGCTGTCATTTTCCTCATGCCCACACTCCGGTTCTGGGAGTAGAGCCATTGTTCCAAGCTGTTCCCCAGCAATCTCTCCAGGGAAAGAGGAATTCAGGTGACTGAACAACACCAGAATTGTTCTTATAAAAAAAAATTTTAAAGCGTTGGTTTAATAGAAGATATCAGATTTACCCGACGAACCTTGTCTGCCTAGGTTCTTAAACTAACATGGCTACAACCTGTACCCTGGACAACAACCTATTCCAGCGCACCCAGACAGCATGTCAGAGTAATCCACGGAGGGATGAAGTTTCTTACCTTACAACATAGGCATGGGATCCAAGTAACAAATCCAGACATTAGCCTTAAAGTAGATCAATTTAATGAATTTATAAAACACACTTAAAAGAGGCTCATATTGGACCAAATTCTTTGTCAGTTACATTGCGACCCACAAACTGGTGTACTTGCAGCCCCCTCTGAATCCTAGTCTATCCAAAGTTTAAAACCAACTGTCTGGCAGTAGCAGAAGCATTTCTAGTCAGGCAGTACTGAGGGAATCAGTTGCCTTTATGGCTCATTATGATCTGCCCAGTTCCTTCCAGACTCTTAATTTCACAGGAGTTAATGGCCCTCTCCTTTTTAATAGTTTTGATGTTCTTACCAGTCAAACTATCCATTGTTCTGCATTTCTGCTGTCTGTTCGATGCTCCTGATAATGAGGTACCTATTTCAGAGTTATGCAGATTGTTTTTAACACATTACAGTGAAGTTATTTTGTTTTTTTGCTACCATCTTAAATAAAAAAGGTCTAGGCCCCTAGAATATTAGTAAAGCTATTTTTAATGAGAAAAATATTTTCTTTTTAATGGGATGATATAACTCACCATCTGCACTCCCCCTCTTCAAAATTCTAAATCTGCCCATATATACTATGATATAGAGAAGATGTTGCTGATGGAAATGCCCACTTTCAAATGAAATACAAAACTTAAATTTTGCACGTTAATTAATTAATTAATGTATTTATTCAATTTATATGCTGCCCTTACCAACAAGGCTCAGGGTGGCTTTGAGGAGCACTGCAGGAATGTCAACGCATTTTTCAGAGGAGTAAGAATTGATTCCAATAAAAGGGCTATTTTAAGTTTGGCAAAATAGTCCACCTCCATCAGTAAAATATAGTCTCAGCTTCATAGCTTACCTCTCACTTTCTCTCGCAAGCAAATAGTCTTCTGCTTGTGTTGGTCTTTGGTGTCAAACAATGGAGAAGTTTCTGAGTTGTGATCCATTTGCATGAAAGGAATTGTAGAAATGCTACATTATCATTATTGTCCTATAAAAATTTAAATAGTCATTCCAGTTGTGATTTCTCCATATTTTGTGGTCATTATGTTCTCAACCCCAATAATTTCATTAAAGTTACAGATACAATATACTGGAATGTCATAGAGTTAGCAAAAGTGTATATCCAGCCACATGCAAAGTGCTGAGGGCTTTGTGATGCTGTTCCAGATATCTGTGTGTGTTTGGTAAAAACTCTGACTAATGTGATTTGTGAAGAGAAAACTATTTAGAATATTCAGAGAAACAGAACAAGAACTGTTTTAATTCTTTGCATAATTGTACTGCCATCTCCACAGTTAAAGCTGTTAGAGCCAGACTGATTGCAAGACTTAACAGTTTCCTGTTAACAAGATTTATCTAAAATTTATAGGAAATGAAGCAACAATTTTCACCATTTGCCTCATTTAAAAGCATTGTGATCTCTAACACTACAACTTACTTCATAATAATCTGGTTATATTGCATTAAAAAACATCATTAAAGCTTGGAGCTAAAAAAGTACAAGTTTATGTTTGTCATAACTTTCATGGGCAGTGGGAGGATATTGTAATTGAGGTTCAATAGATATTACATAGCCCCATCTTTGAGAACCCATTTGTAACATATACAGTCAATGCAACTACATGTTACTTTTCAGGATTCAAGTGGTTCATGGGATATAGAGCTGGCCATGATGCACAATATTTGTGATTATGAAATAGGATTTGTTATGCAATTTATTTTCTTACCAGTCCTCATAGAATCGTAGAATCATAGAATCAATGAGTCAGAAGGGACCTAGACAGATCATCTGGTCCGACCCCCTGCCATGGGCAGGAAGGAGCACTGGGGATGGCAGGGGTCATAAGACCCCAGCCAGGTGCCT
>NW_017729026.1:37834333-37847457 GCF_001723915.1 Gavialis gangeticus
ACTCCAGCTGCGGCCTGACCAGCACCGCATAGAGGGGGAGCAAGACCTCTCTGCACCTGTTAGTGATGCCCCTGTTGATGTATGACAGGGTGCAGTTGGCTCTGCCTATTGCTTCATCTCATTGGCAACTCATATTCATCCTGGAGTCAATCATGACTCCAAGATCCCTCTCTGCCTCTGTGCTGCCGGGAGGGTCAGCCCCTAACCTATAACCATAATGCCGGTTCCCTCTCCCCAGGTGCAGCACCCTGCACTTGTCCTTGTTGAACTGCATCCTGTTCAGATCCGCCCACTTTTCTAACCTATCCAGGTCTGCCTGGATGCAGTCCCTGCTTGCCGGTGTATTCACTTTACCCCACAGCTTGGTGTCATCAGCGAACTTGAACAGGGTGCTCTCCACACCCTCGTCCAGGTCGCTAATGAAGATGTTGAACAGCACCGGCCCAAGGACTGAGCCCTGGACTCCGCTGCCCAAATGTCATGCATTCCTGAAAGTCAGTACAAATGGAACCGCAGGAATCTTTCCATGCAACATCCTAATCTTACAGGAAATGACTTTACTAAACCTCACATAGGAATTGGTTGACTAGTTGCTTCTGATTTGTATGCCCAAAGGAGCTCTTAAGTACAAGTACTGCTGTGTACTAACCATGATATTTGGAGTTCAGATGACTAGAGAAAATTCTGTCCTAATACTGCTTTACCTCCCACTGCATTACTGATTGAGTTCTTCCTTTGATCTTATGTGTAAATCAATACAGGCCCCTGGCATTCCAATTCTAAGCAAGAGCATTAAAAAAACTTCATTTAGATGAGGTAGACACTTTGATTCCCAAGATTGGTATTCATAACCAATTCTGAATAAAATAAAATTAACATGAGTACACGTTTCTCTAGACTAAGAAAAGCAAACGATTACATATGCAAACATTATACTTTTGCTTTTAAAAGTCCACATAAGATTCCTGTTCTTGGAATCTTCTCCTTGAATAAAATGGTGGAAACATAACAAATCATGTTTCCTCACGAACCACACTTTGTTTTTAAAACAAAAGAACATGAACTAACAACTCAGTTGGAAAAATAAACAAAAAACCAAAACCTTAACTATAATTAATGTCAAGTCAGTTTTATGAAACCTTAATTACTTTTGTATCTAGCCACTCTGGGCATTTATACATGTGCTCCAGGAGGCTGGGGCAGGGAAGAGGTGCTTAAATTAGAGGAGCTGCTCTAATTAAAGCACCTGGACTGTCACATGTATTAGCATCCCTGCCCTGAAAAATGGTGGCAAGGGCACTTTAACTAAAACCCGTCAAACAAGCTTTAGGTAAAGCACCCCCACCACCATTTTTCAGCACAGGGATACTGATACATGTGACTCTGGAGCATCAGAGCAACCCTGATGCACATGTATAGGTGCCCTCTATTTTTCATTCCTTGAATCCTAGGCTGATGTCACTATAAATTGGGAATAATTTCACTGAAATGGAATGTTATACCCAACTAACCCAAACGGTCAACTTTGAAATTGCTGCCTATTTATACTGACATAAAGAAGATCATAACCTTCACATATACAAATGATGTGCTAACACACTATTAACACAATAAAATAATTATCATTGGTCCCATTTATTTCAGCCAGGATTCCATACAAATGTCAAAATCTAGCACTGAATTACTTTTGTTTGCACAAATAGCTAAAAGGTAGTATCTTCATATTTGCTAATAACTGATTTTTTTTGTTGACAGCAACTAAAAACAAGTAAGATAAACCTGGCCCACGTACATTAATGCTCCAGCTGAATTTATTAATCTCAAGCAACACAGTTTTGCTTGAGGCTTTCTTATTTTCTACTATTTAATTTAGAGATATAACTAATTTTAACTTCTTCACACTGAAGAAATTTAAAGGAAATATCCTGCCATTGCACATTCTATTACTAATAGATCATAGAATCACAGAAAAATAGAGTTGGAAGGAACCTTGGGAGGTCATCTAATCCAACCCCCTTCTCAAAGCAGGACTATCCCCAACTACATCATTCCAGCCAGGGCTTTCTCAAGTCAGGCCTTAAAAACCTCCAGGGATAGACAGTCTACCACCTCTCTAAGTAACCTGTTCTAGTGGCTCACCACCCTGCCAGTGAGAGAGTTTTTCCTAATATCTGATCTAAACCTCCCTTGCTGTAACTTGAGACCATTGCTCGCTCTTCTGTCATCTGTCACCACTGAGAATAGCCTAGCTCCATCCTCTTTGTAACCACCCTTCAGTTAGTTAAAGGCTGCTATCAAATCAACCCTCAGTCTTCTTTTCGGCAGAAAAATAAGCTCAGGTCCCCAAGCTTCTCATAAATCACATGCCCCAGCTCCCTAGCCACTTTCGTTGCCCTCCACTGGACACTTATCCACATCCTTTCTAGAATGGGGGGCCCAAAACTGGACACAGTATTCCAGATCTGGCCTCACCAGTGCAAAATAGAGGGGAATAATTACTTCCCTTGATCTGCTGGCAGTGCTCCTACTAATGCAGCCCTGTATGTTGTCCATCATTACTCCACCCATTATCTTAGATGGACAGGGTAATACAAATATCTAATTCAGTAGGGATGTTACAATTCATGTATGTATTTGCAAATATGTTCATGTAAATATTTGTTGGAGCTCCTGGAAGGAAAATAAAAGTAAAGTATGTACACAAAATAAATTCTGAAACTTTTTTTGCCATAAATTTGCCCATGAGGATCAACTCTTATAAAACCTTGCTTTATTTAGATAAATACGGCAAATGGGAATATCATTAGCTACAGCATCTGCATAGAACTACTTATCATAAAGATACTGCATCTGGCCCTCATGTTCAATAAATGGCTTTGTGGTATTACTTTTCTTGGGATTACAAGGATGTCATAGCAAATATATCCATGCATTTACCAATAAACTGGTCATTGGCTGTATATGGGGGTTTTGTACAAGAAAAATGACTTTGAAACAAGTCTGATGGAGAAAACAAAATTGCTAATCCTCCCTCCATGTTCCCATAGTTTTTATACTGGATCTATAAAAGCTGATTCTCATGGCCCTAGGAACTAATCAAATCAGGATCCATCAACCTGGAGTCAATTCCAAGTACCACAACTTCACATACATGCTAGTACATTTGAGGGTATGCAGTATGTCACTATTTGTAATACCAAATAAGACAGAGAGGATGTGTCCAGGTGAACGTGGATGTGTGGATGTGCACTACTTTGCAGTCCCAGGGGTTGGGGTTTTGACCCCGAGAAGATCCTAGGGTCCAAAATCCCATACCAAAAAAAAAAAAAGCAGGACAACAGATGTGATGGCAGCATGTGCTCCCAAAACCAGAGCCTGGCTGGCTCGAGCCACACTCCAGCTGCCAGCAACACTTCCTACTGCAGAAGCACTGTGTCTGCAGCTCCCTGAGGCCCCCAAGACTCCAAGGTAAGGCTCCTGGGGCCAGTGCACTTGCTGGTCCCAGCCTCCCCTACCCCACCCGGGGTAACCTGCCATGTACCAGAGCTTAATGTGCCACTGCTACTTGTCCCTTGGGAAATGCACATTCCTGCTCCTCTGGATGTGTCCACAAAGGTTAAAAAAGAAAAGAAAAAAAAGGATTCCATACTCTCTGTATTATGACACTCTCATCCTCATGATATCTTTTTAAAAACAAGTAAAAAACATAAGCACAAAACATTCTCAGGCACTGAAACAAAGCAATCACTGATAAGGTGTCAGAGACGTGCTGAAGATCAGAGAGAATTATTCCATCCAACTGCGTTTCCTGGAGGCACATTTTGATAAAGACAAAAAGAACCCAGAACACCAGCAAGAAGTTTGAATTCATGAACTTTTTCATTGTATTGAAAGCTGTTCTTTTTCACTTAAAATGATGATGATAACTGGTCACAGCACTTGCTCTTTTGACAGGTGCCTGTACATACTTTAATTCATATTTTAACAAATTCTATACCAGATTATCTGTAGACATATTTAAATGTATATACACAGCCTCACTCACTTTAGTAGTTTATTTGCATTATCTTTAGTCCACAGGTAACTGTACAGTAGGATTCAGCACATTTTTACTGCAAATAAAGAAAAGCTTTACTCTACAAACATGGGAAGTAAAACAAAATCCATTGCCAAGAAAAATCTATAGCTATGTAAGTATTTGGCAAATAGTTCTGAATTCTGCTACAAGGAAAAAAAATCACGACAAAGTTGTGTAGAAAACCCTTTCAAGATTTGCTCAGGAACTGTCTGAAACACTTAGATCAACAGTGCTTCCTTGAAGAAGCTCTCCAGAATCTCTCTGGTTTCAACTCTGATTCTACAGTATAATAGAGCAAACAGACTTTTCAGAACCACTAACAGCACAGGCAAATGTACTAAAATCCTATGTTACTGAAGTATGAATCATACTCTGCATGGGACACCCATGGGTCTAAAAAACAAAAAAAGATACATATTGTTAAAAAAGCAGAACATAGTTTTTAGCTTTAGATTTAAAAAAATGCTTCTTTAATGTAATCATACACCCAGGAAAACAGTTATAACTAAGTAGTTATTTCCTCTTGGGTTCCAACTGCTTTGGTGTTTACTCTAGACTACAATTCTAGCACTAGAGCTCTCCTAGAGTATTGCAACTAATCTAAAGCAGTTTAATGCTAGCAACAATTACTATTTACTATTGATTTTTAGGTGTAGCTTGAGGTTTAAGAGAGTAACAAATTAACACTAAAGACATCAACATTTCTTTCTGTTTAGCTTTAGTGCTTTGCAGGAATCACAAAAATTCCAGTATAACTGTTGTACAGAATCAGTGTGTCAGGTAAGCTTTTGTGTTTCTTTTAATAAATGGTACTTGCAGCAGTTATATGCACAGCAGAATACCATTTGGAACACCATGCTATGTGAACTATATCCTTTACTACTAAAAAACTGAAAAAGAAATGAAGTAACCTAATGATCTGATACCAGTAGCTTAACAACAGGTTTTCCTGAGCAATTCCTGAGCAATTCCAAGTCCTTACCTGAAGCATAGTATGAGGTTGCTTAATTATGCGAAGAGGTTTACAAAACTCATTTTACATCAAACATCAGGGTCCCACTTAAATACAGTAATTAGGTGATAAAATAGTCCAATTTGCTTCAGTACTGACATACATTAAATGTCAATGGGTACACTGAGTAGTTTGCTCCCCGCTCAGCCCACCCCCGCCACTGACGACACTGCAGACACCTGCAGGCGGTTGCTGCTTGCCACCCACCTCCCATTGCAAGCTGTGTTGGCAGGTGGTTGCCGACTAGTGGTTGGTGCTGGCCACCCCTCCCCGTCCCGCCGCTGACATCGCCGTGGTCACCTGCGGGAGCTCCCCCCTCAGCCTGCCCCCACCACTGACACCGCCACAGCTGTCTGCAGGACCTCTCCACTCACCACCACCATGTCCCCGCCACTGATACCACCACCGCTGCCTGTAGGTGGTCGCTGTGCCCCCCCCCACAGCCTCTGGAAGCATGTGTTGTTCAGGACCCCAAGGAAGTGATTGGAGAGTTTGTCTCCATGAAGTACTGCATAACTCAACCCATGTTTACTAATGCTTCTGTTGGGACAAACAGAGATTCCTGGTTAAAGGGTCTTGCCCCTTTACTTAGTCATACTGATCACCATATTTGGAGTCAGGCAGGAAATTTACCTTATGGTCAAATTGGTATGAACTGTAGGGGTTTTTGCCTTCCTCTGTAGCAAGGAGCGTGGCTCTCTTTCTTGAATCGCTTGTATATTTTAGCCACCTTTGCAGCATCATGACATTTGCTGCCAGGGTCCCTCTCTTTACCTGTGGCAGGTTTGTGTGTCATGGCATGTGATTGTATCAGTATTTGTTGTGTACTTTTTGCTAATAGGTTAGACAATTGATGTTTATAGGATGGTTTGGATAAGGATGATCCTGCTTCAAGCAGAATGATCCTGCTTCGACCAGATGAGCCCTGGATGTTCCTTCCAGCCCTACTTTTCTATGATTCTAAGATTTTAGGAATATTATTATATTTCAATTTTTAACTGAACATGAAAAAATGGCTTACCCAGAGTGGATTCAGATGCTTTGGAGACATGTTTAATTATGCCAAAAGATAACTTAGGTACTTTATCTGAACCATAACATAATCCATGTGAAATAACTACCCATCATTTTCAATTCAGATACTTTACTACTTGAGTTAGGAGATCAAACAGCTAACGAAAGAATGCCCCTTATGCAACATTTATAAAGGGAAATACTGGACCTCTGAAGTCACTGGGAATTTTCTTATTCTGTTCAATGGAACCAGGATTTCATTCAGAAATGTATGAACTTCCTACATATTTAAATAGGTACAAAAGAATCTTTACTAATGACCTCTTATTTCTCTTCGTATATACACAAAATGGTCCAACTTTCACACCTTTTTTAATTAATATGCTCTTAGAGGCATCCTGTTTTATTCAGGTCCTTGAATCAGGGCCAAACAAGAAGCAAGAAATATTCCTAAAAGTGATCATGTCGTCAGTGTCTTATTTAGAGAAGACACAGAAAATACAGTTGATGAGCACTGCGCTCCTTCTGAAAAGAAGCAAATTTTACTATGAGTGGCAATAATGTTTACATTTAAATTATCTCAAATTGTGCCCTCTGGAAACAAACTCAGTTTTTTTTCCAGTGTACATACTGCTCTAATTGACTGATGAATTAGTTTCACCAGCAAAACAACACTGATAATTACAAAAATGTTCAAGAACTAAGCCAAGTGCTGGACTAAATCAATCAATGAAAAAGTAAACGTCACTCTATCACTTGACCAAAAGTATGAAATCATAATAATTATATTAACTTACTAAATAATATAATGTGACTAAACTATACTTAAAGAGGAAAAGTACAGTGAATAATTCAAGTATACCCCAAGAAATGTATATTATACTTAAGGATGCCTCTGCTAGAGGAGCTGTCACCCCTGGATCTGGAGACTATAGCTTAGAGCAGTGGTTCTTAACCTTTGTAGATCAAGACACACCTTGTTAGGTACAAAGCACCACTCAAAAATCCCAGCTCTGAACTTTGACTTGTTGTAAAGAACTCAGAGGTCACATCCAGATGAGCACACATATGCATTTCCCAGGGACAAATAGCACAGAAACATAGTTATGCCACTGCTACTTGTCCCTGGGGAATGCCCATACACATGCGCTCTGGTGTGCAGCAAGTTGCCATGGGTGGGACAAGGGAGTCTGGGTTCTGCACCTGGGCTGGCCCCAGCAGCTTTACCCAGGGTCCTGGGGGCCTCCCAGGGCTGCAGCGATGACAATTTGGGTGTGTAGAGCCTGTCCAGCAGCCGAAGCATACCTCTGGCTGGCCAGGCTCCGGTTTTGAGCTTTGCATGCTGCTGTTATGAACACCACCCTGCTTTTTTCTGCCACAGATTTTTTTGACACAGGGATATCCAAGTGTCAAAAAACCCAGCATTCTGCAAATCAATAGTGTAGTGAATGCCTGTATGTGCAAGATGTGGCACCACAGATGGGTCTGCAGCACCACAAAACCGCACATGCACACTCATCTCGAGGCACCTGGGAAAACTGTAACAGGTCCAAATGCTTTTGACATTGTGCATTCCTATTTGAAATCTCTCATTTTATCTTGTGAATTTTGTATAGGGGTTTGCATGCCTAACAGTGCTAATATTGTATGGCATCCTAAAGAACCTTTGAAACAATCTCACAGCACCCCAGGGTACTGTGGCACCTTGGACTACTGTGGATAACTGTGGATCTTGGGAACAGTGGATCCTGAAAATCACTTGCTTACATGTTTAAGATTCTCATTAGAACTTGGCCTTACATATAATCACTGGCATGGATACAAATCGAGGATTGAGTATACCAGTTTCCAGCGCTGTTCTCTTCCATTTGCCAGCTGGAATTTTAAAATCCTGGATCATTATAAATATATATAAAAAGAGAATAATTCTGTTTGAAATAATGTTTCTTAATAAGCTAAATAGCTTCTAGTATTCCAGGCTGCAAACAAGATTCATAGCATGCATTTTTTTTCTTCTGTTTCTCTATATATAGCTATGCAAACAGGTTTTTTGTTATTTTGTAAAACTCCAGTGGGAAGACCTCAAGAATGAAATGGCTATACAAAACAAAATGTATCCTATTATATTCTGAAATCTCTTCACAAGGATTTATAAATGTTTACCTAACATGTTATGAAGAAATTCTCTAACATTTATCATCATACAAAAGAAGCTGCAATTTATCTTTTGGTAAATTATAGGGCACTTTGGTAAACCCTCCCACTAGGGCAGGATTGTCAAGTTGCAATATGTCTTTTGGCTCCTAAACTATGAGAAACATATGAGAATAGCTGGGGAAAAAATCAAACATTATATTACAAAATTCATTTCTAAAACAGCTGATGTACTGCTTTTAAAGTATAGTACAACATGAATCCTTGTAAATTCTCTAAATTTGTGAAGTTAACTGTGCCTAAGGGGCATTTCTAGCCTGTAATAGAGTAAAAAGGAATTGTTTAGTTCTTCTTTTGAAGTATACATTTCTAACCATATAATTTATTAAATACACCTCATCAGCAGATCTAGAAACGGCCATCAGCCAAAGAGAGAATGTTAAGGCTGTCTCTCCTCAAATCCCACTATCAGTTTAAAAACCCTGCTGTAAAACCTGCAGAAGTCAATGGCATTCTTTCCATTAACCTCAGTGGACTTTGAATCAATGCCATAAGGTCCCAATTCAACAACTTACTGAATTATGTGCCTATCTGTAAACACAGAAGTAGTATTTTTTATTTCAGTAGAACACCCTTCCCACTTGGGACAGCATGTACTTGACTGATCCTTCAGTATAGCTTCACAGTACTTCATTGATTGCCAGTAAAAACTAACATTTAGAAAAGCTTACAGTCGGCTTCCTAATTTTCCTACACATGCAATTAATGTGACTGAATATACACTGGCTCAACGTCACTGTCTACACGTACATTTAAGCACAGTAATTTACTCCAGCATAAGATAGTACCTGTGTCTGATGGGACTATCCTATGCCAGAATAAGTGAATCTACTGCACACTAATTGCAGCACATGTAGATGGTGATGCTTTACTGTGCATTAGTCTAATGTTAAGTAAAGCATACATGTAGATGCTGTTGTGTTGGAGATACAAAATTTATTTTCTTTATGGTTAAATAAAGGTTAGAAACTGCAGTATCACAAGTTTCTTTGTACAGCTGATAGATCTGAGCAAATAATTTAAAGTTATTCAATAAATATATTTTTTCCTGTTTTCCATAAAAATAGACAGCTACACATGCAATTTACTAAAAAAAAAAGAGTCTAAAGTTGTAAAATATTGCAGAAGTAAAATATTTGGACTATTTTGCTATTTCAAAAAGATCAAAATGCATATTAAAAGAATAGGAGGAGGCAGACTGGCTGTAGATTCAAGTCAGCTCTACTCAGTAAATGGAAAATTTCATTAAAGCGCTAATTTGAAAGGCTTAAAAATAAGAGGTTTGCAATGAATTTATTTTGTTTTACCCCCGAGCAACTATAAAAGTCTGTCTGCCTAAAGGAAAACAAAATTGAATTCTAATAGAATTCTTTACATCACAGTCTGGTGCACACTAGATGTAGTATAATAAGCTAAGCATCTACATCAATTAGAGCACTCACTTGAAGACACTAATGAAGGAAAGAAGGAAGGAAAGAAGAATAGAAGCATTTAGATTCAGAAGCTGAAAGAAAACCTTACCAGATACAATAAACTATTATTTTCTTGGAAGGGAAACAAAAGAAATGTCTTTAAAGTATACCCCTAAAATGGAATGAATAGGATGAGAGAGGGAGAAAAAAGAAGATTAGCTGAGTTGAGTATACAAACTGTTTTCATAAGCATCCTCATTAATGTTGGCGACCTCACAGTGGCCATCAATAAAGGTGAACACTGGCAATATTCCAACACAGAGCCCTCACAAAATAAAAAATCTTGGATCTGGACTTGAAATAATAAAGTTTAAAAAATCATTAATTTTGCCTTTTGTTTTTCTTTTGTCCCTTAGGGGGTCATATTTTCAAGCTTTTCTTTGCAGCCATAAGAGCTACAAACTTTCTAAAAATGAAATGAAATAAAAAAAAAATAAAAATAAAATAACTGAAATGCTCATAAATATGATTATGGGAAACTGGATATTTCATGTTCAGGTCCTGTTCTGCCTGATTAGGGGTGTGGATTTAAACTTGGTTCTTCTATGTATCATGAGAATGCCCTAACCACTGAACTACTATTTTGGGGGTCTGACTCCGAACTCATTTTTTGTGAAAAGCTTTAAAAGGTCTGGATTTCATCCTCTTACAGAACAGATTTTTTTTCCTAAGCAGTCCTAAAGTTTCATGCAATGGAAAAGCCATTTCTTATTCACCTACCCAAATACTCTCTCAACCAACTCTACGAAAATACTTACATTACATTTTACAAAAGGTGATTAGGTCTGTGATATAAGCAGTATGAAAACTGTTCTGCAATGCATATTAGAAAATAAAATGAAAAAATATATATTAAATCCACACAAAAATATTATTAAGAATGGAAACATGAGTATTGGACTCTCCAAGACTTAATTTTTTCTTATCTGTCCTGACTTCCAGAAGAAAAAAATAGCTCAGATATTAGGAATAGTATGAACTCTCTCCAGTCTTTACAGCTGCAAGTAAGGAAAGAATCTTTACCCACTGTAAGGAAATAATAACTGCAGTCACGATGCTTTAGGACAAAAAGCTGCTACACCAGTATGGAAACCCAAAATGTACCAATATACTACTGATGCAAAAAAGTGGAGGAAGGAGCAGGGATAAGACTTCCAGAAATTCATCAATTATTATGATGATCATCATGTTTGTTTCATTGTAGATATTACAGTCTGCATTGTATTGCACTAACTGATGAGAGGATGATACAAACGGGAGAAATGGCAAGGGTTTGCAGCACCACAATAATGGTATGGGAAATATATAGTTATCTCACTGTAAGAGATACTGGAGAAATCCCAACTTTCACAGTTCCCCTTGTCTGAACTGTTTGCAAAATAAGGCAAAGAAAACAAGCCAAGCAAAACAAAACAAAGAAAAACTACTCTGAGAATGTCATTCCTTTTACCCAGGGATAGTAAGCTATTCATGTGGTATCTACTGCAGCTTGTCCCTGGAACTGAGGGACTTATCTGCTGTGTATCAATTTCAGGGACTTCCCCAGCCACTTATCTCAATCAAGGCAATTTAACAGGATTCAAAATCCCTGTTAAAAAGGCAAGCTAACATGCTCATTGCCCAGGTTCCTGCTTCAGTTACAACCTGGCAGCTAACATAGTTTCAAGAAGTCAGAGTCCTAACGGAGATTATGTGCAGATTTGGAAAAAGGGAGAATTTCAGAGGAACAGGAGCCCACATGGCTCCACAGCCCTTGGACTCTGTGAATCATTGTGGGAGCTTTTGTAATGGTCAGGGGAAATAGTGAACATGTAACACAGGCATGGACTACTTGTGGAACATATTTATTAGGGCTGTGTGAACCCTTCTGGGTTCACTGCCAAGCACGTGGAGGGCCCCCCTGCACTCCTGTGGGACGCTCCATGCGCCCCAGCATCACAGTATTCACAAGCCACACTGGTACTGCGAGGTATGTAGAAAAACATTTAAAGCTGTGTCTATGTCCGAATTGCTGATTCTCCAAATCAGCATCGAATCTTCAGATTTGGATTCAGCCAAATCAAATCAGGGACAGTGTTCCAAATCAATTAATCGAATCACTGTCCGTGATTCGAGCCAAATCTGGATCCAAATCGAATAAGACCTGCTTTGCAGACATCTAATAGCTATGTACTTGCAAACCCAACATAATTTGACACCAAGGCTATGTACAGACATTCAAAAGCCCAAGGGAGATTCAAATGAACTTATGCAGGTTTCTCTAAGCAGACTAGGTTAGTGTGGGAGAGAACAGAAAACAAGTTTGCCCTTTGGTGGTGGTGCGGGGTGGGATCACAATGGCTAAGGTCAGCAGGGTGGGGGCACTCCTGCATGCCTTCCAGCATGCCAGAGACTGCCAAGGGCAGCTGGAGGCAGTCAAGTGGTGAGCCACCCCTGATTGGCGGCTGGGCTCATGCCTCTAACCCCCTGCTGTCAGCTGCAAGCAGGGTTGGGGGAAGGGAGTGTCTGCACCTCACTGATTTTCTATCTTTATACAATATCCCTAGGTAGGAGAGGAGTGCTTTATAGAAAGGAGGATTGGGTACCTCAGATGTTTTATATTAAATCATGTTGCACTGTAATGAACGGTTATTGCTTTCCACACTGTACTGGTTGCAAGGGGTGCCCCAGAGCTGCTCCTGCCCCACGCTGTAGGGAGCATCTATGCAAGGAGGCTGGCTCTGAAGCCAGCAAGCTCCTCCTTCCCTGTCCTTCTCCCCTCTCCTATCTCTCTGAATGGCAGGGAGCAGCCCAAAGGAGGAATCTGCACACTGAAGAACTGGGCTTTGTAGCACAGAGGAGGAGAACTGAGTCAGATGGCTCCCACTAGGAACTGTGAGGAACTGCTTCACAGGGTGCCTATTTGGATGGAGACTGCAGCTGCACAGGGAAGATTCTTCCTTCCCTGCTCTCTTCCTAGAAGGTCCCAACTTTATAAATATATATATAAAAATGCCAGAGCTCTGAAGGGCCTGATCCTTCAGACACTCCCCACTCCCTCCCCACAGGGACACTGTGTATAGAAAAATACTGAGCTACAGACACTCCCTCCCACCTCAGTTTCCCTCCCAACTTGAGGGCAGGACTGGCTAAGTAGCATAGCACAGCCTAGGTAAGCATGTCTCCTTGCAAGGGGGAGGGAGTAGGGGTCACAAATGCACCTGGGATGATGCCAGATAGCAACCTAAGTTGAGTCAGGAGGGGATCTGGTTCAGAAGTTTGATAGACTGGTCTAACCTAAAATGATAAGGTCTGACTGATCTCGTACGGCGAGCTTTAAACTAGACTCGCCGGG
>NW_017729026.1:37847468-37848439 GCF_001723915.1 Gavialis gangeticus
CTAGGTCCCTTCCGACCCTTAATCTATGAATCTATGACACCACATTGATCCATGTCTGTATTAGACTGAGATCCACCATTTTTAAACCAGTCTATGCGCCCTGAACTTCTGTTTGGTTATGGATTTAGTACAGTTTCTGATCACTTTTACCAGTTTATATGGAATGTCTGCATCTGGCCCAGGTTTCCTGGTAAGCATTAACCTCAGCATTGTCCCTGGGTCTGTCAAATGTTTAGTTTACAAATAAATTATCTTGGCATCTTTGTGGAGGATATACATTGTTGATTCTGGAAAATGTATTAACGTCTTAAAATTTCTCTTGATAACCTTTCAGGTCATGTATTTATAGAAATTCTCCCTATGTTCCTTATCTGAGGAAGGATACAGATTTAAAATTTTCAAATCCTTATTCACTTCTTCTCTCTTTTTGAATCAATAAAATCCCCAAACACACAAACACACCATAAACACACCATAAATCCATCCCAGGCATGTACAAAATCTATACTTTTTTTTACTTTAAGTATTTAACATCATTCTAAATGTATATTATGGTAAGTTTCATTATGGACACTGAGAAATAGCATCATGTGCGACTGTGGAAAGGATTTGAACTAGAAAACAAGTTTAGCTTCACATAGGGTAAGGGAAAGAAAGGAGAGAAATACAAACAGTAAACAAGAACAATAAAAGAACAATGGGAAAGCTGCAGATATACTGTATTCACAGAACTCAAAACAACATTATCATGATCTATTGTACTAGACAGCCTAGAAAATATTTTGAGTTCAACCCTAATCCTGAGGAATATTTTAATATTGAACTTGGATATAACATTCTCTAAGTGCTACGATGCTTCACTGCACCTGCCAGATCCAGCTACTAATGCAAGCATTAAAGAATAGATTTAATACCTGAAATAGAAAAGCTAGAGGCTGGTATGCATGCAAGAAAGCCAGTCAGTGAAAATG
>NW_017729026.1:37853439-37855838 GCF_001723915.1 Gavialis gangeticus
GAATAGATTTAATACCTGAAATAGAAAAACATACACTCTTTTCCACATAAGATTAAAGCAGATAAGTAAATCAAATGATACGCAAAAGCAATTAGCAAGGAAAACTTTATGTTAATGAAGCAGTGGAGCTTGTTGGGTCATCTTAATTATGCATACTAAGCTTTGACTTGAGGCACAGTACACTGTTGAAGAGTAATAGTTGTACAGTAGAAGAATTATAAAACCATATCACTTTATTCATGCTATACAATTCCTAGCCTGTATTGCTGAAGCCTGTAAATAAAAGGCTCATCTTATGTTTTTCATTCTGATTTTGTATAGAGAGGTGCCATTTCATTTTTTTTAATCAGTTATACTATGTTATGTTTTATTGAATGTATGCATACGTCTTACCCAAACACAGTTTTAATAAGACAGGTTAAAATGCTGTCCTTATATACCTGAAAATGTACAATGGTCAGTACTGAGAAGTGTGATTTCCTTGAGAGATTTTTAAAAATTCTAATGTTTCCCTATCACAAACCTTAAAAAAAAAGTTGAAAACTTGAAAAATGTTATAAATAAATATAAATTCATATTGAGTCAATTAAAATGCTTTGGTTCAACAATTACAGCCAAATTTCATTTTGGCTGTTTTATATTTGTTTACTTCAACTTGTATTTCAAACTGAATCGTTGCTCTAAAGTATATTGTTGTTTTGTTTTGAAAATCTCAAAATAGAACATTTAGGCCATTTCAAAATATAGTTCTAAAATTTTCTAGAAATAGAAAAGTCAATGAAAACAACCTCTTCTATAATCAGTTTCAATGAAGCAACATAGTCAATTAAAAAGTTTTCATTGAAAAACTACTGACAAGATCTTGAAATAAGCCAGGTCCATTTTTGTTCTTTCTTTTTTTAAGGTTGCATAAGGTCACATCTTTCTAGAAAAACCTCTGCCATAAGAAGTTTTGAGACCAAGAACTTAGGAGGATTTAAAAGCAGATTGAACATATGAAAAACCTCAGACAAAATTTTGAAGGGACATAAAGCTATGTATCAAAGTTTAAACCAACCTTTAACAATTAGACAATCTGGGTAAAATCTTATACAAGACACAGCTTCTTACAGCAAAGTATTTACACATTCCTTTGAAGCATCTGATACTGTCAGAGACAATATGCTGGACATCACAATGTCTTATCCAGCATGATAATTCCTATACTGTCTTGGTTATACTATATTATACTCCAGATTGAAACAGATACACTTTCAATAAGACACTATCATTTATAGCCACAGTTATAAACTCAGAATCCTTCTTGCTTTTTAAGATGATAATCTCTGCTCTTGAGATCTTCGAGAAAAAACACCTGTGTTTCACTGATCAGTGCTAGCAGGGGGGCAGCAGAGGTCTTCATGTTGTTCCCTTACATGTGCTATTCGAGATGTGAACCTGATTCTAAGTGTGACTGAGCACCATTTGCACACTTAATAGTCTGAATAGCAACACTGTTGAGAGCAAGCTAACTGTCTAGTAGGCTTATTGATTCATTTACATAAATTTAAAGTCAAGGGCTTATTTCAAGCAACAAGTAATGTCCTTGGAAGTCTATAATATGCCTATAACATTTTATGTTCCAGCCGACCAAGATATGCATGTTGATTAAACAGATTCAGTACACTTTAAAATATGTATTTAAAATACATTCCTTTCATTAGCCAAAGCCTCTCAAAACATGGCACTGCTCCTCATATAAGGCCTGAATTAAATAATATTACCAAATCAATATCAACAATGCTTTATAGCTTTTCAGTTTGTGTCCAAATGAATTAATTTGGCAACGTATTATAAAAAGCACAACAAGGTCACACCGGAATCTTTAGCAAGCTAATTGCCCTCTGTTTTCAGCACCTATTGAGAAACTACTGATCATTTATACTCAACTCCCAGTAATTTTGATCATTTTTACAAGCTACTGTAAAAAAACATAAAGAAAAATGTGCTTCATGGCTTTAAGATTTACCCTGTGCTCCACGTTAGAAACTGAGACAGCACAAAGCTTTGATTGATTTGGATGTAGCCTCTTAGAATCATTCTGTTCTACTAGACAGATGTCATGGGCCAGGACAAAAGAAGATACTTCACAAGTGCATTTGTGGCTCCAATACAACACACACCTAAAATTACCTCTTCCCCTGCTCAAACTTACTGCTGTAGACTACAAATCCCAAACTACAGACTCAAACAGTAGACTACAAATCCCAGAGGCACCTGAAAGCAGGAAGAATAAACGATGAGCAACTCTGCAGAATCCTGCTGGTGTGATTTTTGACTGCAAATCCCAGACACTTCAGGAACAGCAAGAAGAGGAAGTAAACACACATCCAGAGAGCTGTGTTTTAGCATTCCCCCCC
>NW_017729026.1:37856054-37888889 GCF_001723915.1 Gavialis gangeticus
CCCCCCCCCCGCCCCCGGATTCTGACATGAGCTACAGCAGGTATATAGCTAGATTTCCTGAATCAAAGGTAAATGTCTGTTCACTTCTGCTTCAATTTCATCTGTGCAGCTTAGACTAAACCTGCAAAGATTGAATCAATTCAGCCTCGGGCTTTTTGACTGCATGTACTCAGCCAAGCAGACAAGGTTCTTTGGGTAAATCTTTTTGGGATATCTTTTCTTAGACCAACTCAAATAATTGGAAAAATTGTTCTTTGCAAGCTCTCAGCTATAAATACCCTTTGTCAGGCTAAAGAAGTATCTGCAGTGAGTGTATGTTCTTCCTGGATGGAATGAATAGTAACAAGCCAGTCTTCATTGACTGGTTTTCTTGCATGCATACCAGCCTCTAGTTTCTATACTATTCATTCTATCCAGAAAGAACACAAACCAACTGCAGATGCTTTCTCACCCTGATGAAAACTCTTTATACATGAAAGCTTACACAGAAGAATTTTTCCAACTATTTGAGTTGGTCTAATAAAAGATATCAAATATACCCAAAGAACCTTGTATAATTATCATAAGTTGCATTAAAGTAAGAAGGAAATACAAGTCACCAAGAATCACTCATAAGGTATATTCCTTCCTCATCTTTATCAAACCCATTCTTAAAGACTGCAATTGCTGATTCATTTTAAATAATAAGGAAAGGAAAAGAAAATTGTCCAGACTTCCTAGGACAACTTGGCCTAAAAAGATATAATTGACTGGCAGCACTTTTTGTGAAGATCCTCCTTTCATGCACAATGCCAAAAAGTTAGAGGGGAAAAAATAAAAAGTTATTGTCAGAAGCTGTCTGGTAAACAAGTGGATGACCAAATAGTATCATCTGCTTTCACTTTATCTACAATGTACAAGGTGACCCTTACTTTGAGAGAGTAGTACCCTCAGAAGAGGAAGATGCTAGGTGAAGATGGAGTTGTCATCATCATATATTTACCTTTATATCTTGTATTGAAGTGACCTTTCAGTAGAAATTAAAAACAGCAGCAGCTTTTATAGATTTGTCATCTACCTCTGATGCTGTTTGATATAAAGATCTACATGTGAAATAATCAAATATGTGCAGTGTAAAACAATTACAATTTTTAAGAAAATGGTAACTCCTCATCAGTTTCAAATTCATCTTGGCAGTCAGGTCAGCAATGCTTGAATTATGTATAACAAGATTCCACAAGGCTAAAATCTATCAATGTCCAGTTTTAACTTCTTTGTAGGTGATATGCCTGCTCCAATTAGGTTTACATTTGCCTTTACAGAAATATAGTTCTGTGGCATAAGGATTGTTTACAGACCATACCCAGCTATTGATAAAAAGGTCTTTCCTACCAGCAGCATAAGAGGCAAGTAGGCAATGAAATAAAGTCTTGAATTGGTCTGATTCAGAAGTCAACTGTTGCTAGTGAGGTTGCAATACAGTACTAAAAAACTCTTCTAGGAACAATATTGGCTTTACTGTACTGTATAGGTGAATATTGAGCAGCTGAAATAAGGAGTGAGCATGCATTCATATTATTGATATCTAGCTTAATTATATTTTGTCTGTTTGCTGAAATGTTGAAATCAACTCCTCTTTCATAATTACTAATGTTCAGGCATGTATAGCCATTTATTGGTAATCTGTTGAGAAATGTCAACATAAAACAAGATTCTAACCCTATATTTTCTGTTCATCAAGATCTTGAACATCTACTTCAAATTCATCTGAAGTCATGGCAGCCTTTTTGTCTTATGATGAAACTTTAACAGCAAAGAAAATATTCACAAAATGATTTTAGCAAAAGCAGTGGGCACATGAGGGAGAAAGAAATAAAAAAATTATTAGTAATTTTCCAGACAAGCTCTCTGGTGAACACTAATAATATCAGGATATCCTATGCTATGCTATACGTATATCTGATGCATACCTGGTGACTAAAAGACACTCCAAATTTGAATGCTTCAAATTTCAGCCATTAATACACTAAATGATGGCTAATATATATACTTATATTGCACACACACACACGCACACATGTGCACACAGAGAGTCCTGATTGTTTTTCCAAAGTATGGTCACTGGCCTACATATACCAGTGAAGAACAGTGATTCAGGTGAATGACATTAAGGCATAGACCCTGCTCGCTGCACCAACTGTCACAATCCCAACCATCGGGGGCTTCTGAGCCCCAACTTTCTGCCCACTTTGCTGCTACTTGCCCCAAGGAACTGACAGATTGTCCTGATAGCTCCCAAACCCAGCAAGCCTCAGCTCTACTCCTTTATACTGGACCCTGCAGCTATAGTGAGGGAATCTCTGCCAGCCCCAGGTGGCCACCCCATTGGGTTATTGAAGATCTTTTTTTAGGTCCCCCTTTGCATGTAGGGGATAACGGTTGCTTTAGAAATCACTCCCTCCACAGCTGATTAGTAAGGAGCCAACCAAAAATGTTACCACATAGGATAAAAGGATAACATAGAGAAAACAGATTATAGTTTTGGAGACACTAAAATAAAACAAGAAAAAAAGGTTCCTCACTCTCCCATCTAGTTACACTTCAGCCTTCTGGAGAGTCTTGCCAGCATCACTTTAAATCAGCTTTTCTGCTGATTTCTGCCAGCTCTGATTACTGGGCTGTCTCTGACCCTTGCTAGCTGACAGCTAACTGCACAACTCCTTCCAACCAGACCTCCCTATTCACCAATACTCTTAACAGTCACCCAAATGCTCTAGAAAGTTCTGGTCTGCCTGGAATTATTTTGGCTGGATGGGCCATTTCCACCCATATCCAAAACTACAAAGATACATAGTGATGACACAACACAATCTACGCATAAACAGTAACATAAATTCAGAACACTGACTTTCCAGCAAGACAATACATGCTATATCAGGATAATAAAATGCAAGAATACATTCAATGGCATACATGGTTCTTTGGGTGAATCTGATATCTTTTATTAGACCAACTTAAACAGTTAGAAATGTTTTTCCTAGCAAGCTTAAATTTGTCCAACTATTTAAGTTGGTCTAATAAAAGATATCAGATTCACCCAAAGAACCTTGTCTGCCTATGTCCTTATACCAACATGGCTACAACCTACAGCCCAGAATACATTCATTATGCACCATGAACCCCTAAAACATAACCAATTTGTGGCAATTTGTTAAACAAATGTATTGCTAACGGTGTCTGCTTAGATATATAAAGAGCCATCCTTCCTACCATTCTCCTTCAGAGCACTTTACAAAAATGAAAATCTTCTGTGTCCTGACTGAACACAGCAAGGCCTGCTCTGAGACGTACATTTTGGCTTGCATTTAGGTTATGGTCTATTTCTGAAGATTTTATGGGCTAGAATTTTTTAGGGGGGTAAGGTCTCAATTACTGTCAACCAAGTGGTTATTTTCCCAGATATTCTATGGTAAACGTGTCATAAACCCAACTTTAAGAATGAGAAATCAGTAGCTCACATTAAACATACAGTGTCAGGGTAGAAAGTCTTTACTCTTGTACTTTGGGTTAGTTACTAGTTTGTTTACATGCAATGTAAAAATAAATGGAAAAGAGAAAGATATAAATGCCAATGGAACAGGTAAGTTTCACAATCTGGAACTATTTGGTTTTATGTCATTGGAACCCAATCATCCTTGACTGAAGCCTCTGACTGCCCAGAAATATACACACCTCAATATTTATTTGGAAACTTCTCCAGAGTGTAAAGCTATCTAAGTATCTAACACCTGTTAAATGACATTTTACTAATTGACTGTAGCTAAATTCACACCTATTAAGCAAATTTTATGCTGATCTTGCTTGAAATAAGCTGTAGTCAATACCAATCAGTACCATGAAGTTAAATCTGTTTCCTGAGAGATGTGAAAGCTAAACAACTTTCTTGATTCAGCCTGTACCAGCCAAGTAAAGTACACCATAATGATAATAAATATTTATACGCCAACTTTCCCTCTAAAAGAGTTTACCAATTTATAAATATGTGTATCCTCAGCCAAATTGAACTGCTGTGAAATGGAGGATGGCAGCCAACAGTTATGCAGGTGGATATAATCCACCTGAGAGAGGAGAAACTTTGTACAATGACAAGAGGGACAATTTTTATTCCATTACAAAATACTTTTATGCCCACACACTCATTTCTAAGATCCAAGTATTTTTTTGTAAACTCTTGTTGTCACACCCTTGGAACTTTCTGAGACAACCATTCGAGAATGCATTACCTACCTACTTTTGCTTCACATGAAGCAAACCCAGAAATTAGTTGATGAAGCAGTTATAGGGGCACCCTCACCCTCCCACTGCTCCCAAGCCTTCCAGAGACATGGTTCAAGTTCTCAGTGCCTACCGCACTGGAACTGGAGGCTTCTAAGAAGGTTTGATGCAGCAGGTGTACTCTGCCATATGTCACCTGTCCAGGTTGCCAACTTTCAGTAAATTTACTGACTGTCAGTATAAAAAAAACTACCACCACCACCAACAAAACAACCCTACATACCAAGCTAAACATCTCTTTCAGTGAAGTCCATAAAAAAATTAGCCATCAGTAAAAATACTAAGCAGCCATTGCTTGAATGAAGCTCTGACAGAGCACAGCAGCACCACCTCATGCTTGAGGAGGAGCATACCACCCTGCAGGGTGTTTTCTCAGCCGTGTGCTGCTGCTGTGGCCCAAGCTGTGTATAATATTTCTGGGTCACAGGTAGGATTCTTTGGGGGTCTCTGCCAGGATGAGGGGAGTGGGGCTGGTGGGAGCAGACTTAGGAATGGGCTATGGTGACAACATGGTGCAGAGTGCAGTAGGGGCATCAGTGCATGAAGGTGAGTATGGAGCCTCTGGCATGCAAAACAGTACAGTGTAAAATCATTGCTGAATTCAAACAGTGTTGCCAATACATGCCTTTTTTTACTACAAACTTTTTACTGACAAGCAAACCTTTTTATTTGTTTACTGGGGTTAATATTAAATCCCTAAATCTGAACCCAGCCCCTCTAAGTGGGCCCTGGCAGCAGGGCCCTGGCAACAGGGCAGGGCCTGGCAGAAGAGTTACATTTATATCATATGAAGTGTGGATCAGCAAAAACATGCATTAGCAAGAAAAAAAAGGTTTAGCCACCAACAACAACCAGAAAAAAAGCTTACAGATTGTCAGTTAAAAAAAAACAAATAAACAAATACATCAAATTCTTGAGTTGGCAACCCTGCTAAGATGTCAGGATACACACAGAACACACTAGCACTGGAAGCCTATTGGCTTTTTTTAGGTGAGCTCTTTCTTCCTGGGAGGATCCTCAGCCAGTCCACACCAATAAATAGTCATTAAATGAACAAAACAAGCAAATAAAAAACCTTGTTGTCTTGTCAAAAACAGTGGGGGGAATTTCCTGTGGCTCTGTCCTTTGCACAGAGCCCTTCTGTGCAGCTACTAGCTCAGCCCACCACCTACCTTAGACTTGCAACTGTTCCCTCATAGTATGCTGCCCCACTGCTCTTTTCTCTGGGGTTTTTAACAGTCCAGTGAGCCACTCCCTGCTTCTAATAGTGATGTGAATATGTTGTGAAAAAGACACTGCAGAAAAATCTCAGATTACACTACATTCTAAGGGCCTTGTCACACAGGACACTTAGTATGTCTTAAATCTGTGCAGTATTAAAATTAGAACATGTTCTGAGCAGTTGCATGTAATGTTTACTATGACTTTCACAAGGATTATTGGTCCTAGCCCCCATGCTGCATAGGAGTCTTGGACTCTTATAACACATCTAACTTAATGTGGTCTGGAAATAATCCTCCTGTGAAAAGTCACAACTTTGCTACCCTATGTTCACACCTAGCACTTACTTTACTGCTTGAAAGAGTCGATTGATTGATAGGTATATATTTATGACCAGTTTATTTTGGTTTTCAGCTTCTGGAATGATGAGGCTGTGTTCTGATAAAAAAAACTAACATATCATAATACAGTAGAAATATCCATGAGTCATAATGTCTTTTCAGGGAAAAGAGGAAACAGATTTGGTCTGTATGGGCCCAGATTGGATATGTGCCTATCCATGACTGTATTCTTGACTGGCTGTTTCAAACACAAAGCACATCCACTTAAGTGGTGCAAACCTTCCAATGATCCTCCGGACAAGTCAGTTATCTTTCTCTGTGTGCCAGCTTCCTTGTACTGACCCCATTTTACCCACATTGATTCTATTGTCTGAGGTTACAAACTCAAAGGAGAGAGTGCTTCATGTCATCCCATAGAATGTGCAACATCGTGTGGGAAGAGGTAAGCCTACTCTCCATCTGAATGATTTTAAGGCAATTACATGAGGGTAAACTCTGATTTTCCTTTATCCTTGGTGCTGCTTTGCAAAGTACTCCCACACTTAGGCTAGGGACAGACATTCAAAAAGCCTGAGCCTGAATTGATTCAATCTGTGCAGGTTAGTCTAACCTGGCTAGGCTAAATAATGTTGTAACTGCACAGGCATCTGCTCTGTACTGAAAAACTGCAGGCACATGCCTGCAGTGGCTCAGGCTAGAAGCTGTGGGGAGTGCTAGAACAGCCCTCCCTTCCCTTCTACAGGGCTGAGCTGAAGGGGGCATGGCCAGGACCTGGCAGGATGCTGTAATTCAGGAGCCCCTCCCCCCCTTTATAACAGAGCATTTATCAGCTCTCTTATCAGCATTTAACACCCCATCAGAAGACAAAGCCTCACTCACTAGTTCAAACTATTTTTAAAATAGCTTTTTTCAAAGGAAGGAATGCAGGAGCATTACCAGCTGAGCTTCTGATTAGCTCCAAAGAGCGTTAAGTGGACACCGTCCTATCTGCCTTATGTAGCATTAGCTAGCATACCACATGCTGGCTACAGTCCATGCTGTGGGAGAAAGAAGGAAGGGATCTCTGCTTAAGCAGTAAGTTGGGGTGGGGAGGAAAGGGGGTAGGGGGAATCCAGGTAGACCCTGCTGTGCCTGCAAGTCTGTTCTGGAGCTCCAGCCAGAGAGCAGAGAGGAGGAGCCAGCTGTGGAGCAGAGAGCCCACCAGGATGCTTGGGGAATCTGATTTAACTTAAACCAGCAAGGGGTCTGGGACAGAGATTGCATAAACCGGTTTGACCTAAATCAGTTAAGTTTGACACTACATTCAACCAGGTTTATCTCAAATCAGTTTCAGACATTTTCAGACTGGTTTATGTCTACTGAATGTTTGTTTTGTTGCAGGTTTAAACCAGTTTCTGGTCACTTAAATCAGTTTACATGTAATGTCTGTCCCTAGCCTTAAGGGATAATACGCAAGATGATACAATGAAATCCAGGACTTCCATTGATGGTAAATATGAAGATTAACCACAAAAAGTTAATGCTATAATTCATATGGATGAATGCCAAACAAACATCTAATGAAATAGTCCTGAAATTATACCCTTTCAGCAATGTCCTCTTCCCACACAAGAAACAAAAACATTCATTGCGGTGTGACTGCACACTTGACTCTAAGTGGTGCCACAAGCTACCATGAAAGTGGTTAACTGAATCATGAGAGTTCAGAAATTAACCCAATAGCACCATTTCTTTTCTTTTTTTTTCCTCCCACTTCGAGATAAAGGAAGAATCTTGTACATAACCTCTCTATTCTTAGTTACAAATGACTGTTACTATTAGCAATAATGTGTCTCTGTCCCAGATGCTAAAAGCTTTCCTGAGCATATTGCTTCTTTACAACATTGTGTGAAAGAAAGAAAATGTGATAGATAAGCACCAGGGTTGCATGTGTGGACAAATTATTGTCAGTAATAATTATCTCTCTAGTAACCACAGGCTTGTGATTTCTTTGGCTTGTTTCAGAGTGGACATAGAGTCAGAGCAAGTGAGGAATTAAAAATAAGTTTAAAAATATACAAATAGACAAAGAATGGAAGTTATGGTGTAAATACAGACAGAGCTATGATATGAAATTATTTAAATATCAACTCTGCATAAGCTGTGCATCTCCTTTATGTTTATTTCTAAAACCATTTCTTCCATTTAGTTAGTGATCACTGATAAGTATAGCTAAGTGAACTAACAAGGTACTTCTTTAAACAGTACACTGCAATACAATTCAATTATTAAAAAGAGAAATCTTATTAATTCTTACTATTTTTTAAATTTCTGTTTTCAGTGAATACACTCAACTCATGAACTATAACATAATGTACAAATAGATAATCAATCTCCTTTCTCTAAATATTACAACTGAATAACACTGCAATACGTGACCTTCTTATTTTTCAAATGAAATTTTAATGTAAAGATGATGTAAAATGTTTTATTGAAGGCATAAAATGATTTTCATGGGAAATCACTTTTTTCCAAGAAAAAATATTATTAAAACAATAAGAGAAATAACAATTATAACATTCAATTTTAAAAATCATAGAATCATAGAATCATAGAAGTAGGGTTGGAAGGGACCTTGTAGATATTCAAGTCTGACCCCCTGCCTGGGCGGGAGAAAAGACTGGACTCAAATGAGTCCAGCCAGGTATGATTATGTTTTAAAGAGGAAAAATCTAGTTGGTTATCTACAACATGACATTAGGTTTTTAAAAAATTAAAAATATAATTATAATGAGTTCAGTAATTGTCCCCTGCAAAAAAACCAAAAAACGCTACACAAAACAAAACAAGCTCCCCAGGGTTAAGCAGAACAAACAAGCAAACAAAAAGATTCTGAAAAAAACACAGGATATGTGTAAATTAACAATTTGTGAAATTCCCCTTCTGGAGTTTTCATGATTTCATTTGTGCCTTACCCTTTCACTTCAAAGAGTGGTAGGTGTGAGTTAATTAGCCTGGATAGGGCCAGAATCCCTTCTACTGCTCCATACCCTAAAGATCCATTTCTAGGCCTAATTCCATGGTTAATATGTCTCTCGCTGGAGATACACTGGAGAATTGATGTCAACTCTTTTCATTGGTCCCAAGACTCCACTAGCACAGGAAGCAACCAGAAGGGCTTCCAGTTCAGATTTAATTCAGGGTAGGAAACAGCTGATTGAGAATCTGAAGGTGGACCATAATTTGGATAAAAACGATCATGAAACTAAAACTGCTCTTGGGTCAGAGTCCTTGGTTATGAGGAAAGGAGTGAAATCAGCAAAATAATGTTTATAGACTTCAAAAAATGGACTTCACCAAAGTCAGGGAATTAGTAGATTATGTCTTATAGGAAGGAATTGTAAAGGAAAGTGGAATCCAAGAGAATTGGCAGTTTCTAAAACAGGCAGTATTAATAGGCATACGGGCAAGTTATCCCAGTGCAGAGGAAAGGTCAAGACATACAGAAAAAGATTAATATAGCTACATCAAGAGCTCTTTAATGACCTGAAAAATCAAAAAGTTATCATACAAAAGGGGAGAAAAGGATAAAATCCTGAGGATAAATCTGGAAGAATAGCATATACATGCAGTGTCAAAATCAGAAAGATCAAAGCACAAAACAAGTTACAACACACAAGGGACATGCGAGGCAAAAGGAAATGGTTCTATAAATATTTTCAAAGTTAAAAGAAATGTAAAGGAAAGTATAGATCCATGAGAAAGGTGAGCAAATTAAATGACAGAGGAGGCTTCAGGGTCCAACGGCTTTTTAATTCAGTCTTTCCAAAAAACGGTACTTATAACCAAATAAAAAAAAAATAAAAACAAGAAAGGGTGTGCAACACAGAACAAGGCAAGGGGGAAAAGGTGTTTTTACACATGTTTTATGTATTCAGGTCAGTAGAACCTGATGAAAATTGACATTCAAATATGGAAGGTACTAGCTAAACCACCTCTAAACCATTAGCAGTTATCTCTGAAAACTTGTAGAGGGATAATTAAGTTCTCCATTGAAGGACTGGAAAAGAAAAAAATATATACCTAGGCTTTTAAAAAAAAAAAGGTGGTAGAGAAAAGAAGACCCCACTAATTATAGACCAGTCAGCCTAATTTTAATACCTCATAAAAACATTGGAACAAATTATTAAACAGTCTGTTTTTAATTGGCCTTGTAGATAGGAGTTAGAGATGAGAGAGAGGACCGTAGATGTGATATAACTTGTCTTCAGTGAGACTTTTGACACAAGATCATCTAACATTCAGATATAAAACTAAGGAGATGTGGTTTGGAGGAATTATCGTATTCAAAGAGTAATTGTCAATAGTTCAGTCAACCTAGGATGACATATGCAATGAGATCCCATAGGGATCTGTTCTTAATCTTGTTCTAGGGAATGTTTGGCTTAATGATTTGGATGATGGAATGAAGAGTATGTTTTAAAAATTTGCACATGAATCATCCTGGGAAGGCTGAAAGCCCTTTAGAGAACAATATTAGAATTCAAAATGATCTTGATAAATTGGAGAAACCATCTGAGATCTATAAGTTCAATAAACACAAGTGCAGAGTTAATTAATGAGAAGGAGAAAAGGAAATCAAATACATAAATACCAAATGGGGAACAAATTGCTATGCAGCAGCACTGCAAAAAAAAGGAGGGGATAGTTATAGAGAAGCACAGCTGAATACGAGTTAGCAGTTCTATTGAAAGCAAATGCCATTCTGGGATGTTTTAACAACAGTTTCATATTCAATATACTCATAATTATTCAGTATGGAGGAGGTTTGTCCTGAAGTGTTTTGTCTAGTTTTGGGTATGCCGTCTTAAGAAAGCAATAGACCAACTAGAAGAATCTACAGCAAGAATAGTGATTGGTTTAGAAAACATAAGCTTTGAGGAAATTTGAATACAACTATGTTAATTGTAAAAAAAGGAAGACTGGTTTCAAAGCTGTAAAATATTGTTATGAAAAAGAGAATGATCACTTCTTATCCCATGTCCATCCTTAAGATACAACAAGAAGTTGGCTTAATGTGAAGTAAAGGCTTAAGGGCATCATTTCTAATTTCTAAGCTAGAGATAGTTAAGAAATTAAATAGATATCTTAAGGAGGTTGTACAATGCTCACAATGAGGTTTTAGAAACAGATCAGATGAATATTTCTCAGACATTCTCTAAATAAACTTCCCTCAGAACAGATTTTTGGACTAGATGCCCCATCCAGCCTTTTATTTCTATTACTTCTCCAAGATCTTGCTAAATTATTCCCCCTTAAATGAAATTAAAGTAAAAAGTACAGGCCAAGATACACAAAAAGGTACTTCCTTTTTAGTTATCTGCATGCAAGCAAGTAAATATAAATGTTATTGTTTGAGATAAAGGTAGTAGGATCATCTGAGACTCAACTATGGTTTAAATCTATACATTATTAACACAGCTATTTACAGGTAAATAACATTTGTTTTTCTTCTATATCCCTAGAGCTACTGAACAACAGGACAACAGGTAAGGTTTTGTGATTAAAAATGCAGACACAAACTAATCTTAAATTGGTATTCATACCGTCATAAATCCATCCAGCAAACCTGAATCGGGTTTTGGAGGTGCTTGTAGTCTTTCCATTGACCATTTTTCAATGATGGAGGCCACCTGGCTATTTTCTGTGTTTAAAATTCTGAATCCAGTCATGTTAACGCCACTATACCGGTAGGGTTCCACATCAAGAGCAAAAAGATCCTGAAAAACATATTCCTTAGATAAATGCTATGCCAATGCTTATTTCAACTGTTTAACCATCTCTCCAGATACTAGTGCTAAAACATCCATATCAGCATACATGCACATTGTACTATATGTTCCATTTATAGTTTAGGGTTCTATTTCCTATTTTACTCCATATAGGAGTTACTTATAACATACTAAGAGAAGAACATATTCCACAGCCATTAAAAAAGTGAAAGTTAAGTCCAAATGCTGAACTGTATTGCCTATGATATTGGTTATAAATATTCTACAAAGTTTAATCACATTTTAAAATTCTTTCCTAATTTAATGATCACTTTTTATGGTTGCTAGATATGGTTTAAAAAATGACAAAATAAAAGAAAATGACAGATTCTCTTCATTCTCCTTAAACTATTTTTTGAGGTTAAGTGTTATCCACATCTCCAACTTTTATCTTGCTCTAGGACCTGTAACATGTTTCATGTTATTGAGATACAGAGTAACTTGTAGACAATTAGTCTCTTTAGTCGTAAAAAGGGAACAAATTTCAAAGTTAATTATGAAGGTTAAGCATTTTCAACTGAATGGCACAGAAGTGCATACACTCTATTTTTTCACATATTCTGATACCAGTTCATTTATGTAATGTATTTAACTATGATAATATTTATAACCAAGATATATTTAGACTTAAAAAATTATAAGATAAGCACTGCTAGAGAATGAGTCTTTCTGGGGGGGGTTGGTGCTGGGTTATTGCATTAGTTTTAAGTTTTCTTTAAAAAAAAAAATTAGAAATTTAAGATTAACCTATTTCAATATTATGGTCCCAATTTTTCAATTTGAACTTCAGAATAGCCTGCAGATAAAATATTATGTCCAGAACTCTACATTAAGGCATCCTAATGCACAATCAGACTTTAAATATGAAAACATGTAAAAGGAATTTTATGAAAAAAAGATGTTTCTTTAATGACTCAGTAGGCACACCTTGAACAAGCATGAAAAGCTTTAGTACAATACAGTAATAGTACTTTTTCAACAAAACCATCTTTTTATGATTTAGTAATGCGTTGTCTCCCTACATATACTACATGATTTATTTTGTTAAATATAGCCTCATTATATGTTGTAAAATGACACTACTTACCTTTTAACATCTTTCAGCACCTTAGATTTTTTAAACGCCAGTTTAATATATTCTAGGTTTCTGTGAAGTGAGAAGGCTAATATTGCTGAAAACATTTATTTACTTATTGCAGGAAAAGCTAAGAAATAGCCACACTCTAAAAAAACAGTGTATGAATTGCTTATTGTTCATACGAGAACTTTAAAATAATCTCAAACCACATAACTGTCCCTATTCTAGTTAGGAATTATGGCACTATTTGCCATATAGAATCTAAGATTTTCTAAACTTGTTTGCTATACAACATCTATTTACAAAAATCCATATTTGTGTCCTTATTGTAAAGACACCATACACTCTAGCACTGGAAAAATAATTGAAAGAAATGAGAAACTGTAGCTACTTTCTTTCAGAATTTCTTTCCTGTTAAATTTCAATGTGTTCAAACATCTCCATAAACATAATAAATAGACAGATGAATGATGTCTCATCACTAATTGTTTAATCTAAACACATCCATGTTTACACAAAAGTGTAACAAATACACACAACAGCTCAGTATATTAATAACCTAGTGCATTAGAACCCTGAATCATTGAGGATTATGGTTTCAGAGACTGCTCTACCCAGTGACTGCACATTTTATTTGACAGGATTTTTACTGTGTCAGGCAAATTACTACCAATAAATCAAAATATTTTAAACTTAGATGCAAGCTACAGATGCTGTATTGCAGCATCAAAATTCATCGTCTGGTGGTGGGTACCAAATTATTGTTCTTCCTGTCTGAGTCAATCTGATCTCTGGCTCTCCTGTACAAATCAAGTGTTCACATCAGCAAATGGAAATACTGAAGGTAAATTACTCAAAGCACTGATTCTTACCAGTAAACCAAATGAAAATATAAAAAGAGAATGGAGACCTCTGAAATCAGCAGTTATGTTAGAGAGACTGAAGAGGGGACTTTTACTACATACATTCCTAGTATCTTTGATGTCCACAAAAGTAGTACCATTTACATTTCCAAAAGAAGAGGGAATCTAAATAGGACATTAGGTTTTTACTTATCTAAAAACATTCAGAATTAATAGTTATTTTGCTAACCATTCAATACTCAGGCTGTGATAATGCAGCTGTTCCTAGTGTCTTAATAACCTCTATTCTAAGGCTGGGATGACTTGTTCATTGTATCATAAAGGCTTCATTTCAGCAAGGTACTTAAGCACATATGTCATTGTAAGCACACAAGCAGTCCCATTAAAGTGGATCTACTCAGATATTTAAAAATGACAAATATCCAAACAGCCTAGCTAAATCACAGCCTCAATGTATCCATTTTGACAACAATGTGAGCAAGATAAAAGTTTTTTGACAACATGTATTTCTCAGAGTGAGACTTGAAAAATAATTTTTAACTTCCTCGCTAGTAAGACCCTCACATATAGCTAAGACGACATGGAAATGTAGAGCTGATTAAAGAGTTCGCTGTGAATATTCAATCGCATCTGAAAGCATAGTTAAGTTTAAAGTATGTCCATTTTTGAAATGTACTAACATAATGAACAATGACTGTTCCCATATTCATCAAACTGATGTTTAGAGCTGGTTAGCAATGTTAGTCTGAAGGCAGACTGAAGATAGGGCAGCGTGGCAACTTAAGGCCCCTCTGCACATGCAGGTAAAGGTGCAACAGGATCTAGTGTATGATCTCACAATTATGCCTCCTGCCGTGCATGTGTGGATCATGCATTAGATCCCACTATGCCTTATTGCTGGTGCAGGAGAAGCCCAATCCTGCCCTCCATCTCTCATCTGCACTGGCAATAAGCAAACTCCCATGGCTGGGAGCACCCTCAGGTGAGGAGTTTCCATCTGTGAGGGCACCCCATGCACCCCTGGGCCTGGGAGATCATTACTGCTTTGGTCTCCCAGCCCTGGGTTTGTGTGAAGCTTTAGGTCTGGGAAGATCACAGCTGCCATGGTCTTAAAGCCCCAGGAGTGTCTGTAGTACTCCTGGGGCTTGGAAATGGCAAGCATGGCCCATGGTTGCTGGGACCCAGCTGCATCCCAGAACCAGGAGGTGAACTGCTAGAGCCCAGTGTCTGCAGCTCCAGGACTATGGGTCCCAGCCATCCTGTGGCACTCCTGGAACTAGAGTTGGCTGTTGCCAGAGCTGAGTGGGACTCCCAGCCCCAGCCCGGCATGGCTGATAGTACTCCCAGCAGCCGTAGGAGCCCCTGTTACACATCCAAGTTAAAGCTGGACACCAGCTAGCTATAAAGCTAGTACATGTTTTAAAGATCTATTTTTCCACCTGGCTGAACCTTTTTGGCCAGGTACAGACATTATACTTTTACCGGTAGAGTGATTGGAAACACTGTTCTGTTACAGGTACCTGTAACAGAACAGAAGTTTGGCACACAAAACCAGTCTATACCCATAACAGAACATAAATTCAGCGCATGGACTGGTTTAAAAATGGTGGAACCGCGTCTTAGATTTGCTCCCCTCTTCTCCCCACCAAAGGGCGAATGTGTGTTCTGTTCACTACCCATCAAAACTATGCCACTTACAGAAAACCATGTAACTTAGATCAATTCCACCTCAGGTTCTTATGAATGTCTGTACCTAGGCCTTTATGGCATGCTAGTTACTTTGCACACGTAGCTGCTTTCAGTTAACTGCATAATTAACCACCTAATTGTGCAATATCTGTAACGTGTAGAAGGGGCCTCTGAGAATACCTGGCTTTAAGAGGCATTAGTATCATAGGCAACAACCCACTTTGTTAGATGCTATAAATAGACAGATGTTTGTATTGTATATAAAATTCTGAAGTTTTTAATTCCTACAGAGCTGATGACTTACATAAAAGGAAAGACACAATGTTACATGGCATATATAATTACCATCCCATAGGTCATTTTACATTATGAGTTTCAAATATTCACAGCAAATTATTTAGGAATGATCTTCAAACCAATTATTTTTTTTTGCTAAAAAATAAGCAGCTAACTTAGAACCATGAATCTATTTCAGACTTTTATAATCTGTAAATGAACACATGAGAAAAATATTAATTATTTGTGGAGTAAATTATTCATTATTAATTATACTGTCAGCTCTTCTTACACAGATAAAAACAGCAATGGTATTAAATAAGTAGTTCTCAGGTCTATCAGTTTCCAGGATATAATGCTGAACATTAATTAAACCATCCTCATGAGTTTTCTTTGAAATGTAACAAAATTTGATGGAGAAAATATCCCATTTTCATACCAACATCCCAAGAGAGCTCTTTAACATTGTCAAGTAATGTAATTAAGAAAGCTAAGGCCTTTGTTTTATGTCTTCAGAATGTTTTTATAAGCTACTTACCAGTGTGGTAAAGATATAATGATAGTATTCTGTCATCATTCCCATAGCTAAAGCCTGAAAAAATAAACAAAATATGAATATTACTGAGGTCACATAACACATTTTTATCACACGTATATGGCAAAAGAAAAGCAGTAGTAGAAAACTACAGGGATCAATCAGACTATAGGGTTGGAATTGCGCTAAAATCAGGTCAAGCAAATCATTCCTTAGCAGTTAGACCAGATTACTGACTATTAAAGGAATTTATGAAGCAGATCTTCTGGCAGAAAGAATATTATTAAAATGCTTGGAGCAGTAAAAGTGAAAGAGGCTCATACTTTTACATATTATTGGGTATATTAAGTTGCCACACAAAAACTGAACTGAGAATATGTTCATTTATTGTATTTATAATGTCTCCACTAAAAAAAAACCTAAACACAATTCTACTTTGATGAACTATACTACTCAATTTAAAAAGTGTTGGCAAACCAACATAAGGAAACTGGTAGGCCTAGCTTTGAGCACTTTAACCACACTTCTGTAGCATTAATAGAGCACATCAAATATTGTCATCACTACTCAAAAAGAACAGACACCTAGCAAATATGTTTCCCTGTCTTCCTAATCATACGGCATTGTATCATTGTAACTCAATTCTGCATTTTAAATTTGTCATACTTTTTTTGGCAGAATAGGGTCAAATGTTCTAAAATACAGTTTTAAAGTAGTAGTCTGGGAATCTCTAATTATTCGTATTCATTATTATAGTACCTTAAAAGGACAGTTCCAATCTAAAAAACAGCTGTGCAAAAAAGGCACCTTCTTGATCTGTAGAGCAGCTCTTTTTGTTTATCAAGATTTACATCCAGTCTTTTCAGTAATAAAATAAGTTACTAGCTACTTTTCATGCTACATGATACAATCATAGGGGAGGTAACTTCAGATTCCAGTACTTGGGCCACAGATCCATCCACAGAAGTTGCAGGTCTTTCTGTAGGGGAGAATAGGCTGCAGGCTGGGATTCCTCTCCTTTCTCTGCATTCTCATCTCTGATTTGAGGGTAAGATGCTTTACCTAGAAATGGGCTCCCTCTTGGTTAAGGGTGCAGTGCCATTAGAACTGTTGGCAGCCAGTTCCCACCAACTCTCGATGCTGGCATCCGTCTTCTTGAGGTATGCCTTCAATGCATCCTTGTAGCATTTCTCCTGGCCATCATGAGATCTCAGGTCACAGTTAAGCTGAGAGTAGAACACTTGTTTTGGGAACTGAGAATCAGGCATCTGCACACAATGTCTAGTCCAATGAAGTCAGTTCTCCAGGATCACTGACTCTATGCTAATAACATTGGCTTCAACAAGGATGCTGATGTTTGTGCAGCCATCTTCCCATTTGATGTGGAGGATTTTCCAGAGGCATTGTACGTGATACATCTCTAGGCTCTTGAGATGATGACAGTAGGTCACCCATGTTTCACATCCATCGAGGAGAGTGGGGATGAGGGCTGCATTGTAGATCTGGATTTTCATGTCTTTCCACAGATTGTGATGAATAAAAAGACATGCCAAAGCCATTTCCCAAAGGAAGCACTTGAGCACCAGATCCTGTGCTGGATCTCCTCATCAATGTTCACACTTTGAAAGAAGTGGCTACTGAAGTACGAGAAGTGCTCAGTGACCTCCAGGGAAGGAGGGCAATTTGAGTAAGTGTGTGTGTGTGTGGGGGGGGGTCACATTCATGGCCTGGGACAGGCTGATAGAGCACTTTAGTCTTCCTGATTATGTGAGACAGGCCCACATTTTGACAGGTTTCTCTGAAGAGATTGAGTATCATCTGGAGGGTTTTTTTCAGGGTGTGCAAGGATGGTGCACTTGTCAATCCATTGAAGGTCTAGAATGATTATTTTGTGTACTTTGGTCTTTGAGAAAAAACATCCCAGATTGAAGAGCCCTCCATCCATTAAGTATTCAATGTTAATTCCAAAAGGAAAGAGGTTCTTAATGAGAACCAGGATGACTGTCAAATAAATGGTGATCAGAGTTGGGGCAATGAGGCACCTTTGCTTGTGGCCCCAGTTCAGATGACTAATGGATCTGTCTCCAATCTACTACACAAAATAGTCACAGTCATTTGATGGTAAAGCCTCAGGAGCTTGATGTACTTTTCAAGGACATCCAAATCTGTCCAGTACTTTCTACAAGGTTTTGTGACTGATGGAATCAAAGGCCTTAGTAAGATCAATGAAGGCCATATACAGGCCCTGATTTTGTTCCTGGCAGGCAACAAAGGTCATGTCAATTGCCTCAAAGAATGGTCTGAAACCACAATGAGATTCTGACAGGACTTCCTCAGCACATGGTAGAAGACTGTTCAGGAGAATGTGGAAGAGGATTTTCCCTGCTGTGAAAAGAAGGGTGATACCTCAATAGGTTTCCTATATAAAACTTATCTCCTTTCTTGGTCATGATGTTGGCATTTCTCAGGTTCCCAGGAATCTCTTTGTTGATCCAAATTCATAGAATAAATTCATGAAGTCTCAGTTCTAGTTCCTTGTTACAGGCCTTGTAGATTTCAGTAGGTATACCATCTGGTCCAGTAGCCTTGTTGTTCTTGGTTTCCTGGATGGCACGCCAGATTTCTTCTAGGGTAGGAGCGTTGGCAAGTGAGCCCCTTTCAGGGTGTTGGGAGGTGGACTCAATGGTGGAATCTATCACAGTCGACTCATGTGCTTCTTCCATTTAGCTTGTATAGCTTCATTGTCTTTGAGGAGTACTGAATCATCCTACAAATGCAAGGAAATAGAATGATGGGAAGCTGGGCTATAAATGGTTTTGTTTTCTGTAAAAAACTACACATCATGTTTGTCAGCATAAATCTGGGTATCCTTGGCTTTATCTTGCCACCACTGATTGTTGATGTCCCAGATCCTCCTATGAGCTTCAGCTTTGAGAAATTGATATGTTTCCTTCTGCTGAGATGAGATGAGCTCTTGTCTTCTGCTCAAAGAGGGCTTGCATCTCAGAGTCACTTTCATTGACCCACTGTTTTTGTTCATGGGTGGTACAGTCAACGGCTTCAGCACAGGCAAGATGGACAGCAGTTTTAAACCCCTTCCAGGGTTCCTCAATGTTGTCTTCATTTGGGTGCAGGGCAGACAGCTTTTCATGGAGGGTACTGTTGGCATTCCTTGCAGACCTTATGGTCTTGAAGAGGTTTGGTATTGAGAGTCTTCCACATTGCTTTTCACTGTTTTTGGTGTTCTGGAGCAAGGCAGATGTTCATAACAGATCTCACAAGACAGTGATCTGTCCAGCAATCATAGGTTCCTCACATGACTCTCATGATATGGACATGGGTTACAGGGTCTAACAATAACATAGTTGAGGAGATACCAATACTTAGAGTGATGGTGTCTCCAGGTGGCCTTGTATTTGTCTCTGTCTGAAGATGGTGGTCGGGATGACAAAAACATTATCCACACATTTGCTCAGGAGAAGGATGCCATTGGAGTTGGCTTTTGCTAGTCCTTCCTTTTCAATGGTGCCATTCCAGAATTCCAGGTCCCATTCAACTCTGGCATTGAATTCACCAAGGAGAATGATCAGACAGGGGTGGAAAAGGATTACACTTCAAGATTTAAATGTCTTAACATCATTTAAGCATCACTTAGTGCCCAGTCTTCCGCATTGCAGGAAAATGGGATAATAAGAATAGAGCTCTCTCTTCCTAATTTTCTATCTTCCTGAATTTTCACCTGATAAGTGAATTTTATTCTGCTTCCACCTTCTACAAACCCTCATTCAGATTTCTCTTCACTTACCTCTCTGACACTACACAATTTCTATTGGCTTTCTGGTTTGCTTTCCTCAGCTTTCTTGACACCATTTCTATAGTCCGTCTTCCTTGTCGTACTCTTTTTGCATATACTGACCTCTTTCCTAATGCTTCTATAATCATTTTTTTAAATCTAACTACCTGCCTGTATTGACACTGCCCATCACATTCATTCCCTAGCCCAAACAGCTAGTTCATCTTCTGCTCCCCATATTTCTCTCATCTCTGCACCCACAGCTTAACTCTTGATCATTCCAAGCAATTATCTGTCCAAATCAATCCTCTTCTCTTTCCTTGGCTTCTTGGTAAATTCAAGATGCCTCAGAACGTTGACCCAATATGTAATGCAAGTCACTCCCTCAACTCCCAACAAAAATAATTTTTGGTCTATGTCCAATTTATCTGTATAGTTTTGTCTCTGTTGCCAAAAGACTTAGGCTTAAGAGCTGCTTCCTTCCTGCCCAAGACTGATTGTGCATGAGGAATGAAGCAAACATTTAGCAGGTGCTACCCTACTTAAATGCAGGCAGAGTCAATAGAAATTCTAAACTGCTCCCAGAGCCCCTTGCACAATTCTTGAAGTGAGGATTTTCCTTTTCCTTTGTTCCTTTCCCAGTGAGGATTTATTCAAAGAAGCACACTCTCCCTCTTATCGTGACTCCAGCAGCTACTGGGGTTGCTGCTTAATAGAACAGAACTCCCTGCCCATACAGGAAAGCAGCATTTGAGTCCTCTGGACAATGCACAGAAGAGCAGTCAAAAGAAATAGAGAAGTGATGCTCCTACTGAATTCCTGCAGAAGTGAGTCTGGGAACCAAACTTCATTGTCACAGTCCAAGCTGATTTTATTTGACTGATACTTGGCAAGTTTTTCTTTAGAAAAAAATCTCTCTCTTTTGTAATGGACCTAACTGCATTAGGTATTCAGACACTGAGACATAACAAACATCCAGACCCAAAATGACATTATTACAGACAGTTTTCAAAGCACAGGCTCACTTTCAGCTAAAGTACCAAGGTCAGACTCAACTGTTTAAAGCATGACAATGCATTAAGAGAATGGCTTCACCTGTCTTATTCCTTAATTATCAAGACTGAACAAAATGGAAAACTCAAAAAAGACAGATTTTGAAATGATGAAAACAAACTCTTATGAAAAAGTCCCTATTTCTCCTTCCTGTCAGATTCACTTTTTCATGGATTGACATAGTTTACTTAAACCATTTAAAATTTGTAACATCTAAACAGTTTGAATATTAATCCTGGGAATTTTACACATTATTAATCTTCTAATTTTCTTCTCTCATAAATTAGGAAGAGGATTAGGAACTAATAGAATATTCACCTCCTATTATGTAAATTCAAGAACAGTTTTTGGGAGGAACATGGGAGAGAAAGAGTGGAAAGGGGAACCTGGATATGTTTAACATTTTGTTCCCTCCAGCACATATTTGTTTTTGCTGATGCTGGATACTGTGAAAAGCCCAGTTTGCTTTTCACCTAAGTAATATTAGGTGCATTATAAATAATGCAGCTTGATGGATTTATTGTTAAAGTTATTGGCTGTCAGCACCATTAATACATATTTTGCACCTACATTTTAAGGTGTTTGAATAATTAAACATGCATTCAGTGATTTTTATGAGACTGCTAATATAAGACTGGCTTGTACATAGACAAGAATATGAACAAACGTGTTCTTTTCAATAGTGGAAGAAAATGTAAAATTGTTGTGAACACACAAAAAGTATTTGAGTAAATTCAAGATAAAAAGAGGGATTTTTGTGTATGTGAGAGAGCGAGGGACAGAGAGAACATAATTAGCACTTAGCACTGGTGAGTTAAAATGCATTAAGAACATAACAAGTGCCATAATGGGTCAGACCAATAGTCCATGTAGTCTAGCATTTTGCTCTCCAACGGTGAGTCCAGCATTCTCATCTCCAACAGTGGCAGACATGGATGTTATAGATGTATATCACTGAACTGGATCTCTCTAGAGTGATCCCCTATTCAATATCCTCCCTGACACCCACCATTATAGGTTAACAGATGCCAGAAGCAACACCTCCAACCATTCTGTTCAATAGCCAGTAATTATCTATCATCCAGGTATTTTTTTAGTCCCTTTCTGAGCACGGCTATGATATCTGCCTCCCCCACCTCCTGTGGCAATGAATTCCACAAATTAACTATGTGTCGCATAAAAGAAATACTTACTCTTGTTAGTGTTAAGCCTATCACCTACTAGTTTCAGTGGGTGCTCCCTATTTCTAGTAATATCATAGTGTCTTTAAATGTGAGAGTTCTTAGTTGATGACTAAAAAACTACCCTAAATACATAGAATTTGTATTGGTGTCCAGAAAAATGCAATCAGTCTATTAAAATGACTGGTGTAAAAATAAAGGTACATTAATATTGTTATTAAAATAGCATATTAGTAGTATATGTTTTGTCCTTTTTGTTTCAATTATCTTTTCAAACCCAATTATTACTTCAAATTCATTAATATGAACAAGCTAATAATATTACCACATTTTCCTTCTAATAGTGAAGTCTCACCACCAAGCGCAGCTCAGTTAAATTAGGTGTGAGAAGAAGCACCATTGAGGTAATGAATTCCTCATTCACTGAAGATACAGAATGATAATGAAGTCAGTCAGGAGATACTACTGCACCATCAGGACTACAACCACCCTTCAAAGCACAGCCCCACCAATCATAAGGAGTGGGTAGTTAATACCACCAATCAAATTACTATCTATTTCTCAGCCTTCTCCCCGGAGTACCATTGGTGGTATTGGCCCCAGTGGCCAGTAGATGGTGAAAAAAACATGGGCAAATTCTTTGGGTTCTGCACCCCCATCCTCTTCTACATGGATACAGTGGAAATGAAGCAATTTGACCCTGTTTGGTGTCCTTTGCATTCATAGCTAAAAGGCACAGAAAATTTGCCCCTAGGAAAACGTTTAAGGTGAATTAACAGTATGAGCAATTTTCTTAGTGGAGCATATTTGTGTGCTTATCTTGTATGGAAAAGTGATGCTTATTTGACAAACATACACTGGTGGCTTGTCAGTTCAGTATGTCTTCTATTATTTAAACATGCCATTGGAAATCTTCTTGTTATATATGAAATATAGTAAAATTAGAAATCATAGTTAAAAATTGTTCATTTGCAAAATAACACCAAATAAATATTTGAAATTTCTGTTCAAGTGCCAATGCATGATTGTAGAATCAATAGTGCATTCATCATTAGATGATATCAAATGTGTTTCAATAGATACAAAAGTATGTTGGAAAATAGATTTGTCTCCTTATACAGAGACGAATATAATTCCTACAAAAATGAAAAGAAAGCTGCTTTCATGAAAGTTTCATATCAAAGTATCTCAAGAGGGTTTTGTCAATTTTCCACAAAGTCCTCAGAAAAACTGACACACAATCCCTAGACTGTTAAAGTTCATCAAGTCTGAGTGTTCCTTTTATTTATTAGGGATGAAGAAGATTAGGTCATCTGAAGTGAGGTGCTGATTACCTGTTTTAAAATGCCTGCTGCCATCTCATGACTGCAATCAAAGATTACATGGAACTCCTTGCCTCTTTTCATCTCCTTTAGTAAAGGCTTTGCATCCTTTGTATCAGCTGGTAGCTGCCGGATTTTTAGTCTCAGGTTGTATCGCGATGGAGCCTTGATGAGCTCTTGTAATCGAATAAGGCCTTAAAGAATATACAAAGGACAGAGGAAAGGAAAATTATCAAAACAAGAATGTGATCTTGCAAAAAGAGTAGCTTATTAAAGTATTTGCAATTTCCTGAACTTCATTCTCTCCTCATGCATATATGCTACAGTGAAGATATGGAAATCTGCACTTTTTATGTACTCCCAGTGCTTTCTTGTCATACTTCTTGCTCCTTCTTTAATATTAATAGACACTAAGCAGGCCTGAGTTAGGATTACCTTCAGGGATGCGGACAAATCTTCCTTTTGAATTATCATGGAGCTATGACTTTCCACTCTAAAGTATATATATAATTATTCTAATTCAATTAAAGCAACATCCCAGACTAATAGTTTGTAATCAGACTACTCTTCTCATGACTAATCTATCAGGTTTATATACACAGTTTCAGTTCATTACAGCACTGTGGAACATTCTCACAAAATCCACATCAGACTACTAACCGAGTTAATTTCTTTTCTTTAATTATACAATTAAGGAAACACATTTAAGCAGCACCAAAGGCACCAAAATGGACTATTCAATAAACAGTTGACTCCTGCTGTTTCATTCTTCTTTTATATTCTATAAAACATTTTGGATTACTTTGTTTTTCCATTGGAATTACATGCATGGAAATTCCTCAAAAACCTTTTGGTTTACAGTAGTATGACAGTGCCACACAGCTTACAGACCGTTGGTCTGTGACCAATACTAAACATCACATTATTTAACATTATTGAAAATGACAGAGTAAAAGTAGACCATCTCTAAAATAACAGTTCATTTCAATGTTAGCAAGAAAAATGCGCTCTTTCGTGCAAACTTTAATCATGGCACGTACATTAGGGCTAAGAATGTATTAAACCTATATGTTTACATAGCCACCTGCCCAAAAATATTCATCTCATCTCAGATATGCAGTTTTGCCATGGAGAGGTGCTTAGCTTTCCCATTCTTTCAGACAACCGCCTAGTGTATCTACAGAGAATGTAAGTACTGAGCTACCTATAGACTGCTAATGAGAAATCTAAGAATGAAGGGGTTAACTTCCACCCCTCAGGCATTTGACTTGATTCTCTTCCACTATCTTGGGATCCAAATCATCTCAAGAAAGTGGAGCCACCTGCTTTTTGTCCAGTAGCCTATGGTTAGTTCAGGTTCCTAGAAGTGTCCTAACATCCAGGCTATGGGCTAAGGTAGTCTCTATCTCTTCTCTTGAAGTTGGATCACTGGACAAAAAGTAATGCAAGAATCACAGGCAATGGGAGTACCTAAGTTGGAATATAATTCTGTAGATCAAAGAAAAGGACCCTCTCTTGGAAGGGACAGAGCCCTGTGTTCTGCTTCTTGCTCCCATCCCTGTTTATTAATTTTGCATGTAATAATCAATGGATAAAATGCATAAATATCTTTAGAAGTAGGAGTCAGAGCCTAGGGTTCTCTTCCAACCTGTAATCTCTTCACTATGCTAGTCATGCTCCATCTAACTCATAGCCCAGCATGAACAGCATTTTTCTGGGAAAAAGAGATGCTAATTCAAATGCCCTCAGCTCCAGTGATACCTAGCACTCATTTCCCCCTCATTTCCTAGGCACATGCCCTGGCCACTAAGCTGCAGGCAAGGAGTCATTCTCCCTTTCCTCTTCTAGGGCCTAAAACTGAAGTTCATATTTAAAAAGTAGATGTATTAACAGTTTTACAGGGTCTCAGTCAGAGTGGAAAACAATTGCACTTCAAGAGTTAAATATCTTAACATCATTTAATTATCCCTTAGTACCCATCTAAGCTTTGCCATCTAATGCTCAGAGTGATCTTGATGAAAACAGCCCTACCCATTTGCTCATGCTTTGCAGACATCACATGTTAGAAAAAGAATGTAGTTATTTATAGGGACACACTTGGGATACACCTAGGACCAATATTATTCTTTTTCATGTTCATATATACATGCTATTCAGTGGCTACATGACATTTTTCATCCATACAGTGTGCAGTATGGGACTGAGTATGTAGATGTGACTTTTATGGTGGCAATCCTGAAACCCATACAATGCAGTGTCAACAGGCCCTTTGAGGCCAAATGGGTGGAATAGAAACTGGGGCCTCATTGGCAGCGAAAGATATTGTGTGCCACTAATTTTCTATATAACATACTGGGGTTCCAATCCTTATCTCTCAAAGACAATAGGAAGAATTTATTACCTTTGATTTTAATCATAACATGGTGGAGGCCTCAGTAAAAGGTATCTCTGACAACTGATATTACTATCTTCCTTGTAATGTATAAAATATGTATGAAGAAGGTATTTTGTTATTAGTCATTAAATTCTATATACTATCATTTATCATCATCATGTGTATATTTGCATAATATGAAAAGGATAGTGTTTGCCTTAAACTAGCTAGGTATCATAGAATGGGAGAAAGTTATATTAAACTAATTTGATTTATGAAAAAAATACAATTCTTTTACAGACCTGCAAATATTTTCTTTGAAAAACTGAAAGAAAATCTAATTTTTCCTGAAAATACTCTATATTCCCTCTCAGGCATTGACGACTAAACTAAACCTTTATACTTGGGATTCAAATTTAATTTGAACAGACCTTTTATCACCATGCCTTACTGTGCTATTTAAATGTATATAATAGCACTCCATGCTATGGTACTTTGCTGTGGAGTTTTTAAAATCTAAATAAGCAAGTATCATTTCACAGAAATCCACACCTGAGGGAGTTGTCTATGTAAATATTATCTACCCTATGTAAGAGATAGAAGCAGTCCCTTCCTTTCAACCTTCTTCTTTCTCCTTCCTTCTCCCAACTCCATCTTTATTCCCCCACCTCTGACAAAATTCACATTATGGAGTGTGAAGATGCGCTATTTCATATTTTCTCCCTCTTTCTCAGTAGCTATTCAATGATTACTTAGAATAGGAAATACAGCCATACTACTTTTCCATGAATTCCTTCTGGAATTTCTATATTTGTGAGAAATTGAAAGATAAAAAGCATCTGGGAGCTGCTGCAGCAAGGAATAGAGATCTGTGTATCAAGGCTTCTCTGGATCCATGATGCCAGGGCGCAGAGTATGGTAGGCTCCAAGAGCCTACACAAACTAAAACAGATACAAGGGTTGTGAACAACTGCTCTTTGCTTCCTCCAGCTCTTCTGGAATTTTTAAAACTGGGAATTAGGAATATATCAAAAGAGGCCACCCTATAGCACCGGAATTATTTGGTAAAAACTAAAAAAGGAGATTCTTACAGTTTTCCTCTCAGTATTTCTATTCATTTCCTTCCAACACCAAAGGTGATCTGCCTGAGCTCTGTATGTTATTTACTTCAAGAAGGTCTCTATATGATACTGTAGTCTTAACACATACATGCAACATTTAAATTGATGATGAATACACATTCATAATTAATCCAAACTTCAAAGTTCCATTTTTTAAAATGACACAATATAACATTATGGAATAGCGATAGACTTATGATGTTCTAATTTCAGGCTATATCCATATTTCTATTGTAAACATTGTCTTTCAAGAACTGTGGCTCTCCTGTCATAAAAAAAAGGAAAAATAGCATTTTGAGGCTTTACTGATACAAAAGTTTTTAGTTGAAGTTCAATTTTAAAAAAACTATCTCTATACATTTTGGTTTTCCTTTAGTAAGACATTTTAAAAAAATCATTTGGAAGGTTTTTATCTACTCAATGATTCAAAAATATTTTTGATGTTATCAGTTAAACTTTGCAATTTGGCCTAAATACTGACTCACTTTACAAAGAAAGAACCCCCGTCAAACAAACAATGAAGACTTTGTGAAAACAACTATGCCTTCTGGCAGATTTTCCTGAGATTTTTTTTTAAACAAAATTCTATATATTCTATACACACATGAGACCAGCACTTCTGTATACAATATATCATGCATGGTTTGGCAAATAACCTTAGGCAGGAAATCAATGATGGACTGTGGAATCTTTCACCTATGAGCATTGTCCTATCTAGAAGCCTAAGCCAGAAGTTATCTAAGGTTGCCTGTACACATGCAGGGAGGCTGCTTTGATGTACAGCAATTAATTGAGTCTGATGGGAAATGCTAATTAGCACTCTCCAGCCAGCATCTATGTCTCATGCATAAGGATTCTAGCACTTCAAAATGGTGGTGGAGGTGCTCTAACTAAAGTTCATCAAAAGAGCTTTATTTAAAGTGCCCCTGCTGCCATTTTGAAGTATGGGGACACTAATGCATGAAAGAATGTGGGCACTTTAATTAGAGTGGTTCTTGAAGCTAGTTTAATTAACGCATCCTCCTTTCCCCATTCCCCCGCATCCTCAGAGCATGTGTAAAAACTCCCTAAAGGTCTAAAGCCCTTCATATATGACAGATGATTATCTGCCTGTATGCAGTGTACCAGTGATCACAGCCCAGTTCCTAGTTTGCATATCACAGAAACCCCACAGAAACCCCACTACATTCATTGACAGCCTTTCATTGGCAGCCTAAAGGGCTAAATAGACATGGATTGAATTGAACTACTCTCATCATTAAGTCTCACCTTTACAGGGTAAGATACAGAGTAGAAAAAAAAGTGGTGCACATGACTTGTGGAAAACAGCAGATATCAATTTACAGGATTTCTTAATATATTGAAATATACTTTTTTTTTTAAATGTTTTGCTCAACAAACCATGATGACATCAGAATTTTTTTTTAAGAGATGGCTTAATGGCTTTAGTGAAATCCTTTTCTTAACAATATAAAAAATGAAATACACTTGTTTTTAAATTTGTTTATCTAACCGTATGTACATCTCATGTAAAGCAGCACCTGTCCTTTGCCATTGATGTTCCTTGGCAAATCCTTAAAATTTCAATTCTAAAACAGAAAATTTCCAGCATAATATGCGATCAGCCAAGCTACCCCAAACAGTAACCCATAACCCATAGAAAAGAACCAACTAAATATTTCCAAACTCTTCCCATTACACACAGCCAAAGATGACAAAGGACCTTGCTTCATCTCCTGAAGGTCAAGGAACTTGGGAAATTTTGGAATAACAGGGAGGAATGAGATTCAAAGCTGAAGGCCTCCTTTCATAACACTCCAATACATAACAGTTTATATAAAACTCTGTATATTCCCACTTATGGCAGTATGATAGAAAGAGAGAAACCAACTTTTAGATAATGAGGTACCAGGCCATTTAGGCTTATATTAGTCAATGTTGACACCTTAAATTATATCTGATACCTTATGAGCATCCACTACCACTAGATTGGCAATAAGATAAAGACGTTTTCTCTCTAGGATGCTGGGATATCCTACAGACAGACAGATGATTTTGCAGCATAATTTAGTTAAGAAAGTCTGAGGAATAAAGTTGAGAAAGAATACATTTGAGTAGAGTGCTGCCTTAAAAAGGCTTGAAATGTAACCAAAGAAACTATTGCCTAATTCCTTCATGCCCCTGCCAGCCCCTATCTGTCTACATTGTCAGTGAAGTAAATTACTTTGTCATAGGATAATATTAGCCCCAACAGTACTATCCTATGGCAAAGTTAATTCATTTACTGTGCCCTAATACCAGCACACGTAGACTGTGATGCTTTACTGCAAAGCTAATCAGTCAACTTCACAGTAAAATGCATGTGTAGATACACCCAGTAGAACAAACAGAAAGGATAGATGTATAGTAGCCAGCTTGAATGGTTCAACTTTGATGATGCTGCAGAACTTACTTCCAGAAAAGAGACTAACCAACTTTACCCACCTCTAGTAAAAACTCACTGTTATGTGGAATCAGGCAGCAACTAGAGGTAGTCAGGGTCTATGAGACCTCCCCGAGAACTGACAAATGATTTATGGAAACTTGTGTTTCCAAAATATGTGGACAGCAAACTTGCTAGTTCACAAAAAGTTCACCAAAAGACTAAAAAGCTACTACTAAAGAAGTTGAAAGTGGGCTGCCATGAATGCAATAAATATAGTCCTGTTCATAATATGGGTAGTGAAATGAGCAATTCTGATCAGGTTCATGATGTCTGGAATAGCCAGAAAAAAAGTTTTAAGTTTTATTTGGAAAATAAGGAAAGCTGCCCATAGGAAGGTAGTTCTATTAATTGTGAGTACTTGTGGGGGGGGGGGGGGGACAAGGAGGGGGCATAAAAGTACCGTTGGGGTAATTAGAGTTGGGATCCAAGAAACTGATAGAGGTCAGAGGTCATTTCCAATAGTTTTTGGTCAGATCAGGGTAGTTAATTAATAATAATGGAAGTTCAGTGTGAAATAATGTCTGTGAAATGCACAGGAATGGGAGATGCTAGCTTAAATTTAACAGGTATCAGACCAGACATACTGAAAAAGCTGAGGAATGGGAATTCAAAATTGAATAATTGCATGCATTGGTCTTAAAATGTGACTGACTTTGGATCGTGAACAAAAAGAGAAAAATAGGTTTGCAATCTAGACATCTGGAATTCAAATGCAAAGTCTAGATAGTTAAGGTATCAGGTTAGCTAATAATCAATTTGGGTTTCATTGTCTAACAAATTCCAGGAAATTCAGTTCGTTGAACTCCCTTTAAGGACATAGCCTGCATGAAGATAGATATAGATATAGATGATATAGATATAGATATTTGTAGACTGTTGACTTGCAGTGAATAAGTTGTTTTACCTTTATGGGCAGAAATCACAATAATACGCAGATGCTTACCTGCAAGGAAGGAGTGGTTCAGACTTGCTTTAAGATTAAGGGTCTCAGGAGAAGTTTAGCTACTAACATTCTTGTTGACCTGAACATTTCAGATAAGCAGCAGACAGTGAAAAGGTAACCTTAGCTGCAAAAAGTAAGGCAATTAATCTAGGAAATGCTGGGGGAAAGTAAGCTCCCAGTTTCATTTGGTCTTTTCTGTCACAGTGATATGCATTTAAATGAAGACCAGCAGAGAGATCTGAGACACATTTCTGGTTAGAAATCAAGAGTTGTTCTGCTGATCCAGCAAAACTATCTGTTCAACTTGAGTAGTCCAGCACAAGATTGATGCTGGGGGAAGCCAGCCCATTAAACAGCCACTACACCATTCAGAGAAGAGAGAAGAGGCATTACAAGCCATTGAGGAAATGTACCACAAATATAGCTGGGTAACTATTTTTTTCCAGGAAAGATTTTATTCACTTAAAAACATAGTAGCCTCCGTTTTTTCAACAGCCTACTGATTAGTGCACTCACAGAATATGAAAGATTAGGTTCAATTCCCTTTGCAGCCTGAGGAAGATTCAGAACAACATCATGTACACAACCACCTGGTTTCTGGATAAAAGGGAGACTACACATCCTCTGGCATTCTGTTAATCTAGTTTCAAAACATTTCTTTTCCAGAAGGAGCTACAATTTTTTTTTGGAGAATAAAGTATAAGATATTTGGGGGTTGGTTGTCTCCATCTTTCCTGTTGGAGCTTTTAAAAAAAAATATAAGTATATAAATATTTATTGGGGCAGGGATTTAAACTTGTGGCCCCTCTCTCAGGCATTCCCCATAACAACCGGGCTAAAGACCTGTTCTTTCTCTCCCTTTTATGAATACTCAAATATGTTATACCCAATGGAACAGCTTTAATGTACCCCAGAATATTTTGCAGTCTGTTGATTAGAAAACTCTCCTGTAAGTTTTAAAAATAATTGGGCAGAGGTAATTCTACCCATATCTCCTGATCTGGCAGTTTGTTTAATCCAGCCTCCACCTCCCCCCCCCAAAAAAAGGAAAAAAAAATTGAGTCAGAAATTTTAAAATGAATTCACAAATAGTCATATAACTGCTTTTTTTGACAAAAATGTATCATCTCATGTGCTCCCAGCTATTCCTTCCCACCAAAAAAGACACTCAAAATGGAAGATAAGTCATCAAATACTTGATTGAAGAGCCAACAGAAAGAAAAAGGAAAACATGTTTTCTCTTGTTGTAGAGGAGGACACAGACTGATGGCTTGAAGATGCAGCAAAGTAAGTATGGATCAGCTATCAGGAAAACCTTCACTGTTTGAACAGTGAGGCAGTGGAACAGACTGTGTAGGGAAGTTATGGACTCTCCGTCATTAGAGGTGTTCAAGAAGAGGTGGGACAAGCATTGGCCACAGATGATCTAGGCACAGCTATTCTGGGTATCACCCATACTTCTGAACTTTGCTGGTTGCCACAAGGGGCAGGATGGTGTTCAGTTTTTTGTTTTTTTAAAGCCTTCCTCAGAAGCACTGGGTATTGACAGCAGCCAAAACTGGGGATTATTATTGAGGTGTGCCTATAATTAAAACAGAAGGTTTCTGGCTAGAGGGTGTTGCCCCTCTGCTTAGGGTCAGACTGATTGACATACTTGGGGTTAGGAAGGAATTTCACCCCATGGTCAGATTAATATGGAAAGTACATTTTTTCCTTCCTCTGTAGCAGAGAGCATGGCCCTCTTCCTTGGATCTCTTGAGAATATTTTAACAACCTTTGCAGCAGCAGGACATTAGTCACCATGGTCTCCCTGGTTTACCTGTGGCAGATTAGGGTGTTATGTCTGGTTTTGTCGGGGCACCCCTCCAACACTTTGAGTGTGGCAGCACTCCCAGTTGAGAACCACTGGTGCTGTGGAGTGTGGGAGGGGTAGAGGGCCCAATCCAGGCCCATTGGGATTGGGCAGGGGGGAAGGAAGCAGGTGGGTTGTTTATACTAAGGTTTAACCTAGAGTGGCTACACCTTAGTGTAACATGAGCTGGGGAGCATGGATTAGAAATAATCCTGCCCTGGGTGGTGTAATTTGAAGCTACATAACAAGGGCTTAAAACTAGTTTCTGGTGTTATTGTGTAGACAATCCAGGTGTTAAGAGCTCCAGGAGTTGTCCAAAATTAACATATAACAAGGCCCCTTAGACATTCACAAATATTTAGAGTATTTCAGTGCAGAGGCAGAAAAAGATCTTGGAGTCATCATTGATGCCAAGACGAACATGGGCCAGCAGTGTGGGGATGCAGTCAGGAAGGCCAACCGCACCTTGTCATGCATCCACAGATGCATCTCAAGCAGGTCCAAGGAGGTGATCCTCCCCCTCTATGTGGCACTGGTCAGGCCGCAGCTGGAGTACTGCGTCCAGTTCTGGGCGCCGCACTTCA
>NW_017729026.1:37893889-37906638 GCF_001723915.1 Gavialis gangeticus
AGGCACTGGGGGAGTCCCTGTTCCCCTGAGCATTGCCTGGAGTGACTAGAAATAATGGTCACAAGCTGGCAGAGTGTAGATTCAGACTAGATATCAGGAGGCGCTACTTCACTGTCAGAGTGGCTAGGATCTGAAACCAACTTCCAAGAGAAGTGGTGCTGGCTCCTACCCTGGGGGTCTTTAAGACAAAGCTAGACAATCACCTTGCTGGTGTCGTTTGACCCCAGTACTCTTTCCTGCCATGGCAGGGGGTCGGACTTGATGATCTGCTCAGGTCCCTTCCGACCCTACTAACTATGAAACTAGGACTTTGCTTCTATCATTGAATAATTATTTCGTAAGCTTGTCAGCATTTTAAATCCTCCCACAGGTTGGCAAAAAGCTGAAAAAGTCTCAGAGAACTGCATTTGGCTGTGATATTTTTTTTCAAACTCCCTTTCACAGAGCAAGTATTGATGGATTTAGGGGCAAGAAGAAAAAGGACTTGAGTGGAGAAAGGCTTATTACTGCATCAGTTTAATTTTATGGAGAGAAAAATTATTGCACCACCTGAATGGAAATTTTGGCAGCCGTTATATCTATAGAACATATTGATCATTATTTGTATAAAAGGAAGTTTATTGTCAGGACCGGCCATCCAACCCTGAAATAGCTCTTTAGATTCAGGAATCTGGAGGTGCAACTTGTCACTCAGATGGAAAAAAACTCCAGCAGTGTTGATGCCTTCACATAGGGTAGAAGATTGTAGTGTTTTGTAGCCATGATGTTCCAGGAAGTGTAAGGTAAGCAAGGATTTTTTGTGATATTTGTTATTAGACAAGCTGTATAGTTGTGAGATGCTGCTTTTCCTTAAGCCTAAGAAAGGAGTAGATAGGCTGAGTTAAATAACAAAAAGACTCCATAGCAAATAGTAAATACAAACTGTTTGCTCAGAGAGGTAGAAAAAGACTGTGAACCAGGAGTGAAAGGGTGATACCTGGAGCCATTAGAAAACAAAAGTAGTACAATACTGGGAACAACAAAGGCATCCCAGAGAATTGGAAGGAAGTTAAACCAGTTAAATTTGTAACTGGAAAAGAAACAACCAACACTGCCTAACATGAAAATAAAGCTGTAACTTTTGCAGACCATGGAGTCTAAATGCAAATGCAGGGGTCTGTATATTGTGTGCTGGGGCTGGATATGTCAGGACCCCTGGGATTCAAACCCAGATCTTTTGCACCTACAGGAAAAAATGTAAGCTTCAGCACTACCTGGCAAGTAGTTCTCCAACCATCAGCCCCAGCCTCATCTGGGCCCTCCCATGAGTTACCAGTGGGTGACCAGATGACCTGATAAGAGCCACACACCCCTCACAGAAGGGCTATAAAATCTTTCCACTTCATGTAGGACCTTCTCCCAGCAATAACATTTAAGTGTTGCTATCTTGGACTCCTGACCTTGATCAACTGCTACACAGACCATGACCTTGTCTTGACCCCTGGCAACCAGATAGATACCTAGCTTTGATCTCAGCTACTTCACTTGTGGTAAATGCTTGACTCTGATCCTAGTGTCCCAAGCTTTGCTTATGGTTCTTGGTTTCCTAGTCTATAAATCCTTCTTCCTGAATTTCTATTGACATCCTGTGCTCCAGATTGCATTGCTGTCTCCTGGCCTAGGGCAGCACACATATAAGTAGGGATCAACTCAATTTGTGATATCATGGAAACTGTGAAATCTGCAACTATCTGCAAAAGAAACTTAAAAAAAACATAATAAAAATAAAATGCTGGATCCCCAGTGGAAGCCAGTGGTCCTTCCTGCCTTGCAGCCCAACAAGGGAAGGCACCAGGTAGTGAGACGACATGAAGAGCAGCCAGCAGCCAGATTGGTTGCCAGACCCTCATCACCATCCGCCCTAAGGGCCTCCCCACCAATCAGAGGCAAGGGGTGAGGCTGCTGGGAAATGCCCATGAAATCAGCTCTTCCTGCCATGACCAAGCCATAGCAATTTTTTTGTCTTGCCATGAAAAGTCTCTACATATAAGAGAAAAAGAATAGAAACATCACAAAAGCACATGGAGAAGGCATCAAGAAAACCCCTGGGACAACCAGTAAAACCTTTGTAGTGTGACCCTGAGAAAAAGCTAAAGGGAGTTTTGGGGTCGCATACTGCCTCAAGATACTGGCAAAAGTACTGTCTGGGAAACCTGGGCATACATGTCCTGTAAATAAATATATTGTGTCTTATTCTGCTGCTGTTTAGAAGAGCATTTTAAATAAAGCATTGATCTTGTTTAAAAACATTTTAAAAAGAAAAAATAAAACTATTATACAGATACCTGAAAATTTAGGCTTAGGGCTTTCCTCAGTTTCTTTTTTCCTTGCTCAGCAAGGAAAGTTAAAAAAAAAAACAAAAGAAAAAAAACCCCTATCTTTAAATTTTCATTTTTAAAAGGTTTTTGCATGGTTTGCTCATTTCATGTGTATTCTCTATTCTTTATCCCTTCTTGTCCTAAATTGCTGTGTGTGGATTTGCTATAGCATGTCCTAGTAAAAAATGCTGTCAAGTTCCACTCCCGAAGTGAATATAGGTCATTGGTTCAAGAAGAAATACTTACATATAAGTGAAGTATTCTGGTTCCTTGAAGAGAAAAACTACTATATAAATGTATAAAATACATATTAGAATATGTATATATTAGAAGGTGTTCAAAAGAAAGATTACAACTAGCTCACTCAAAAAATGGCAAAACATTAACAACTGCTTCATTCAAAGGAATTCAGAGTGAAATATTTCATTGCCTCTTAGATAAGCAGTGCCAGAGGTGTTTAGAAAGCTGAAATGAATTATATAGGCCACAAAACATGCTCCAGTCTACTAAATGGCTCACTTTGGTAGTCCACTGGGCCATCAGCTACAATAAATATTTGTTCATCCCTGTTCATACTTATAAAATAAATCCATGCTGGCACTAATTCCAACAGTTTTCAGCTTGCAAGGCTCCTTAGGGAATGCATCTGAAGAGCAAAAATCTCTCACTGGCTGGAGCTGCCATCTCCTGCTTAGGATTCCAAGGATGCATCACTTTGCAGAAAATATACAGCTCAGGGAATTACCTTGAAGCTAGGTCACAAGGAGTAGCTTTCACCACAGTTCCCCTACAGTTACCTTCTACAAAGAAATCTTTCACAGAAGAGCAAACGTACAAAGCTTATTATTTCTTTGCTCATTGTTTTTATTTCCACTTGAAAGGTACAGGACAACAAAAACCACTTTGTTAAAACTGAAAGAGTGAAAAGTCAAGATTTGTTAGGTTTTGAAAAATAATTTTTGAGTTTGAGCCAGTCTTCTAAAGAAAGCAAAACATAAGGCTTGAAACATATTCCTGCCATATTATGCCTAGGAACTGCGTACGGCTTATTGCTGAACCTTGTAATATGACCATAACTCTCAGGCTACAGTGTAGAGCATGTGTTGTAAGTGTCATAAGAAACTTGTACCTGGTTTACCTTCTAAATCAAAAAATCCTTTTGGTTTCCTAAGAACCAAGTCTACCAAAAGAAGCTTCAGAGCAATACTATAAACACTACCTGGAATATAAGTCTATGCTTCTTTTCTTAATTTTCCCTGAAATAATAATGAATTAAACTTGAGTAAGGGCTGGGGAAATGAACTGATTTTTTATAATAGCCTTACATCTATATTGTAGAGTTTTGTTGCTTTTTTAATTTTTCCATTCTCTCCCTTTATACCTTCCCCTCATCCCACTTGTCATACTAAAAGCTTGCATACTTGCTCAGTATGCAAGTACTAAGCTCTGAAAAACTTTAAGCCAATTCAAATTTTGAGAGCTAGTTCTTATAGAGTCTATTTACACATATGTTCTCACAATGGGCAAGGTATGCTGTGGGATTTATGCTGTCAATCTATGCTTGAAGTTTGATTTTCAATACCAGCCAAAGACATTTCTAACATTTCCATTGTTAGAATTACCTGACCATCCTTAATCTGCAGAACTCATTCCCTGTAATAGGCCAACGGAAATGTGGTTTGATGATCCTCAGGAAATATTTGTTGTATATTCCAACTCTGGGGTTAATCCTTTTTAGCAGGCCCTAGCCAGGCAGGAGGAACATGGCCCTATTATATCATGCTTTAGCATGATGTAGCATTTTCTATTGTGTGAGACTCTGTTCCTTTTCACTTTTGTAGCTCCTGCAATTGTGTCTAGCTGCTACATGGATCTTCCCCTTTCTTTTATGCACATACACAATTTGGCCTTACATAAAAAATAAAGACATATAAACTATTTTGACATTTAATTTTGTAGTGTTGCACCAGTTCAGAAAATCCCAAACCAAATTCATTTTAGTCAGATAGCTGTAGCTGTTACTATATACCTTACAAATGGACAGAAAGTATAATTCTTTGCCGTCTGAGTCAAAATTGATAAAGGGGTGGGAATACGTAGCTGGAATGTGATGTCTATTTGAAGCAATCTGGGGACTGCATGGGTGGCCCCCAAAGTCTCAAACAGAGTTTAATTCAGTCTTCTCCTACCAGAACAACAGGTCTTTCCAGTATAGGGCCTAAAACAATGGAAGGAACAAAAAAGGGGAAACTGGGGGACAATGACGCTGAGGACAAGGCAATCTATCTATCTACTATTATTCAAAAGTGGGTTTTTTTGTTGTTGCTGCTGATGAATTCCTAATTTCAACCATTTTAATACTACTGATTTACAGTATAAATTGCAATGCAATTCTGTAGGTGTAATGCCAGTCTCTTATTTAATTAGCATTATTCAAGTTCTGCTATTAGGAAGGAAAAAAATTATTTGAATCAACACACTTTTGAAAATCTATTCAAAGAGTACAGAAATAAAATAATTTTATATTTTTGGAATATAAGTCCTCCAGGCACTACAAGTGTATTTTCTACCCCTTTAAACTGTTTTCGCTCTTTTAGAAGCCACTATGATGGAACCCTAGCTTAGCGGCAGAGAAGGTGCAAGTAACTCTTTTTAGGAACTGACATCAATTCATCTTTAAGGAGAATCCTGAAGGAGCAGTTTGTGAAATCTCCAGCTCTCCATGTAGCACATGGCTACGGTGACATGGAGTCACATACAGATGCGCCCAGTTTCACCTAAGTCTTTCTTACAATATTTTGGATCCAATACCCCAACAAGCATATTTATCATATGCAAGGGAGCCCTTATGGATTTTTTTCTAAATCAATGCACTCAGATGGTAGGTCTGAATCTATCAGATGCAAAGATGTATGGGAAAAGATGCAACCCCCAAACGCTGGGGGGAAGACTAGATGGAAGGTACATTTTCTGAATGCTAGCACCATCTTCATGCGGGTTCTGGACCTCCTATAAAAACCAACAACAGCAAACAATCAGAAAAACAAAACACCACTTCCCCTTATCAGAAACCCCCCTGTCTTCTTCATTCTGTATGAAAAGCATATAGTTCTAGGAAAAACAGCATATATGTGTCTCCCTGGAACTTTTGTTTTTGCTCTACAGCAAAGAGCCCCTTCTGTTAGGCTACATAAATTTCCAAGTAAGTGCCATGCATGACAACATATGAATCCTCTGACCTCCCTTTCACCATTTAAGGATCCACCACCACAAAGGTATGTCTACAGCAGCAGAGCAGGATGTTTCAAAGGCAGCAGGCACTGATTTCACATGAACATGGAGAACTTTGTTGAGGCTGAACACTTCTGTTTATGCATGCCCAGAATTCGATCTTTAAAGTTTTTAAAACAAAACAAAACACAAAAATCCCAAGTACGCTAACACGTTTTTCGGGCCTCACTGAAACAGGAATGGCAAGTCACCAAGTTCTAGACTGCAAACAGAAGCCTTGTTACTTTCAACTGAATGACATTTTTCAAATACTTTCCTTAGTTTAATATATGCCACGCCAGTATGTGAGCACTTTTCAGCTAGTCACTAGCCTGTCAAAGAAACCCCTCTCTTTTTGGAATTTCTTTTACCAAATCACCACCTTGCAGTAGTATATATTGTCTAGGCTGGACCAAGACTAAATCCACACATACAGGACTTTTTCATAGCAAACTAGCTCTGAGGCCAAGAACCCATTTACTACAATAATTATCTGTAGTAACAAGATTTCCAAGACTGAGAAATACTTGTCAGTCTGTCTCTGTCTCCCTCCCCCATACTTGTGACTATGCTATATTCACCAAATGTTCATTCGGTACTAAAAATTCTGATAGGTGTATGATTCTATTTCCACACTCAATTTCCACCCCACTGGACATTTTTGAAGATTAACTGGATGCTTAGCATAAAAATACTTTTGTGTGACTCTGAAACTTGTCTACAAGTACATTGCCTTTTAGTGGAGTGAGTCACCAATACTATAAAATTCTCAACCAAAGCACCAGAGCTCCCTAAGGTGCCAGGAGACCCTTTTAAGTGTTCAGTGGGTTTTTGCATATTAGCATTATTAGATATGCAAACAGTTACACAGCTTTCATCAGATAAACCCAGAGATTTCAAACAGGAATCTATAGTGTTAAAAACATTTTGACTTGATGTGGTCTTTGCCACAGAAAATTTGTTCCAAGAAAATGAATGAAGGCCAAAAGATGGTATTTTCTAAGGAGTGACTGGACTAATGTCCTAGCTGACTTCTGGGTAAGCATATGTACCATTTAAAATGCTAGTTTACATTTTAAAAAGGCGCATGTGCATTAATGAAAACTTGTATGATAACTTCTGTCTGTGGATGGGAAATGTGTGTAGCCAAACTAAACACATTTGAATGTTGTGTTCCTTATTTCCCATTGCACTTCAGGGATCAGATTTTGATTCTTTATACAATTTGCCAGGTTAGATATACAGTTGGTTCTGCAATGCCCTAAGTCATAGAAAGGCTTTTTAAACTTAAAAAAAAAAGTTGGGGTGTGGGGGGGGGAGGATTTCCCTTTTAAAACTGAATCACCCAGAGCAGGAAAGGAAAAATGTGCTTAACCTTATATGCGTAACACCTTATATGCAGAATGTACGGACCTCGGAGGAGGAGGAAGAGGAGGTGTTCATGTTTCAAGGCACTGGACTAGGACTCAGGTGATAGGAATTTATCCTTCATTCTGTCACAGGCTTTCTTTGAGACATTGTACAGGACACAGTTTGACTGAGTCTTCATTCTTTCAAACCTAGCATCCAACTCTAGCCTTTTTGTCTTCTCTTTTCTTTCCCCTCTTCTTCTTTCTTCCCACCAGCATAGTTGTAGGGAATCACAGCATCTAAACAGCCACCATATTTTGTCAATACACAGAAAAGCTAAATTTCCTTCCCTATGCCAAGTTAAGAGTACTAATTTCTACTCTCTTCTTCTGACTAGGAATGCCTGCAGACATTTGCTTTCCCAGGAGGAAATCTCCCAGGACTTATTTAACCCTGATTGTTCCCAGGGTTATTTTTATCCTGCAGAAGTCATTTTTCCTCTGGGAGAAAAATGCTGAACATCTGTACACTTATGTTTTCTCTTGGAAGAGCAACTCTCTCAGGAGAAACAATGCCTGGATGTAGCTTAGGTTAAAGGAGCCACTCCTACCTCTTCCTACTACCAGTTTCAAACCTCTTCTAAAATACTTATTTGTATCACACAGGAGCCCATATTCAAACCAGTTGAATAGTTCTTCAAAAGAGCATCTAACTACTACAAATATCCATTACAATCCTTCCCTTTCTACAACTCTGTGCAGCATAACACTCATGCATGACTTTAACAGATTGCTCTTGAACTGTGAGCAGTATCAGCCATATTGTGCAGCAGGCAGAAGAAACACAGTTGTGAAAAATATCTCATTGTCTTTCTAGAGAATAAGTCAAACAAAAAGTAATTTAATAATGTTTCCTCCAACAATGTTAAACAAGTACATATATATATATATATATGTATATGTGTGTGTGCGCGTGCGTGTATATATATATACACACATGCATGTGCACACATGCACACACACACACACATATATTTCTGGTAAGATAAAAACAGAAGAGGATATTAACCATTTGCATAATTTATATTTTTCTAGTTTGGGATAGATGTATTACTTACTTGAATATGCGTCTCTGAATCTATTATTGTAGCAAAGAGTTTGAACAATTTTAGGTTTCATGGTTGCCAGCTAAGTGTATGTTGTGAAACATCTGCCTGAACATGGAAGGTTACAAAGACAACTAAAAGTGCTGAGAATTTCAACGAGAAATTCACAGGCACAGAATTTAATACAAACAACTACAGTCATCAGAATGGTCCACGTCCATAAGAGGTACAACTTTATGAATGCAAAACAAGGGAAAACTGATTTTATTTAGTGCATTGGCTCTTTAGGTATCTCAGCTTTATAAAGCCATGTCAAAAGACAGTGACAAACCAAATATAGTAATCTTTGGAACAATACTGTTGCCTACGTTCTCCTTTTGGCCAAACAACAAGATGTCTAATAATTATTGTAAGTTACATTAAGACTAGTTTGAAAACAGTCTGACAGCCCCACTTGTCAATGGAATTACTACTTGCTAAAAACACACATCCAACATTTTCTAGAAGACCAAAACAAATTAAAATTTTAATTGCAAAAGCTGATGGGAGACAGGAAAATAATCCAAATATGAAGCTGAAAATGATTAGGATGTGAACATTTGAGTTGAGACAGTGCAGTAAAGAACAACAATATGCACACTGCCACACATTTCAAGCCTATTACAAAATCTCCCTACAACTAAAGGACATAGTCACAATACTAAAGTGGAAGTGAAAGTAGAGTTAGTACTGCTAATTCTAAATTGTTGAAATATATGCTGCATTCAAGTTATAGGTAGCACTTTTTCTTTTATTAAGTTCTTTTGCTTTGGAATTTTATTCCATTTTCAAAATAGTGGATGAATTATTCATCCAAATATGTCAGACAGTATACCTGAAAGTAAGAATTGTTTTTACTAACAAGTTTACTAGCCAATGTACTACAACACTTCTAAAATTCTTAAGCGTGTATGTTTTTCTCTATGTGACACAGTACAATTTGAAGTGCCATCTGGAGTAGGTTTGTTTAGCAATACAATATTTTCTGGAAATATTGGCTGCAATCTGGCTCTCACTGAAGTCAATGGAAAAACTCCATAAACTCATTATATTTCTACAATAAAGTTTTACTTTAACCAAAACATCATTTCGGCCCTAGTACTGCAAAGAAACGTCAAGTCATATTCGACTCTCAAACTAGCAGGATTATTTTGCCAGGTGCACTTAGCTGGGAGGGAAATTGGCCTTATGTAATATATGCCAATTTTGATATATTTTTACTTCTTTCAAATGGTCAGTTAATTTTCAGTTATTAGAATTGTGCATGAAAGAAATCCTACAGGATTTAGCAAAAGAAAAAAAAAAAATTAAAACAAAACCAATATTGTCTTATAGTACAAGAACTCAATTGTTAAATGATAATGGTAAGAAATTGTTAATACAGAGCCTATAAAAACATCACAAGTAAAATTACGATGACACAAAATTCTCCTTTTGGCTTTACTACTTCAGGAAAAAATAGTCTCAAGTTTTACTGGACAAGTGGTACAATAACCTTTTTGGAAATGAAATACACTGAACTATATAATCAACTATACCCAAATACAGTAATTAGGTTTAGCACATAATTGCTAATTGTATTTGCAGTTGGAATTACTGTGCACAGCACTTGAAACACTCTGTACTTAGAAGATACTGCATAATATGTAATCAGCCTGAATCAATAATTCTCTTGCCCTCTAAAAATATCAGAATTATTATTTAGTAATATTGATCATTACTGTTCTGTCAAAAGCCAAATTTATCATAGATAGGAGAAGCCCATATCCTCAATGGAGCTGAGAATGTTAAAAATGATATATTATGATGCCTTTAGATATTCAATCACTCCTTTACAAAGGCAGTACTTTAAAAACATTGCTAATGTTTATATTATGATTTTAAAGAAGCTCGACAGTAATAATCTTCTAGTTTTCATGTCACATAAAACTCTTTTACTTCCTGTGGCTCCATGTAGCTCTTACAAAACAACATAGTTCTTTGACAGATCTACACCATTTAGCATATGGACACAAGATACCTTTTCCAAAGCCATAATGGAAATGCCTGATGAATATTTGCTCTTATAAACTTTCATGAACATCAAGAATGCCACATGAAAAACAAGCATGAAAAATGTAATGCAGAGTCAAGCAGTAGAAAAAGCCATAAAGTTGATTAAAGGAGACCCTAAATTAGGAGAATGGAACAAAAGAACCAACAAAAAAAGTGTAACATTGATACTCTAAGCATTAAACTTTTGGCAAATTTCTCTCACTCAGGCTCCCTCTACAAGTTATAATTAACCAGGTAATCACACCTTAAAGCTGTAACCCAGCTACATGTTCAGCCAATTAATGGCATAATAAAAGAAGCAATAGGCTACAAAGTTATTCCACCAAAAATGTGCAATAAGGTTGAAGCTTGTTCTAATCATGTCATTAATTGAATGCATAACCAAGTGCCGCCCTGTGTCTGAGAGCCCCATCAACCAAGGGAATCCCAGCTACATGCATGTACCACCTGCTGCTAGCCAGTAAGCTGACAAGACTCACAGTGGTGGCAGCATTATAGGCATCAGGGCTTACAGCAGAAAGAACACTGTCCCCCTTGTGAGTTTCATCAGCTACAGGACTCATAGTGGCTATGGGACTTGCAACAGGGGCAGCAGGAAGAACGCTCCTGCCACAGCAAGCTTCATGACGTGCAGGACTCACAGCATGAAGAATGCTGCCCCTGCTATGAGCCTTATGAGGTATGGAGCTTGCACAGGTAGTAGCATTTTCCCCACTGCCCCCACTGAGAGCCTTGGGGAATGCCACTTCAGCTGAAACCCTACCAAGCCCTATCAGCTGTGGGGCTTGCAGCCATGGGAACTGGTTCAGGGAGAGTCCAGGTTTGTGATCCCAGCCTCCTCTTGCAATGGCAATAAGGTTCAATGGGATCTACTGCATGATCACACAAGCAGACCTCCTGCTAAGCAAATAGGGTGACCATCCATCCCTAATTGGGCACAACAGTCATGAAATATAAACATCAAGTCCCAGTCCTGGGCTGAATGATTCCAGGACAACATTTGTCCTGGATTCCCCTTGATACACTCAGCTATGGTCCCAGTATCATGTGCAAGGATATGGGTTTTCCATTTGCCATGAAAAAGTACAGATTTTCTCCTTTGAAGGAGAAAAACTCAGGAAATTGTGCATGGAGGGAGAAGGGATATGCAGGGGAGGAGGGTTAAGTGATTGAGGACACCACAGTGAGGAAGGTAGTTGGGCACAGTTGGTGGCTGGCGTTGGGCAAACTGCCAAGATAGGGCAATGTGTGGGGCCCAGGTGGGAATGTGTGGCTAGGGGTCCAGCTGGACGAGTGAGATGGAGCCATGGCCAGCTTGTCTGGGGACAACAGGGGTGCTGGCTCCCCACCACTGTGTGTATTCCCAGGGAAGCAAACATTGGGGGAGCATGTGCCCCACCCCCAGATTTGTCTGTGGGGTGGGGGCAAATGCAGACATCCCACCATGGGGCTTGGGGCTCCCTGCCCTGCTGCCCTCTCCCTAGAATCTCTGCAGCCCAATGGAAGGGGCCCAGTGCAGGAGGGTAGAGTGGAGGGCGCAAGTCTGTGCTGCTGCTGCTTCCCCAACTGCTGTTGGGTAGGCAGAAAACATCTCACCATGGTAACATGACTGGCATAGGGCTCCTGGTGGCTCTGGCAGCCCTGAACCTCTCTGCCAGGTCCCACCTGCTGGGCTGTGGAAGCTCTAGGGGGAGGGCAGCAGGGCAGGGAGCCCCAAACCCCACAGCGGGCAACCCACATCCTCCCCTGCCACCCATGGGCTCTGTTCAGCTCTGCTCCAACTGTGCCACCCACACAGGAGGTGGACTGGGCTGGCAAATGTCCCACCTTTGTTTTTGAAAAGGTGGTCACCCTACATGCATATGTGGCATGGTAGGAGGCATGATTGTGTGGATTGTGCATTAGACCCCATTGCACCTTTGCCTGCCTGTGTAAAGGGGCTCTCAGGGCACAGTTTCTCATTTTTTGCTTTTGCTGTAAATTAGCTTGTATTAAAATAGGAACCAAAACCAAGACTTTTCAGACATAGGGGAGTGATCCTCATCTCCCTGTCACCCAGTACAAATTTATGTTTAAAAACAAAAACAAAAAACCCCACTTAATCATGGTGTCACGCAACACTAAATCATGGTGTGACCAACAGCAACTCCAGTAAAGTCAAATGAGTTATACTAGTTTAAAATCCACATAAGTGATAGAGTCAGGTCTTCTAGAGCAGCAGTTGTCAACTGGGGGTACGCGTACCCCTGGGGGTATTTGGGAGGGCCCCAGGAATTACATGTGGGTGGGCAGGAATGGAGCCCTGCCACCTCCCAGGAGCAAGGCCAGGAGTGAGTGAGGGCAGAGGTGCCCTTCTGCAGGCTGTGCAGATGCCATCTGGCTGGCTGGACATGGCGGGGGGGGAACTTCCCACCACCCCGTGCCACCACTTTCTACCACCCTGCGCTGCCACCACTCCACTCCTTTTTTAGTAAGTGTACCCCAGCTCTGCATCCAGCTGCACGCCACCATCCCCCCACCCCTGCCTCCACCCCCCGCTCTGGGCCCTGCCTTGTACTAGCACATCCCCCACC
>NW_017729026.1:37906701-37912510 GCF_001723915.1 Gavialis gangeticus
CTCCCCACCCTCCCTGGCCGCCAGGGGTCCGCTTACTAAAAATGACTGGCCACTGGGGGTACATTTACTAAAAAAAGTTTGAAAACCCATGTTCTAGAGCCTAGGGACACACATTACAATTGCTTCAGTTGTCAGAAGTGCAATACTCAACTCCATATTTGTTTTCTGTTTCAGACTTTTTATTTAAACTAAGAGCATATTACTTTAGTTAGAAAAGACTTTCTAAATACCCTAGATGACCCATTTTAAACTGTGGAAAACAGTTTGAGCAATACCTCCTGAGCCAACAAGACTCTCCCCCTCTCCTATGTAAAATACTTGTTTTCTGTGTGCCTAAATTCCCTCTTCCCATCTGCCCCAAAAAGCTTATAATGTTTATTTTCTTTAAAGAGACAGAGTTCACTAAGGTTACACTTCCAATAAGTAATGAACCATATTAACCTTATTGATCTTTTAATTTTTAGTGGCAAATGCTTCCCCAGGTTTCTCAGGATACTAAATTACCCTGCATAAAAAGTTACTGCTGAAAATGCAAGTGGTTTTATTTTATTATTATCATAGAAACAAAACAGTATTTTGCCCTTTCAGACAAAATAATATGAAATATCTAATATGACCTCACACATTTCCCAAGTGAAAAACCCTAATTAAAACTCAAACAATTAAAATTATCAACAAAATTATACATCATATGACATAAAAATCTAAAACAAGTTACACATTACAAGAGTCTAAAAAGCAACAGAAACTGTTTAATTTCTTAAGTCAATTCCTTTCCATCTTTTGTTTTGGCTACAGTTCAGAGATGCAACAGATTTTATGGTGCTTAAATTCATTCACCCAAGACCACAACAAATGCTAATTAGGAGATGGAAAAAAAACCAGATCCTGCTTATATCAACTTGATTTGCATAAACCATTAGTTGCCATTGCACTATGTAATTGAAAGGTGCCAGAAACTAATGGCTTATGCAAATCAGGAATCAAGATAGTTTCATATGCAATACCCACAAAGGGTTATGTTTGATTTCCTGCCTCAGAATGCTGGTTCCCATTAAGTTCTGTCTCTGATAGGCCCGATTTGTTTTCTCCAGCTTAGAGAAGATTAGCTCATATGGTTGAATTTTGAGACCTGGGTCACCCTATGGAACAATTAGAACTCCAGGGAGCTGGTGATAATGCTTACCATTTTCCCCCTTCTTTCTTAAATCCAACAGGCTACAACAAATCTATCAGCCTGAAAGGGGATTAATTAAAATCAAATAAATTACAGATATGAAAGGAACATAAATTACTAAAAATAAAAATGTTTAAGGTTCATATCCCATCAGCCATTTTATGCTGTGCTCTTACTGAATTATATATCAGTTCCACTCTGATAAGTACGATAAGGTATGATTATCCAGGTCTTTAAACAAGTAGCAGAAAAGCTAAATAATTTTGTGAGTTTTTATCAGTTCAACAGATGGGATACATCAAGGAACATCAAAGAAAGTCCACAAAGGAAACAGAGGGAAGCAGGGCTTATCTACAATCAAATAGAAGTCCAGTTAGACAAAGAAATACAGAGATACCCAATACTGTTTCTTCCTTCAGAGATGATTTTCTCCTCCAAACTTTCCTACTGCTTATTCCACGCAACTCTGGCAACATAAAGGACTATTTAGAAACTGTGCTTCTCTGTAATAATGAAGAAAATCTTTACAAGTATTTTTGTATTTTTTCAGCCTGCTAATTCTATCATTATGAAATGTGCACATATCTAAAATGAATAACCAAGAATTGCTTTTCTTCATCCTACCACTACATGGGAGATGGCCAACCTGCAGTATACATTTTACAAGTGGTACAGGCAATCTATGTGTGTGGCATGCCACAGAACAGGAAGGGATCAGGGAGCAGATAGGATAGAGAGGTAAAAGCAGACCAACAGATTACTCAGGGAGCAGAAAGCAGGATAGCAGTTTGGGCAGGGAAAGGGGATCAGGGTGATACTCAGTGGAGGATGCTGGGCTAACCTTGGGACAAACCTGCCAAAAAGGATGGCCCCCACTCCATACTATCAATCAGCATCACTGAATACAGGTCTAACATTTGCTTTCTAATACACAAGATCTGATTAGTACAGAAAATCCCGGGGGTCCTCACTGGCATGAAAAGTAGCAGTGTCCATTGCTAGCAGTCATGCTAAACAGCTTTGCAACAACAGACCTGGTTGGTGGAGGGAAAAGGGTCCTCAGTTCCTTCTATTGATACAGGAACTTCAAGGGCCATAACTAGCTTCACTGTCTTAATAGCCCTCTCCCCACCCATGGAAAAGAAATGAACTTCCTCCTTCTACGTTTTAGCCACTGACTGAAATATTTTAAATGGCAGCTACAATTGTTGACATATCTTCCAAAGAACACAGTCTTGGGAAGGGACATGAATAATATAAAAGTAAATTTGTCCCCACAGTCTAGAAGCTATTTGATGCAGGTTAACTGAAACACAGTTGCCACTGTACTCCTAGACATGGGCTGGACCTTAGTGATAGAAGAGTTTCAATGTCAGGTGCAGAAAAAATGTATTCCTGCATTAAACCCATATCCACCATATGAGGAAAGCACAAAATGGGAATAAATATGATTCATAAGTAGGTGCATCTACACGTGCTATTAATGTGTTTTAAGCTAACTGCTCAGTGAAATAAGGTGCAGTAAGCATTCCTCAGTACCACGTCTACACATGCACCTGTTGGTAGCAAATTTTCTCCCAACAGGAGCAGTTCAGTGCAGGGCTATTCCTGCCCTGCCCTGCCCTTCCCCCCCAGAGCAGCCGGAAGGAGCTCCAGGCTTCCCCACGTACCAGCCTTAGGCTAGCAGGGTCAGGCCTGGCTTCCAGGGGACAGGGGGAGCTTCCCCACCTCCAAGGCAGCTGCCTTCCAGCCCCACACCCCAACTGGCAGATCAGGGCAGGGGCTGGGAAACAGTCCCCTGCCCCAGGCAGCTGCCTGCTTCCCAGCTCTGCCCCCCAGTCAGAAGATCAGGAAGCTGGGCTGGAAAACAGTCCCCTGCCCCAGGCTTTGTCCTCTGCTGATCAGCTCGAAGCACTGGAAAGTAGGCTGCCTGGGGCAGGGGACAGCTTCCCCACCCCCATGCTTCCTGAAAGCAATTTGCTTTCTGTCAGCTGTCTATGTATGCTCTATTCCAGTTACTAACCAACTGTGCATAAACTAATTTACTGTTTAGTAGATACTGCGCATGTACAGATGGTGATGCTTTACTGCGCAGTAGATTAGACCACTGCTCAGTAAAGCATCTTGTGTAGACATGCCCAGTAAGAATTTTTCAGAAGGGGATTGGAAGTGGCTAAACCTTAAGAATCACTCTGTCGTTATGAACGTTTATTTGTATTTGTATAGGGAGGATATACAAATGTCTCCGTATTAGCCATCTAGCTGTCCCTCCTGATAGATATTTGTATAACCTCTTTAAAAGTCCAGTGATGGGGATTCTACCACCTCCCAATACAACCTGTTTCAGTGCTCAATTCTTCTTATAATTCAAAAGTCTTTTGGAAAATCTAACCTATATCTACTTTGGTCCAGACAAATATATTATTTGTGCTACACTTGGCAGGCAGATAGAACAATTCACCAGCCTCTTTCAGGACAATCTTTATCTACTTAAAGTTTGTGCTTGTCCTCACTCCCTATTGTGTTCTCTAGCTAAAAGAAAAAATATTCCAATATTTCCTGGCAGGTCACCAGACTAGGTGTAAGGAAGGAATTCCTCCTCCACCAAACCAGACTGAAAAAAAATATGGGGACAGGGGGTGGTGTTTTTTATTTATTTGTTTTTTGCCTTTATCTGTAGCTCACAATCTTCTTCCCAGAACTGTATGAATATACAGTAGAAACATAAAATCAGGGTTGGAAGTGACCTCAGAAGGTCATTTAGTCTAATCCTTTGCTCATGGCAGAATCATCCCTGTCTAAACCATCTCAGTCAAGAGTTTGTCCAACTCCCTCTTAAAAATTTCCAATGATGAAGATTCACATCTATGAGAAGTCTCTACTGCTGCATCACCTGCATAGTGAAGTTCTTAACAGCCAACCTAAATTTTCCTACCTGTAATCTAAGACCATTGTTCCTTATCCTGTTCCCTGTGGCCACAGAGAACAGTGTATGTCCTTCCCCTTTATAACTATCCTTCAGTTATTGGAAGACTGCTATCAGTCTTCTCTTCCCCAAAATAAATAATCTAGTTCTCTCAGCCTTTTCTCATAAGTCATGTTTCTAGACCTCTAATCATTTTTCTGCTCTCTAGTAAACTGTAATTTGTCCACATCAGTCTTGAAATGCAGTGCCCAGTGCTGAATAAAGAAAGAGAATCACTTACCTTTACATGCAAGTGACATTCCTATTGAAACAGCCAAGTGTGCTATTAGCCATTTTTGCAACAAGAGCACACTGTTGTCTCATATTCAGCTTATAGCCCACTGTAAACCCCAGGTACCTTTCTGCAGTACTAACAATCAATTATCCAGTCAATATTTGTTCATGCAATTGTTCTGTTCCAATTTTTGTTCATGCAATTGTTCTGTCCTCCTTGCTACTGTACAGTAGTGTCTGAAAAAAACGTGGTGATGGTACAGCACAGTAACAAGTATGCAAGTACAAAATAACTGCACAGTAACAACTGCACAGTCCACTGTTCATGTAGATGTGACGACTGAATTCCCATTTCACTGATTAATTTCAGATCTTCTTTCTAGGTTATCAAGGTCATTCTGAATTCAAACCCTATTATCCAGTATCTTCAACTCCGGAGTGCCATCTGCAAATTTGCTAAGCTTTCACTCAGTCCCTTCCTCCAAATCATGAATGTAAATATTAAAAATAGTGGGCCACTGAAGAATCACACTTGATACCAAGTTGTTTAGTCAGGTATGATTTTCACTTACTGAATCCATGCTGACTGTTCCTGACCACTTTGGTCTCCTCCAGGTGATCAGAGATTACTTGATGGCCTGATCTGTAACTTTTCCAGATACTAAGGTCAGACTGATAGGTTTATAATTACTTAGATCCTTCTTCTCTTTCTTAAAGATGGGTACAATTGTTTCCCTTTCTTCCAGTCATCTGGGAGCTCATACAACCTCCACAAGCACTCAGAGATAATAGCTAAAGGCTTTGAAATTACCTCAGCCAATTCCTTCAGTATTCTAGGATGCATCTCACCTGGCCCTGCTGAGCTGAAAACATTTAGCTTCTCTAAAAATACCCGAAATTGTTCTTTCACTGCTATAGGCTGCTTATCTCCTCCCCTATCCTTGCTTCCAACTGTACACACACATAATCTGGTAGCTGACCTTCCTTGTGAAGTCTGAAATTTTTTTAAAGTTTTCAATACTCCAGCCTTCATTGCATTATCCATTTATGAGATTGTCTTCTGTATTCAGTAAAAGAGCTAGAAATATTCTAATATTATACAAGCCTTAGTCTGTCTGTCTGTCCATAACGCTTTTTCTCATTCTGATTGGTTGTCTCGGCGGCCAATCACAATGCTTACTGAAACAACCACTCAGAGTGCTCTGCACAGACAGAAGTGCCACCATGACAGCAGGGCCTGAAGGACCAGAGTGGGGGAATGATGCCACTATGACAGCAGGGACAGAGGGGACAGAGTGGATGCAGCAGGGTGGGGAAGCCCCACAGGGCCAGAGACAGAGTAGTGGTAGCACAGGGTGTTTGGTGGCGCTGCTCCGTTCCCCCCCTCCCCCCCAATATTCTTGATGGGCAGTGATGTGGTATTTTGTGTAGCG
>NW_017729026.1:37912521-37928858 GCF_001723915.1 Gavialis gangeticus
TGTGTGTGTGTGTGTGTGTGTGTGTGTGTGTGTTTTGCATCTGATGAAGTGAACTCTTGCTCATGAAAACTCATCCATCTCTGATTCAGTTAGCCTCTCTGGCTCCAAAGACTGACCCATGTCATGTTCCACTTTCTCAGTGGGAGTCTTCTGCACTTCTACCATAGCAAGATTGAACTCGATCCAGCTTGTTCGGAAAGAAAACATCACCTGAACCAGCACCTGTCACCTATAACTGAGAATATTTAATGAACAAAAACCTGAATGCTGCATCAAAAATTAGACCCTATTTGTTTGGGTTTTTTTTTTTAATATATCTTCATTTCCCCAGTATGCATAGACTCATGGTTTTATCTGGAGATGTATCCTTTAAAATATCCGGATATCTGTTACAGTATAAATCAGTATACACTTTCAAACTACCCTTCACTTTTTCCCTCTAAATACAATTCCACATTGCCAGCAATACTTAAGTACTTACAGAAATAATGACTATACAAAGTAAATACATCTTTTAAAAATGAACATTTTTAAGAAGGAAGAAAAGAATACCATATAACTTCTGGAGCATATTGTTACCATTCCTATGAATAGATGTCTATTTTGGAAATATTCATTTGGAAAGAGAAATTCCATTATCAAGGAACTAAATCATGAACCTGAGCGGCTAATATTGCCATCAATCCTAAATAGCTCTTAGAGGGAGAGGAGAAGGGATAGCAGTAGAGAAGAAAATATACACTGATCCCATATTTACATTCTCTATGGCCCTGGTTAGAAAGCCAAGATGTGCATACAAAAATAAACAATTTTTGCCTGATTTATTGTTCCCATTCATTTCAGTGGCTTTGAAATTAAGCCTCTGGGATCTCTATTAGATTCAGTCTTTTAGCATTAGATGAAACTCTTTTGGTTTCAGCCCAAGCCTTCAACCATGGAATTTTTCACATAAGAAGTATCCATAAGGGGCCTGGACCTCTTCTCAGACCAGAGTAACTGTCTTCTTCAAAAAGCGTTTTTTAAATCAGTTTTTAGGCCAGCAGTAACAAGATTTAAAGTCTAGGTTTTTTAAGATTGACAGTTTCTCACAGCTAAGAGTTGCTCCCATATGTACTTCAAAGGCAGGCAATGCTGTGGACTTCCCAGCAGCGTGTCCTGCCTTTGAAGCATTTGAAGTATCCGAGGGAGCTGCTCTCAACAAAGAGATGCTGGCAGTTTTTAAGAAGTAGACTTTAAAATTATTTACAGACAAGACCATGAAAAGATTGAAAGTTTATTTTTTAAAACAGTGTCGCCCTCCCTCCAACCCCCATCTAGAGAGACCATCTTTCAAGATGCTTCAGCTGGGATTGCAAATTCTCAGCTGGCGCTGGCAGTTTCAAAAGGTGAAAATTCAAGGAGACTTTAGAAATTGATAAATATTTTAAATAAATTAATAAGGAACCAAAAAAAGAATGCTATAGCAACTTTACAAATGTAGAGCAATGAGTTTCTTGTTCGTGGTTATTTCTGAGGAGAACTAACCAACAACAAAAGGCATTTGCATCATATTAACTGTTATCTTTATATACACACTCTTTTGCAGTTGTGTAAGCAAAATGCTACGTCTATGTTTATATAGACGGTATACAACAAGTTCAAGAGATACCCCTTCAACCTAAAATCTCCGGTCTACATGATCACTATGCAAATATTTTTACACTGGTATAAAAAATTTCAAAAAGCAAAATGAACAAACAAACCCCGCTCTTGTCCTCCCCTTCTCCCCTCCACCCAGATACCCAACATAGCTCATCAGGAAAAAGATACGTTAAAACAAACTTTTCATGTGAAAGTGTGTTTGGATAGATTATTTAACATGAGTATCAATTTGAAAAAATAAGTTTTGAGTATGCAAAAAATGAATATTTTTAAAGGGAGGAATTCATTCTCCCATTATAAATTAATTTACTGTAAGCCAATTATATTAAACAAATTGTAAACCAATAAAAAACAAATGAACTATTTCAGAATTATTCAAATAAAATATTTCCAATTACTTGAAGGAAATCACTGATTCATTTTCATTTTTACTATATTTTGAAAAATTTTGTGACCTTTGTCCCTATCTGGACAGGAACGTTTTGAAATAAAAAAAATTGTGGAACAGGAACATCATTCCATACCCATCTCTACAGATTATACTGCTAAGCTTGAAGATAAGTTTGATCACCTTTTGTTTATGAAACATTACTCCTGATAAATGACTAGGTTGAATTCCTAGTAAATAATATATGCCAGCAAACATTTATTCTTTATTTGTATCTAAGCACTGCTAATTCTGTTCATAGCTAGGCTATTCCTATCACTGTTATCACTCATGCTCACCTCCACACCATTTTTATGCTACACTTCTTGGTATGTCTTATCAGCTGAAGATATATGTAGAAACTATATATTTGTACTGTTGCAAGGACACCAGGCCTCCATTGGGATTGCATCCACCTCTTAATGCAATACTGATCACTGATATGTTTCCTCCTTTTTTAAATGTTAGCTTTCATCTGTCTTTGGACTTGTAAGTTTCAGCTAGAGGCCAAGTTACACAAAAACATTTTCCATAAATCCCTGGCCCATTTAGCTAAGATGTAATCTTGAGGTTCATGTTGCTCAAAGAGCTTGACCCTTAGTGGCCATTCAGCAAAACTGGGATGGAGTCACCATCCAAGAAGCTTCCTTACTTAATTTATTCCAGTTAGCTTCCGTGCCTCTTTCCCAACAGTCATCTCTTCCTGTCATCAAGTCCTTGTTTTGACCTTGCACTTGCTAGAAGAGATGTCAAATAAGAAGGAAGGGTTCAGGGATTATTTGAAGTATGTTGGTCCTTGACAGGGCAGAACAGATGTGGAGTAGAATGATATGGAATATCAAGAATCCTCCTTGGAAGATAAATGTTTAATTTTATCAAATTTTAGTCTACAGAGGAAGTCTTCAAGGTTAATTTGCTTTCAACTCCTAAGAGCCAAATCGCAGAATTAATTTTGCAAATCCCTTTGCAAATCTTAGACTGCAGGTTTCAACAGTCCTATGCAAAAGTGAAAATAGATGAAAGCAAGAAAGCTTTTTGCCTTGTTTCCCATCTAGCTAACACCAGGGAGCAAGGTCAAAAATCAACTGGTACACACTTGCAAGGCATACCATCACCCCTTTCCCATTGCCTTCTATTTTTAGGATCCCTGCCTTTTCTCTTTCCTTCTTTCTTTTAATTAAAAAAAAAACAGCTGAGGCAGGGCACTGTTTGTGCCTGCCACTTTAAGGGCCTGAAGACAGCAGCCAGGAAGTGCTTGATGAGGGCAGCCATTCTGGATTTAGGGCTGCCCATATAAACAGGGAATTTTTCTGCTGGAAGGCCAGGCAACAACATTGCCTGGCTGCAGGGCTGCTGGTATCATCTGAAGGTAAGGGCAGGAGCTGTAGAGGATGGTCAGGAGGCTCCTGGTCCTGGGTATGACCTAAAACTGCACCCTGCTGGGATTGGGTGGCCTGGTGGGGCTCTCAGTGGTGCGGGAGCCCCCAGGAAATGCTAGGCTAGTTACCACTCCAGTGAAAGGTGGGTCAGGGCACCTTAATCCCAGCTTCCACAACCGGGTGGGTTACCCCTTTGTAGGGTCTGGAAGGTGGACCCCAGCGAGAGAGTGGGGCCATAGACTCAAACCTGTCCTGACATCTCCTAACTGGTCCATGCTGAGGCCAGGACTGAAAGGGTTGAAAGGCCAGGGGCCCACCACACAGGACACCCAGAGCTGAGGGCCTGGGGTTCCGACTGGCCTGGAAGTGGGCCAGGGCCAGTAGAGCCAAAGGTCCTGGGGGGACCACACCCCTAAGGGGGAAGCAGCTCAGGGAGCTATGCAGTCTGGAATGAAGACAGCATAGGCCTCCTGAATGGAGGGATCCAGGTGGGGTTCAAATAGCAGGATTCTGGGGCCCAGTGTGGGGCTGGTGATATTGGCAATAGCTGGATGCCATCTGTGAGGCTTGGGCTGTGGTGTAGGGGAGGAACAGAGCTGCAGATAGCACCCCCTGGCATCGGACAAGAAATGGGCAGTTTCACGCTTAATTAACATAAATTAATTAATTAACAACAAGGTATGGCAGATGAGAAGGCAGGCGGTTAGCCCAGAAACAGGTGGGCGGGCCACAGGAAAATCGGCCCCGAGAAGGCCGCCTGTTACACCAACCATATATAACAATTGCATGTTATGCTGCATTTTACTCATAGAATTACCCATCTCTTTCAGTTATGAGTATTGAAGATCATTTAAACTAAAAATTTAAAATAATTAGAAAACACGTATGTACATGCACACACACAAATACACGTGTACACAATCCAGTTGATTTGACTTACCAGTGCTGTCATCATATACAACAGTGACGGTTTTCCACTTGAAAAACTGCACCAGGTCAAGGATAGCACGACTGAGTGAAGAGAAATCTGGGTAGAGGCTAACATAGAAGGAGTCTTTGTTGTCTGACACCTGATGTTTCCAGCGAGTCTGTATATGTGGTACACCAAGCGCATTGCAGATGGATTGCACAGCATTTGCTGAGGAGCTATGGGAAGGTCCAAAGATGGCTGCCACCCCAAGGGACAGCTGATCACAGGCTGAAGAGGAGACAGAATTCTGTCAATGATGAGAGGAGAGAAGGCAATGTGCCAGAAGGTATTGTACTATTCACATTAATTAAAAGGAACTCCATGAAATTTAATTAAAAACAAGAAAAGAAAAACAAGTAAATTCAAACACATACAAACAACTTTCCTGAAGGAGTTCCTGTCCTATTCAGGTCTAACACTTGGCTTGAAGACTTTCACTTTAAATTAATAATTGTAAAATAATTCTTTCAGTTTCCACTGCAATTTAACATAGCATATAAGTACATTTAGAAAAAGCTCCCATTAATGCATACAAGTTGCAAAGACTCTGTTCCAATACCTCTGTTTGCAAATCTCAGTGAAAAAAATCTTGACTCCGGAGACTGAACATATGGGACTGAACCCTTAACCAGAATGTTTTCTATGTGAATTTCTTCCCCAATCCATCCACTCTATTTACATTAAGAACCAAAGAACTCAACATTTCCACAGGCTTAAGTGGATTTCATCCCAGAAGAACAATGTAACATTAAGTGCAGATGGTGGCTTATGATGATCTCAGCATTTGGTTTTATAAACTCCAAAAGGATATCTTGACTGGCAGAATGCAGGGGTTAAATGTTTTCCCCCAGAGGAGATTATATTTTGAACTTTAAAAAATGAAGTCAATATACACTGTTACACACATACTGACAAAGTATTTAAAAATATCCCCTGTATGGCCATGCATCAAAATGTCACAAGTTAAAATTTGAGGGTTTTTCCCCTCCCTCCCTTTTATAAATTAATATTATAAAGTTAGAGAGCTTTCTCTGAGCATCTCTCTCAGACTCATATATATATCTCTATCTCTATAAATAATAAAATGCACATACACACATATATATGGTGGAAAGAGTGCCATAACATTATCTCTCTCTCTCTATATATATCTATGTATATAGCTGTATGCAGATATCGTTATGGCACTCTTTCCACCAATTCAGAATCAAAGATTCCCTGGAGAAGTTTAACTTACTTAAACTGTGACATTATGACTATTAGATATCTCTTACCGAGTTTGAGAATTATGTAGGAATGTACCTGTATTCATACAGAGCACCAGTGACTAAAACCTGGGGTTCTCAAAGGCATAAGATACCACCTGCATGCGTCTCTGTGACACATCAAAAGCCTAAGCGACTATATTTTAATAAAAACATTTATGCAAATATTGCCCTTTCTGAGTGTAATCCTTAAGCTTTATGCAAATGTCAGTAGATGGGATCTCTAACAACAGTGATAACTACCAGATGGTTTTTCAATGGGCTTCCCCCCCACACCCAATTCTTCCCCTCCCCAACTTCTGCAATTTGAAAATATGATGATTTCACGCATGATTTTATATAGCACTGTTCTATAAGAGGCCATACCATTTCCCCCTCTAAAATATTAAGGGAAATTACCCTTCATTCAAAAAACATTTGGGGAAGTTGTGATCTTGTCTTGAGGTTGTTCTTTTGTGTGGTATCTTTAAAAACTCATTACTCGCTCATCTGTATTCAACTCCAGGAGTACGCGGAATGAGGAGGTCTAAACAGACTGTATTTTCTACGCAATGCCTGCCTGCTCAGTAATGGACATAATCATGAACCCCATTAACTAAGCAAATGCCTTAACCTAGTTGTTAAAACCATATTTTGTAGCCACAATAGTAAATGCACCATTTTATGTTAACCTTTAGACTTTGATTCCTGACCAAAAATCCTTTCAGCACAAAAACAATTGTCAAATGCGTGAAAATACTTTGAATTCATGAAGCCATGAACTATAAGAGATTATACACAGATTTTGATATAATTAGCTACAACTGAAAGGGGCAGCATCTCATCGTCAGCTACATATGGGAGATATGCATATACCCCAAAACATCTAGTCATTACTCATATGCAGCTATTTTAATGCTCACAAAGCTCTTTTGTCTAATGAATTGCAGAGTAAGACTAACAGAGGTAAAATATACATTTAGGCTTAGCTTGATTTAGAGAAACAAACTTGTAGTGCTGCCGAAAAATAAATAAGAGCTGGGAAAATTAAATTTCCATCCTTGTACCGTCTTTGTTCCCTAAGGAGATGGAGAAAAAATGTATTCTGCTATCCAGCCCCAAATATATTGTGCCAAACAGTGCACAATGGATGGATTCCACCCCACTACTAAACCATTCTCTGAGGACTGGGAAGGAGCAGTACCCAGAAGAGCCATCTAATGTGGCTCTGCTCAGGGAGTATTTTTCTCCCCTTTATGCCCCTGCACTGCCATAGTATATTTTTAAAAGGCTGTTAAAGAAGTCACTGCAGCAAATTCATGCTGCTATTACTTGTACAAAATAGGGCAGTATGTTCTTTTTTTACATTCAGCAATTATTAACACCTTTATTAAGTAATGCATATGGCAAAACAGGTGATTGGAGCACACAAGTGAAAAAGGCCAAGCCCTTCAGCCTTTCATAAAAGATAATAAGCCTCCTCAAAGTCAATTGCTTAGTATTTTAAGCCAAAGCTTTAATCAATATAGTGAATTTCCCTTAATTTCCCTTTTATTTGTTAAAAGTAACCTATGTGTATATGCATTTTGAAGCAGCAATGAATCTTTTATTTTTCTGATTTTTGTGTGCAGTTTCTAAAAGAGGATTAAAAGAAATATTAGCAGCCTAGATTCTGCTATCCAGCCCCAAATGTATATGCGTCATTACTGTAAACCCAACCTGGCACACTGAGTCAGATCAACTTATGCATTTAGACTCAAAACCTCTGATAAAACCTGATTAACTCTCTTGACCACCCTTACTATGTTATCAAATAGAAAGACACATATAATTCCCTTTCTGATTTACAGGGGCAAAATGCTTTAGAAATGTGTAGAATGCCAGAAGACTCAAACATGAATCAGATACATGCATATTTTAGGAATAAAAGACCACACAGACAAGTCTCACAACATCTAATAGCCTCTCTTTTTTAGGTCATTATGTTGGATTTCATACCATTGGGATACAGTATGTTTGTAGCATCCCAATGCTACAGTAATCTGAAACAGAAGATACTACCACAACATTTGTTTCAGAGTTTACATTTTAAAAAATCTATTTAAAACTTGAGGTAAATCTCCAGGCCTCTTTTCAGCAATCCTTCACTGTTCAGCAAAGTTCTGAGGCTCAGGCATAATTTTTACAGTCATGCATAAGTCCTATTGACTTCAATGAGACTTAAGAATGATCTTAAAGGCTTTGCTGAATAGGGACTTTAAAAAATACTTAAATGCTTAGAACTAAATTTGAGCCCAGGTAAACACATAGGAGGAGGATTTAGTTATATAATGATAGGCTGTCACAACATTCAGATCGAGATTCTGAACAGCCTAACTCAAGAGATCCTGTTCAAACCTATCTCTAAATTTGACAGATGTCGGAAGCAGCAAGTAAGGGCTACCTCTGTCTTAGGAACCCTTATTTCAATTTACTCAGTGGCTTCTGCCGAAGTTTGATTAACAGTGTCAACTTTTTGTGACTATCTACAAAACAGGAACTCTCACTTCAGTCATGAAATAGTCTCTGCTCAGGAAAAGCCTAAAAGTCACTCCCCTTAAAAGATGGGCAAGATTTTAAGGTGCATCTGTGCTATAGTAACTGCAGCTCAGTTGATACACCCAAGCTAACTTTAAACAAGTAACTCAGGTATAGCTAATCAGCATAGATGTGGCAACTCAAGGCTCACCTAGCTTGGCAATTTTTTTTTACATGAGGTACAGTCACTGCAGTGGAAATATATCCTTGATGACAGCATGGAGTCACTTGCAAAGCATAAAGGGCCCAGTCCTATGAGGTGCAAAGAGCTATCAACTGACCCTGACTTCATGTGGAGTTAGGGGCAGCCAGTAGACCAAGGGACAGCGACTAATCTTGAACTTCATGCAAAATTGATTTCAAATTTTAAATATTTAAACCTAAAAGGAGTCTCTGAATAAAGGCAGTGGAAGCAGTGCTGACACAACACAATTTTCGAGCTGTTAGCTTTGGAGCCTTTAAGGACAATCTTTAAAGATTGTCTTTTGATGTCAGCAGTGCATGCCATAACCCTGTACAGTATCATTCCATACTGCTTTATCGATGGCAGTTTTTCAGTTGTGTGGTCCAAGTTAGGTTTAGCTGACATAAAAGTTTAAAATATGCAAAAGGTTACCTTTTTTTGATGCTTCAAAACTGTCATACAGATTTATCTTTTGGGTATCATATGTTAATGTGGTGTTTGGCAGTAGAGTTCTGTTTCTGTTGATTGTGTTTACAGCAAATCTGAAGGCTAATTCCTCAGCTCCCATTGGGCCAGATTCCACACATTCAAAAATACCCCCTGATAAGGAGAAAAAAGGGAGGGAGAGAGAGAGAGAGAAGCCAGTTAGCCAAAACATGCAGCACACTTTTCAAATGATCATTTCCAAGTCAGACACACATTCATGGGAATTTTGTCCTATTTGGCCCCCTGATACCAATGGAAAACCCTCTGTGACTTCAATGGGTGGTGCATCAGGCCTTGGTTGCACAATAGCAACACATATTTATCAGAGGATCAAGTTCATACAGCTTTGAATTGTAATGTTTTCTTATTTTCTCAACACCTTTATTCATATTCTACATAATTAAAAAAGGAATCAGTGTATAATAATTTGAACTAGGATTAAATAAAACAAGGTACTGAAATGTAAGAAAAGTGAAGAACTTGTGACATGAATGACACTTCTGATTGCACTCAAGTCCCTGCTATTTCCATATATCATCTGCTTCCTAAGAGGAAAAAGATATAAAATGTTTGGATGTCCATTCTCCATTGCATTCTAGACTTTCTATGCAGCTTTAATAGACTAAAATGTTCTGAATAGAAACACACACACACACACACTATCATTGAAAGCGGGGGGACTAAGCAGAGTTTTTGGAGTGGCTCTATGCCACCCCTTCTCACAGCTTTATGTGAAAGGGTTCAGATGTGCTCTGCTTCAGCAAATCTTGTCTAAGGATACCTCATTGTACTCAGAATGTAAATTCATCTTCCATGAGACTGTAATTACGAACACGGTAGGGTTCAAATATGGACACTGTAAAAACAGCTTATAAAGATACCCATGTCCCCATTCCCTCTGTTAGCACCATTTGTTAACTCCTTTGTGAGTTCAGTTTGTCCCCTGATTTCTTCCTTCCCCCTAACAAGGCTTTATTGGGACCAAAATCTGAGTAGATGCAAATGCCTACACCCATTTTGTACAATCACTAAATACTTGTAGGATCTTGTCTTTTCTTCCTTCTAGGTACACATATTTTTGGCAAAAAATGACTTCTGAGGGAGCTGAAACCTAGCACCCTGAATCAGTCCATTCACAGCTGAAAGGTTTTTAGAAGTGTAGTTTTCCAGGGCAGCCACACACAATCTAATAAGGCTTAAATGGAGGACAGCCAAGGGCCACCATGCCTGGGATCATCAATTATGAGTCAGGTTTTATTTCAGCTCAGCAGACATTTTTCATTCACTCTTTTGTACTAGCTTGTGCCTGTTCATTTCTGAACCAATGTTGCTACCTGGCTCTATATTACCCAAAAAATTCAGCACTCGGCTGCTTTTCAGCAGAAAGCTTTTGTCAGAGCCTAGATACAGAGAAGCTGACTCAGACTAAACTTTTCAAATTACAACCACAGTACAAACAATATTGCTGAAGAGCTGAGCAGCCAGCTACCCCTATTAGAAAAGAATGTGTATTTGGCAAGCACCTCAGCACTTCCTTTTTTCATATATTATTAAATACTAAAAGGCTTTTCATTTTACAAGCCTCCTGTTTCTTTCAACCTGTTTCTCACCACAGGATGGAGAATAGGTGTTAATTTTTTCCCTACAGATGAGCCCTTAAAATCCTGGTGAGAGCCCTGGGGATAGATGCTGAAACAATATTAATTTAAAAATAGACGTGCTACATACTGAGAACAGAAATGACAAATGGCCACTTAAAGGTTTAAAACTCAGAATGAAGCACCAATGGGAGGAGCAGATGCTTGAACAATATCTGGATATGTGCAGAAGTTATCAAAACTGACATCACCTAGATGAGAGAAATACGAAGAATCTAATCATGAGGCAATTAAGTAAATAGCTAAGAAAGGAAAGAAAAAACATGCAAATGTCTATAGTATACAGCTAAAGGTATCAAACAAAGTGAAAAGGGAAATTAAAACTGATTACCTGAATAATAAAATGTAGATTAAAAGAAGCCAACTGTATAAATAATTATTATATTTAGTAGAACTGATTTGAAAGACAGACCTCTGTATGCCATTTAGAGACTTACAGCATCTAAACATAAAAGCCAGACTGCGATGTGTAGGAGGATTCTATTTCTAATTCTGATTTCAGGAGACTATGAAAAATACTTTTGCAGCAGAAAGCATAACATTAAGGAACACAATTGATAAATATAGATATTAAGTGACAAGAAAAATGAAAGGATGTTTGCCTGAATACAATGAGAACAAAAATAGATTCTATAGACTTTGCTAAAGCAACTGGAAAATTGTTATTCAAATATTTGGATAAATAGATAGCAGGCAAACTGTAACAGTTATTAAATGGAAGTGACAAAGGATTCATATCAACACTAGAAACAGGTAATACAATATCAAAATAATATTTATTATTTTGTTTTTCACATTGGATTTATTTTAAAAATTCAGTATTTATCTCAAGCTTTTTCTATCCTTTCCTTTCTCATTTCTATTTACTACTATATTGCTCTTCACTTTCTATGAATAAGAAATTGAGGTGTAATCTCTTAGAGAAGTAATGCAAAAAAAAAAAAAAAGCTTCATCCCAAAGCAGAGGACACTAAAATAGATTTCAGATACATGTGCACACTCTTATTTATGGGCAAAGCCAACCCTCAAAGCATAAACTTTGGCTTCACTTCAAGACCATTTAGATTAAAGTAACTCATCTCCTGACTCCTATTACTAGGGACTTACTTAAATTGCCTCAAGACAAAGGGATTTTCATGGCCCACTTACGGTGTGTAAAGCTGATTTTGTAGTATTTTTGCAGAACCCCCTCCTTGCCGCCTATTGGATGAGGGGCCCCAGAAGCCCCATCACTCACCACTGATTGGCCAAGAGGCCAATCGCTCATCATCAGACTACAGCTTTGCATATGGCTTCTTAAACGATGTTGCCAAAACTCTCTTGCTTTCCTGACTAGCAGCTTCACTGAGTCTATGTCACTATCTCAACCTCTCAATAGCTCTCTCTCAAGCCACGTGTGCTATGGCGGCAGAGATTGCTGCATTTTCTTTATATTCTGGTAAGCTTTTCTGCAGGGAGGGCAATTCTGTAAAATTGCAGGAAATGCCATTTTCCACAGTGACTACAGAAACCACCATATTTTGTGGTTTCTGGAAAAATCGTAAAGCTATGATTGAAGTAGGTCCCTACCTGTCACTGGCAAACCCAACAAGGATCCCCAACGCTATACTTTGTGGCTCCATTTTCCCTGCACAAATACATTCTCTTAAACTTTAAAACAGTCATATCCCCATGCAGGGACTTAAGGCACAGCTTAGATTTGGGTTCCTCCTCCAACTGCTGCCTATCCATGTTATCCAATAACTAGAAATTGCAAAATACAAACATGGGAACAGAAGTCAGAACCCAGGGAATTCAGCCTTCCAGATCAACTCCCCTCTCTCTAGCTTGCTTTTCCAGCTCCACATATTTTCCCTGGTTGGCTGCCCAGCCGGCCAACTTCAACAGAACAGATGGAGGTTGCTGTTGGCGCTGCCCAGCCAATGGTCTTGCATTTAAAGGCACTTGTCTAGGAAGTATGAGATACGGGTTTAAACTTTTTGAGATTAACCTAGAGACATAGACCCTGCATCTCCCATACTATAAGCAAGTGCCCTAACCACTATGGTGTTCAGCTAAACTACGGTCTCCTCCCTCTCACAGCTAGGCTTCCTGGTTCTACTTCAGGCACATCTGCAGGAATTGATGCAGTATTATGCACTTTCCCAGGTGGAACAGATGTGCCACCATTTGGGGGGGGGTTCCCTCCCATTTGCCCTCTCTCTTGGCAATACTGCTTATGTTTAGTGTTGTTTGTCTGTTCATAAACAAGAACATTGTGCCCTATGACTTCAAAGTATTATCCTGGAAGCAGTGAACTGGTCTCAAAGGACATGTTCAGCATCTGACCTTTAAGGCCCTTTGTAGGAAGATTATGATGATTGTGTCATTTGCACTGATTGCAAAATCCAGAGGGGAAAAAAAACTGTACTCCCTACTGTTATGGAGTAACACAGTATTAATAGCCACATAGAATCTTATTCTCTGCTTCTTGAAAAGATCAGGATCATCATCAGTACCAGTATCATTATACTAATTACTGGATGTTTTGAAAAGAGATGAAGAACAACAATGCACAATCTATGAAGTATCAGAAGACAAGGTTGTCATTCTGGTTAAATTCCAAAGTGTAACAAAAACAGCATGCTAAGGGCTATGGTGACTGTACACTTACTGCCCCTTCACAGTCTGCATCATTTGTGTAACAAAGTTTAAAACAAACTGATTGTCAGGATGGGAGACTAATTTGATAAAAACAACGATCCTTTACTCACGGTAAGGCATGTTTAGTCATTACTCTTTCTTGTCATTACTTACATAGTTGCTGTTCTGATCTATTTCCTAAGTTATTAAATGTATTTCAAAACACAGTGCTGCTACTAACTGCATATTGAGATGCATGCAACCAACCACATTGTACTACCTGTGAAATGGAAATGAGGATTGGCCTTGATATTCACCTATACACGATTATAAAGAATACTGGCTTCCACAGGCTGTTAAAGCACACTGAGCTGTGTTATTCCCTCCTAAACAAACTGCTACTGTCATGCTTTGTATTCAGAATAACTTCACTAATAATCAAAGCAAGGCATGCACCACATGCTCCCAGATAAGCAGAGGGAAGAGTCATAAATTTTGCCATTGATAGGTGGACAAGCAGCCAAACCATTGCCTATCTTTGTACAGCAGCTTGAAAGAAGCGGGTATAGGGGGAGTGTCTTATTTCTAACAGGTATGGACCTGAAATAAGCAGCACCAATAGCTTTTTCAACATAAGCAGCAGCACAGGAAATGGCAGAAGTTGCTCCTCTACCTAAAACTGAGACTGCAAATGTTTAAAAGGATCAAAATGTCTATTTAAAATTTCAACACATCAAGGGGATTGCAAATCATGGATCCAAAAATTTAGTGGCAGCATTAATTGCTGTCTACTGCTCCCCTGCTGCCAACTCTCTGGTTAATAGGAAATGCCATGGGTTGGTTGACCTGACTTTGTGGGCCAAAAGTTGAGCACCATTGATATACACTGTTATCACAATTTAATGTATCAGTGTAAGAAATTAAGGTGTGCCATCTGCAAAAGGACACAAGGATTGTGGCTTATTGCACCTGACAATTAATAGGTCTTAATTCAGTCATGTAGGCATGTTAGCCCTTTAACAAAAGCTCACAAGATTCCTGCCACAGTTTACCAGTACCTTGAAAATGTGCAAATCCTTTTTATCCCCTTTTATTTCATTTTTTTAGGATATATGCTACACTCCAGGTGATTTTTCATTTTTATGTGACTGATTCTAAAGAAACCATCTTGCAACACATTGTCTGAAATGACATCTAGGATAGCACAGGTCTTCCCACCTACCTGACCAGACAACAATGGCTTTTTCCAATTCTTAAATCCTTCATGGTTAGGAAATCAATAAGGAAAAAGCATCTTTAGAACAAATATAGTCTTCTGTCAATGTTTCCAAATTATAAATAACATCTAGATAAAATTTGCTACTCCAATGTGAAACGCGAAGTCAACAACACAATTTCCAAAAACTCTCAGAAATATGATATATGCTTCCTTACTGCATTACAACCCATGTGTTGTTGTAACTGTATATAATCTAATTGAGCAAAAGGCAAGGGAGTTTTGCATATTATAAACCGATGGACACCAAACTGTCAATCCCAATCAACCGGTCGATCCCGGAGCCCCTTCAGGTTGATCCGAGTCTGGGGGGGAGGCTGAGTGTCCACCTGCATGTGCACATCCCCACTCCACCCCCCCAGCCCAGCAGGTGAAGGATGTGGGACAGAGCTGCGAGCGGCTCGTCTGGGGGGTTCAGGGAAGGGGAGACGTACACCCCAGGAGGGCATGAGTCTGCACTTAGGGTGGGATGGGGCCAGGCTTTTCCCTGTGCAAGTGTTTGGCCATGATGCACTTAGGCTGGGCAGTGGCAGTCGTGGCACTGGGAGGTGGGCTATGGGGAGGGCTGCAGGCACCCAAAAATTCACTGTAGCCCCCTCAGACCTCCTCCCACTACTGTCACCACCTGCCTTGAGTGTAGTGAGGCCAAACTCCCATGCTTGGAACAGCCTGGAACCACCTTCCCCTGCCCCTTGCCCCTTCACCCTTGAGGGCATGGGAGTATGGCAGAATGCTGCTGTGGGCTGGGAAAGCAGAAACCTGCACTTGGCTCTTCCCAGCTGGAATTCAGCAGTGCTGCACTTAGGGTGAGTGGCGGTGGTGCTGGGAGAGGTTTGGGGGGGCTACAGTGAATTTTTGGGTGCCTGCAGCCCTTCCTGTAGCCCCACTCCCAGCACCGCTGCTCAGCATGAGTGCAGCGTGACTGAACACATGCTCCAGGAAGAGCCCAGCCCCACCCCACATGCAAATCCAGGGGCACACACTCCCCATGCCCTCCTGGGCTGTGTGCCCCCCCCCACCTCACCCACTGGATAAGCCACTCGCAGCTCTGTCCTGCACCCCACTCCTGCTGTGCAGGGCCTGCCTCTGCCTCACTCTCTCACTCACTGTTGTGGGGGCGGGTGGGGGTGCAGACTGAGGCCCAGCAGTGAGGGAGAGAGCGGAGCACAGGCAAGAGCAGGGGCTAGGGGGAGTGGGGGACAAGCAGAGGCCGGGGGGGCATGTGCCCCCCCGGCCTCTGCTTATCCTACCACCCAGCCCAGCCAGGGCCCCACTCCCTCTAGGCCCTGCTCCTTCCTGTGCCCCACTCCCTCCCTCACCACTGGGGCCTTGATCTTCCCCCACCTCTGGGCCCTTTCCCTTCCTGCTACCCCTTCCCCCACAGACTTAGCTGCTAGGGGGCACATCCCCAAATAATTTTTTCTCTGCCTCAATCTGCCTCCTCCCCCCTGCCACAGACTGACTTGCAGGAGGTGAGGGGTAGTGGGGCATGGTAGACTTGGGTTGCTTTTTAATTTAAAAAGTGATCTCCTACCCAAAAAGGTTGGAGACCACTGTTATAAACCAACCAAAGTAGATACATATATATCACATGCTTTTACGATCTGAGGCTTATTTCTTTAGATGCTTTTATATTCTTGTCCTACTACAATTTTAGCAAATTGCCTACCCAAATCTTCTTTAGTTCCAGGAAAATTTTCCTATTTGAAACTATCAATACAATTCATTTGTGTCTTCCATTCCACATTCTACAAGCAGCCACAGCTGGTAAGCATTAGTATTTATATCTAGGCCAGTGGTCTCCAACCTTTTATGGTGAAGATCACTTTTTAGCACGCCAGGATCAACTGCACCCCCACCATGCTTCCTGCTC
>NW_017729026.1:37933858-37943816 GCF_001723915.1 Gavialis gangeticus
CATGGTAGACTTGGGTTGCTTTTTAATTTAAAAAGTGATCTCCTACCCAAAAAGGTTGGAGACCACTGTTATAAACCAACCAAAGTAGATACATATATATCACATGCTTTTACGATCTGAGGCTTATTTCTTTAGATGCTTTTATATTCTTGTCCTACTACAATTTTAGCAAATTGCCTACCCAAATCTTCTTTAGTTCCAGGAAAATTTTCCTATTTGAAACTATCAATACAATTCATTTGTGTCTTCCATTCCACATTCTACAAGCAGCCACAGCTGGTAAGCATTAGTATTTATATCTAGGCCAGTGGTCTCCAACCTTTTATGGTGAAGATCACTTTTTAGCACGCCAGGATCAACTGCACCCCCACCTTCCCTGCCCTGCCCCACCCCACCCCTGCCATGCCACACCCTGCCCACCCTGGCTTCCAGACAAGCTGCCCAAGCTCTGACCCTACTCACCCAGCTGAGCCCAGGCAGCAGGGATCGTGGCTCAGCCCAGCCATGTATGTCCTGCCACTCCTGATTGTGGAACCTCTGACAGACTAAGAACAACTGTCAGAGGCTCCACAATCAACCACTAATCTAAGCTATGTGTTATCCCTATACAAAAGATTTCCTATTGCCCAAAAATAAGTTTGTTTTTGCATTTTTTAAATAGGCAAGTCATTTTTTGGAGTATCATAATTATATGACAGATTTCACAGAGAGCTCTTATTTGTACAAAGTGTCAAGATACAGGTGCCAGACCCAACCAGAGTATATATGAATCTTCTTATTTTGTTGCAGATGGGAAACTTTGAAACAGATGATTCTCATAAGACTGAGAACAACTGTTGCCCTCTTGAAGTGACTGACACCCAAATGAGCTCCAAATGTTGTTATGTTGAAAACCGACTAACTAGTATTAAATCAAAATAATTTCTTTTTCACTTCTTATAACATTCAAAGTTTTGTTTCAATAATAAATGAATTATTTTACCGCACTATCTACAAGTTATTTTAGAATCTGAGACCGCTGTATAATTAAACCTTTCAGTGTACCAGAAGTCTATAGCACATCAGATTATAAAATGACAAACCAATGGAACATACAGCTTAATGGACTACTCAGAATATTAAATCTAAATTAAGCATATTCTAATGTAGGTATATTTGCTTAAAAATAGTAGTTACTGTTCCTCTGGCTGCTAGTGCCAGAAGTTGATCAGTCATCTTGCTTATAATCAAGGAGAAAAAGAAGTCAAAACATCAAGTACACTGGGAGGTAATTTCACTGACTGAAGTTATACAAGGGATAAGTTGTTATCATTATTTCTGGTTATTAACCATAGCTTGTTTATACAAAGAACTTAATCATTTCAGCTAGAGATGGATACAGTTTTTTAAATATAAAACATTTTGACCGAAAGAAAAAAAATTCACCAAAGGATTAACTTTCAAACAGAGAAACACCCATATTTTCCACATCTTGTACAAGTCAGTGTATAACTCCCTTCAGCAAAAACAATAAGCGTATTTCTCTAAAATCATTTCCCAAATGCTTAACCATCATTAGCCTTGTGACACAAAACCCATTTGATTATGTGAACTCTTGCTCAAACTTGTGCACTTTTGATTCAGTTAGTCTGTAAAGTGCATTTCTACCCTGCCTTCCGCCATCCAGAAATATTGTCCAGCAATACTGAGAAACAAATAAAATCCTTCACTTGTTGATAGGGCTTTAACCATTTTTAAAAACAGTTAAATATGATAAATTTGTGTAAAATAATTTTGCTGTTATTGAATATATTGCTTCTTCATACTTTTTAGAGCTTTTTTTCTTAAATAAAAATAAAATAGCCAAGACGTTTATGTTCAAATTTGATCTATGTTACAAGGAACTTTATTTCCTTCTATTTCTCATTCCTCATCTGAACTCAGTGCCTTATGCTTGCTACCATAATAATCTCAATGTCGAATTGTAACCCAAAAAACAGAAAATGTATTGTGTGCGAGTCAAGTCAGAATACGTGATTTCCCTAACAGAGCTTCTCTTTAATGGATCCTAAACAGCAAGGCGAAATGAAATGGAAGGCATAGATATTACAAGTAATGAATTAAGTTATGTGACATACAATCAGATTTTTTCTAATGCAAATATTTTCATAATTTTTTGCAATACACAAGTGGATCTTCAAACACTTATACTTCCATGAGCCAAGCCAAGTAAATATTGTTATCCCCCATTTTAAATAATGTGGCATTAAAAAAAAGAGAGAGAGGAAGAAATTAGTTCCCAAGAGCATATAGATGGTTTCAGTTGCAAAGGGATATGGCATCAGTTAGAATTAGAAGGGATCTCAGGAGGTCATCTAATCCAGCCCCCTGCTCAAAGCAGGATCATCCCCAACTAGATCATCCCAACCAAAACTTTGTCTAGCTGGGTTTTGAAAACCTCCAAGGATGGAGCTTCCACCACCTCTCTGAGTAACCTGTTCCAATGTTTTACTACCCTCTTAGTGATAAATCCCAACTTTATCACAAAGGAATTATCTTTCCTGCTAGGATTTCTGTGTGATAAAATACAAAGGACTATAATTCTCCTACAGCAGGTATTGATTATGATAGATGCCAAGGTCCCACTAGCAAGCTCCAGTATGGGCAGCTTGCTGGGAAAGGACTGGAAACCTGAGGAAACAGAGCTATAAAATATGTTTCTATAATAAACCACAGGGATTATTCACAGTGCTGCTGTCCATAGGTAGGCTGGCTTAGAAGGTACTAACTCAGGATGCCAAAGACTGTCCAGGGCAGTCTGGAATCACTCCCTTTCAGTATCCACAGAAGTACAGAATCAGGGAGATGCAAAAAAAAGCTTGAAGCCTCCTGTAAAAGTATTTATGTTTGCACTGTGCCTTAGAGAGATACAGAACAACAAGCAAACAAAACAAATAAAATCACACTGTTAATACCAAGCTCCCTTTGGAACATAAAAATCAAATTAGTTTTCATGAACTCCACAAAAGGTATAACATTAAAATAAGATTTTCCAACCTTACTCCCCTCACCCTCTTCCCCCACTCCATCTCTTTCCTCCTTTTTTAAAATTTTGATCATCAGTGTACAGCTGGGCAGAAAACTGTTTTCCAATTCTATGAATGCTTTCAAGACAATGAAGCATTGCCTCCCCTGAATGAAAGTGAAAAGCTAAAATTGTTTTTTAAAAAAAAGTTTCAAAATCCTTTGCTTTGATTTTGTCTATTTTTTGGGTTTCATACTTTTATAATCTAAAAATTATGTTTGATTAAAAATAAAGAGTAACTTCAAATTCAAAAAACCTAGATTTTCTTTTCTTAAAAATAAAAGTTAAAATGTAACATTTTGACAATCTTAAACCACATTTCCAATTCATTGTCAGGTTTAAAAAAACATTGCCTCCCCTATTTCCTGGACTATCACACTGACAACATTACTTCAACACTGCCATATTGTCTAAACCAACTCCTCCACACATTTACATTTTCCACTGAGCACCTGGGAAAAACATCCATGTGCAAATTCTCAACCACCTCTACATGCATATGCATGAGAATTATGTGGATAAATTCCATTAATACAACAAAAACTATTTATATAAATCATCCATATACTGAGAAAAGAAATATTCTCACTGAATATAATAGACTCATTTTACACTAATATAAATTCCCTTTTATTTTGGATAGGCCATGTTCCAGAAAATGATACAATATACTTCAAAATAACACATCCCTTATGGCATTTATACACGTTTCAGGAGACTGCAGGGAGAGGGGAGTGCACCAATTAAAGCACCCAGAACATCATGTGTATCAACATCCCCACACTAAAAAATGGCAGTGAGGGTGTTTTAACAAAAGCTTATTCAACAAGCTTTAGTTAAAGTGCCCCATCACAGTTTTTCAGCCTGGAGAAAATAACATATGTGACCCTGGAATCTCCTGGAGCACAGAAATTACCATGCTTCACTAGACTCAGTTAATCAAGTATGCTGTAATTACAACCTTGATGCATATGTATAGGTGCCATTTGTTTCTATACCCACCACTACCAGCTTGCTGTGAAATAATGGTCAAGTCACAGTTTTTCTGTTTCTCAATAATACCTGCAATACAAATAGTACACACCCTCCAGGGCTAGGAGTTGACAATCAAAAAGCCTGGGCCTGAATTGATTCAATCTTTGCAGGCTGGTCTAACCTGGCTAGGCTAACCCAGTTTGTAACTGAACAGACTTTCACCTCTGGACTGAGAAAATGCTGGCACATGCTTGCAGTGGCTAAGGCTAGAAGCCAGGGAGTGATAGAGCAGCACTCGTTTCCCTTCCACAGTACTGTGGGGGGGGGGGCAGATGGCCAGGCCCCAGCAAGATGCTCTGATTAGGGAAGGGTTCCCTCCTGCTTGCTGCTCCTGACCAGCTCAGCAAGGAGTTGATAATAGAGCATTTATCAGCCCATCAAGAGAACAAAAGTCTTTCTCATTAGTTCAAGCTCTTTTTAAACAAGTTTTTCCAAGAGGAGGGACATTACCATCTGACCTGTTGATCAGCTCCAAAAAGGCCTAAGCAGACACTGTACTGTCTGCCTTTGTCCTGTCTGCCTTACACAGACACCTGTCAGCATTAGCTAGCATACCACACGCTGGCTACAGTCTGTGCTGAGGAGGGGGGAACCCCTGCTTGAGCAGCGAGTGGGGGGTGGGACATGGGGGGCTGTACCTGCACTCTCTGCTGGAGCTCCAGCCAGGGAGCAGAAGGGTGGAGCTAGCCTGTTCTCTGGAGCAAAGAGCCCCACCTAGGGCAGCAAAGCATCTGGGATGCTGCGGGACTCTGGTCTAAATTAGACCAGGAAGGCATCTGGGATAGACATTACATAAACTGGTTTGACTCAAATCAGTTAAGTAGGTTACATTCAAGCAGATTTATCTCAAACCAGTTTCAGACATTTTCAAACTGGTTTATGTGCACTGAATGCCTGTTCTGTTACAGGTTTAAACCAGTTTCTGATCACTTAAACCAGTTCATGTATCATGTCTGTCCCTAGCCCAGTCATACAGTAAGCCATAAATAGCCAGATATCAGTAATTCATTTTAAAAGCTTTGAATTAAGATACAGTATATGTGGAAAGAATTATTCACAATTTACTGTTTATAATAATAAAGAATATGAGCACAATCCTATAGTTCTTTCCCAAACAAAATTCCCAGGATAATAAATAGGTGTTTTGCCTTCATGAAATGGCAGACTGCAATCCAAGTTTAGGTACTGAGTTAAACTCTGGAGAAAGAGTACAACTTAAAACCCATTCCAGGGTCAAGTTTACAAGACAGACCTCCCCTAATGAATATTTAGACTATGCATTATCTTCTATAGGAAGTATGAAATGCATAGTGGGGTACAAAGATTTGCTGATTTCCCTCAACATTAGTTCCATCTACTATTCTAATATTAAAAATATATATATTGACCTCAATTTCCAGTAAGATTCTGGAGAAAATGATCAAAGAGATCCTTCTTGATAAGCTGGCTGATGGCAATATCCTGATGGACAGCCAGCACGGGTTTGTTGTGGGTAGGTCTTGCCTGACCAATTTCATCTCTTTCTATGACCAGATGATATATCACCTGGAAAAGGGAGAAGAGATTGACATTATATATCTGCACTTTAAAAAATCCTTTGATCTGGTGTCCCATGATCTCCTCATGGAAACATTGTCCAACTGTCACCTTGGCTACACCACAGTTTGATGGCTGGGAAATTGGATCTGAGGTCAGACCCAGAGAGTAGTAGTCTATGGAAGCAAATCACTGGCGCTCCATGACCGGCGGTGCCCCCCAAGGCTCTGTCCTTGGACTGGTTCTCTTTAACATCTTTATCAACGATCTGGACATTGGTGTGAGAAGTGAACTGGCCAAGTTCGCTGATGACACTAAACTTTGGGGCACAGCATCCACACCTGAGGATAGGCTAGTGATCCAGGCTGACTTGGATACACTTAGTAAGTGGGTGGATATAAACCTGATGATGTTCAATACCGAAAAATGCAAAGTACTCCACCCCAGGAAAAAAAACCCACAACATGCTTATAGGCTTGGCAGTGCTACGTTCACTAGTACCATGGCTAAAAGAGACTTGGGGTTCATGACTGACCAAAAGATGAACATGAGCCATCAATGTGATGTTGCAGCTGGTAAAGCGAACAAAACTCTGATTTGCATTCATAGATGCTTCTCAGGTAAATCTCAGAATGTCATCCTCCCACTGTACTTGGCCTTGGTGAGGCCATAGCTGGAGTACTAGATCCAATTCTGGGCTCCACAATTCAAGAAGTATGTTGAGAAGCTTGAGAGAGTCCAGAGGAGAGCCACGCGCATGATCAGAGGCAAGAGAACAACAGGCCTTATGACGAGAGGCTGAGAGCCATGGGACTCTCCAGCCTGGAAAAGTGCAGGCTCAGGGGTGACCTGGTGGCTGCCTATAAGTACATAAGGGGTGTGCATCAGGATCTGGGGGAATGCCTGTTCACCAGAACACCCCGAGGGATAACAAGGACCAACGGTCATAAACTCCTCCATGACTGTTTTAGGCTGGACATAAGGAAAAACTTCTTTACTGTCCAAACCCCCAAGGCCTGGAATAGACTCCCTCCAGAAATGGTACAGGAACATCTGGACTCATTCAAGAGATATTTGGATGCTTATCTTGCTGGGATCCTATGACCCCAGCTGACTTCCTGCCCCTGGAGCAGGGGGTTAGACTTGATGATCTCTCAAGGTCCCTTCCAGCCCTAATGTCTATGAAATCTATGAAAGCAACCCTTCTGATATAAGCCTAAACATGGATTCTACCTCATAATATGAACTCTATGGAATGACCATCAGTGTGGTGCTTACTTGAGATGAGATATCAACAGTACAATGATGACAGATGGCAGATGAATTAAGGCAGAAGGCAGGGTAGATATGCATTCTGTAGACTAGCTACATAAAATATAGAGAGAGCATAAGCTTTTGTGAACTGGAGCTCACTTCTTCAAATGCTCTCGAAGAACAGATGCTTTGGAAGCATCATCTGCTTCATCAGATGCTTTGGAAGCATAGAGCAGTGTATGAAGTAGAGTGAATGATTTGAACACAAAAGGCAGGGATAGGAGGGGAAGGGAGAGAAGAGTGAGGACAGAAAACAAGAAAAAGAAACCATAGAAATAAAAGAGTCACCAAACCTAATCCAGGTCATGTTATAAGAATCCATAACCCCATTTAAACCATACTTAACAGTACTGTCTGATTTCTTCTGGAATTTTCCATTCAAAGTGGTGTTTAAACATTTCCTGCCTAAGAACAGCAGTCCTGAAGTCAATGATGGAGTGTCCAGGTAAGATAAAGTGTTGTGCCACAGGCCTTTGTTTCTTTCTGCAACTGATGTCAGGTTGGTGTTCATTCATTCTTACAAATGTAGATGTGTTGGATATAGGCTGCAGAGGTGCACTGTAAGCCAATGATGCTGTATATGATGTTGGTAGAATTGCAGGTGAATCAAATTTGGATGTTATATCTTTGTTATTTGGTTCAGTGATTATGTAGTCTGTATTGATGTGGGGAAACAGCAGACATTTGGGTCTACTGCAAGGTCTAGTGCCTTGGTGAGGATGAGAGTGAATGTGTTGCTTGAGAGATGTCATTTGAGCCTGGGAGGCGGTCTGTAAGGCAGGACAGGTTCCCACCCTCCCTCTCCAAGACATCCTTTCTAGGATAGGCTAGAGGTCTAAGGTGTTCAAGCTGGGGGCTGTAGGTAACAACCAGAGAGATTCTGTTGTCCTTGTCCCTGGGTTGGTATTGTAGGAGATCAGAGTGATGTCTGAGTCTCATTTTGTTGATTTGAATTGCCACAGTTTGGGGATTGTATTCTACTTGTAGGAATCCCTTCTCCAGATCCTTAAGGTGTTCCCCTCCTCTCCCTCCGCCCCCCGCAGTTGGTGGGATCACATTTCAATAAATTTATCTATCCTGTGTAAAATGTGTTATCCACAAGCTTCCTTCCCACATTAAAGATACTTATAATTTTCTCTGCCACACTAAGCAATTTATTAGGCAACATGTTTGATGATAGTAATTAAATTGCCATCTTTTCTGAATACCATCATCCTTCAGGGCCATTATATACAAAGGCAAAATAAAAGCACTAAATGAAAGCTCTTAAAATCTAAGTCCACAAGAACTGCTAATTTTGTTTTTCAGTTCTTAGTTGTTAAAATGTTATAACCCAACTTAGTCCATGGCATCTCTGATTCTACCTAGAAAAGATGTGGCTGATAATTGTGAAGGGGAAATCTTTTCAATTTGGTGGGGAAGTGGGAACCAAAACTTGTTGTTATTTGAGGAATATTAAGTGAATCTAAAGCTCATCAAGACACTAGAGTGAAAGCCCTAGAAACCAATTGGCACAGTCTATATTTATCTACAGGATAGATACACAGCAGGCACTGCCTGAACAGCTTTCCCATGCTCTTCCTTGTTAACAAAATTTGAAAAACTGCTGCATCATATATGTTTTTGTTTAATTTAGGAAGATAATGATAATAACATAAAACAGTAGTGGGTCAATCCTTTTTGGCAAACATGGCACAAATTAGCCCGGGGTAGGCAAAATATTGCCTGTGGGCTGGATGCACCTGCCAGGCCATTCTATCCAGCCTGCAAGGCTCCTAAAACATTTAGAAAATTAATATTTATCTGCAGCCTCCTGTCAAAGATTCATAGATTCTAGGGTCAGAAGGGACCTCAGTGGGCCATCTAGTCCAATCCCCTGCCCCTGGTAGGCAAGGAAAGGGTCACCAAACCTGAGATCATGTGATCTCAGCCAAGTGCCTGTCCAGTCTCCTCTTGAAGACCCCCAAGGATGGGGTGAGCACCACCTCCGTTGGAAGCCCATTCCAGATCCTGGCAACCCTGACCATGAAGAATTTTTTCCTAATGTCCAGTCTAAACCTACTCTCTAATAGCTTATGGCCATTGTTCCTTGTTGTTCCAGGAGGTGCCCTGGTAAACAGATCATCACCTACTTCATGTTGCTCTCCCCTTATGAATTTGTATGCCACCACAAGGTCCCCTCTCAGCCTTCTCTTGGAAAGGCTGAAGAGGTTAAGGTCCCTTAGCCTTTCCTCGTAGGGCCTTCCCTGCAGGCCTCCAATCAGATGAGTGGCTCTTCTTTGGACCCTCTCCAGGTTGTTCCTGCTTGAACTGCGGCATCCAGAACCGGACACAGTACTCCAGTTGCAGCCTGACCAGTGCCATGTAGAGAGGGAGAATCACCCCCCTGGACCTGTTTGTGAAGCACCTACAGATGCACGACAAGGTGTGATTGGCTCTGCCGACTACTTCATCACAATGACAACTCATGTTCATCCTGGAGTCAATGGTGACTCCAAAATCTCTTTCTGCCTTAGTGGTGCTGAGAAGGTCACCCCCCAGCCTATAGGTATGATGGCAGTTTTTTCTCCCTAGATGTAGCACCTGGCACCTGTCCTTATTGATTTGCATCCTGATGCTCTCTGCCCACTTCCCCAACCTGTCGAGGTCAGCCTAGATCTGGTTCCTCCTCACCAGGGTGTTAGCTTCACCCCATATTTTTGTGTCATCCACGAATTTGGGTAGGGTGCAATGACAGGGGAAATCTTTAAATATCTGAAGGGTGAGTACAGAAAGGATGGAGATGGGTTTTTCTCCATGGTCATAGGGGAGAGAACTAAGAGCAGTGGCCTCAGGCTTCAGCAGGGGAAATTTAGTTTGGAGATTAGGAGGAACTTCCTGACTATAAGAATGAGCAAGCATTGGAACAAGCTACCTGTAGTCTGTGGAATCTCCAGGGGCAGTAGGACCCAGGGACAGCCAGCAGCAGGACCCAGCAGCCCAGCCCAGCCCAGCCCCACCCCACTCCAC
>NW_017729026.1:37944352-37973793 GCF_001723915.1 Gavialis gangeticus
TTTTAGAATATTAATTTAGTATTTTTCTGGTTCTAAGATGGCAAAATCCCTTGCTGAAAGGTTAATTCTGGGGGCAAGGAGAGGGACTTCTGGTTGCAAAGGTCAGAAGTTAGGGGGCGGGACTTCTGGTAACAAGATGGTGACCAGTGTGTGAGGAACCTGTCAAGGGGCAGGGCTACCCATACGGTCAAAACTTGGTAAGTGGCCAAAACTTAGTAAGTGGCCCTCCATCTGAAATAATTGCCCACCCCTGAATTACCCCCACACCCTCAGCATGCCACTCCAATCCTTGTCTCTTGCTTTATTTGCTGCTGTGCTTTCTGCTCCCTGCCCTGTGCTCCCTGCATGATCTGCAGAGATCTGGATTTTATGTTTCCTGGAGAAAAGCAGAGAAAACCATAGATTTCCTGTATTTATCAGAGAAAAATGGATTTCCCTTTTAGCAGAGAAACCCACAGATTTCCCCCTTTTGCAAAGAGGTCTGCAGGCTGGCAGAGTTCCAACCTGCAAGAGCCAATTACAAAAAGAGCAGGAAACCCCCAGACCTGTCTGGAGGGAGAGGGAAAGGGGTGGGGTATGAGGCAGTCAGCAAGGCTTAGCTCAAGTTCACTTTCATTCTTAGAGCCTGAGAGGTAAGTGGGGCTTGCAGGGGTCTGGGGGGCACTGGCAGGGCTGCGGGGGGGAGGCACTAGATGGCAGGTGTGGGTGGCGATGACTGCCAGGGCTGGGGGAAGAACCAGCAGGGCAAGTGGGGGGCAGGACATTGGTGTGTGGCTGGTGGAGTGGAAAGGTGTTGAGGGAAGCCCCACATAGAGTGCCCAACCGGCCAGCAGTGTGTAGACTTGGAGTGGCATGCTATCGCCAGGCTGGTTCATCTGTGGGGCGGGGCTGGAGCTGACTCCCACTGGCAATGCACACTCCTGGGGGGTGTGACTCAGGCCCCCCCAGATCTGTGCAGGGGGTGAGGAAAGAGGGAGTATGCACTGTGGGCTCATGCTCCTGGCCCTGCTGCCCCCCCTTGCCTGCAGCATGTGCAACTGGGAGTGTCAGGGCACAGTGGGGACATGCACAAAAACTGCCTGCCACTCCGAGTTCCATGCTGCCCTGGCCACACTTCCCCTGCAGTGGGGTCAGCAGTGAGAGGCATAACCCTGCATTGCTGCCAGGAGCTCGGAGTGGCAGGCAGCTTTCATGCTCATCCCCATTGTGCCTTGCCATTCCAGGTTGCACACACTGCACTGCAGCCTCCTGGAAGGCCAGCAGGGCCAGGAGCATGAGCCCGCAGCATGCACTCTCCCTCCACCCTCTGCACAGATCTGGGGGCCATGGGTCCCTCCTGCCTCCCTGGACTTCATGCTGCCACCAGGAGCCAGCCCTGCCCTGCACCCCTGAGCAAGCCTGACCTGGCAATAGTGCACTGCACTGGATCCATGTACCACTAGCCAGCCCAGCACTCCATGTGTGGCTTCCCCCAACACCTCCCCACTTCCTGCAGCACGTGGACTCAGAGCAGCATGCTATTGGCACTTCAGGGAAGCTGCACACAGTGTGCATCTGTCCTGCTCCCACCCTCCACACAGATCTGGGGAGTGTGGGTTCCCTCTTCCCATGGGAGTGTGCGCTGCTGCTGCTGACCCGAGCCCACAGCAGGCAGCAGCAGGAGGGGAGCTGGCTCTGTTTTCCTTCTCCTGCAGTAGCTGCTGCCTTCTGCTGGGGTCAGAGAACTGTGGACCTGGGGCCCTGGTCCCATAGCCCTGGCAGCTAGGGGCCCCCTCTGGGAGGGCTGGGGGGCAGGGGTGGGAGTGAGGGGCACCCGCAGGGCTGGCAGGGGGCTGTGGGGGCCTTTAATTTTAATAATGGATTTTGTTGTGTTTATCAAATAATTTGCATTTTTTATCAGAGAAAACCAGGATCCCTGCTGATCTGATACTCTCATTTTTGCTTCTTGCCCTATTTGCCTCTGTGCTACCTGTTCCTCCCCAATCTACAGTGTCCCATGCACAAAACCTGTCCATACCACTTACGGCACCCATTCTGCAGATTGGCCACACCTATACTAAAGCATGGACACGTGATTCTTTGCCAAGCTTTGCACAGTGCTTGTTGATTAGTAAAAGATATTGTGTTAATTAAGCAAAAACAACTGTTTAGGGTAACAAGTGATTACCATTTAAAATGTTAAAAGGCTAGCAAGAAATGAGGACCAAGAATCAAGATAATTAAAAAAGCAAACAGAAAAAATTATGTCCCCAGAAAATGAAGTAATGAAAGTTCATGTAGAAAGTATATAAAGCTAATATACTGCCACAGGCCTCCAAAACAAGATGAGAAATTAGACTGACAGAAGTTTCCACATTGCAGGCACTTGGTTTTCACGGCAGACTTTATTATTGGGACATCTGCTGAGAGAGAAACAAGCAGCACACAAATAGTCCAGCAAGATCCTGGAGTTATTGGAAATAACTTTTTGATACAGAAAGTAGAGAAACCAGCTCGGGAGAATCTCTTCTTGACTTACTGCTCACAAAGAGAGAGGAATTGGATGAGAATGTGATGGTCAAAGGCAACTTGAGTGACAGTGACCATGATCTGATAGAGTTCAAGATCCTAAGGGAATGAAGGAAGGAAAGCAGCAGAATAAGGACACTGGACTTAAGAAAGGCAGACTTTAACAAACTCAGGGAACTAGTAGGCAAGATCCTCTGAGAGGGAACTCTGAGGTCTAGGAGAGATGTCTGTATTTTTATAAATTCATAGACATTAGGGCTAGAAGGGACCTCGGAAGATCATTGAGTCCAGGCCCCTGCCCCAGGGACAGGAAGTCAGCTGGGGTCATAGGATCCCAGCAAGATAAACATCCAGATTTCTCTTGAAGGCATTCAAAGTACGTGCCTAAAACCACCTCTGGTGGCAGTCTATTCCAGGCCTTGGAGGCTCGGACAGTAAAGTTCTTCCTTATGTCCAGCCTGAAACAGTCATGGAGGAGTTTGTGATTGTTTGACCTTGTCACCCCTTGGGGAGCTCTAGTGAACAGACATTTCCTCAGATACTGGTGAGCACCCCTGATAAACTTATAGGTGGCCACCAAATCACCCCTGAGCCTGCGCTTTTCCAGGCTGAAGAGTCCCATAGCTCTCAGCCTCTCATCATAAGGTCTGTTTTCCTGACTTCTGATCATGTGCGTGGCTCTCCTCTCCTTTTAAGGGCAAATGAGCAAGCTATCCACATGCAATGGAATAATGGGAAGTGGAACAGGAGACAAGCTTGGTTAGACAGCAATCTCTTCAATGAGTTGCAACAAAAAAATAAATCCTTTAAAAAGTGGAAACTTGGTCAGAGTACTGTGGAAGAGTATAGGAATATTACATGGGCATGCAGGGAGAAAATTAGGAAGGCCAAGGCACAATTTGAGATGAAGCTGGTAAGGAACACAAAAAAACAACAAAAATGGATTCTACAAGTATGTTAAAAGAAAGAGAAATAATAAAGAAATCATAAGTCCATTATGGAATGGAGAAGCAATTCTAGTTACCTAAATACAGAGAAAGTTGAATTATTTAATGCCATTTATTTCTTCATTCTTTACAAATGAGGACAGCAAATGGACTTCCATTGGCACAAAGGCAGGGAAGGAGACAATGTCTAGAGTAGTAGAACAGATGATTGATTACTTAGAGAAGTTAGATGCTTTCAAAGTTCCAGAAGGGGATAGGATGCTGGATGGGACACTGAAGAAATTGCTTAATTTCAGAGCCACTGGCTATCATGTTTGAAAAATTGTAGAAAATGGGTAATGTCTTGAAAGACTGAAAGAGTGCAACTATAGTGCCCATCTTTAAGAAAGGGTAGAAGGAGAATCCAGGGAACTACAGACCTGACAGCCTCACCTTAATAACTGGAAAAATCATAGAACAGGTCTTCAAGAAAGCTATTGTTAAGTCCTTAACCTTGTTATTTTGTTTCAGGAACATCCAGCATAGATTCACCAAGAACAAACCATACTTGACCAATCCAATATCATTCTAAAAATTAACAGGCTATGTGGATAGGGGACAAGCAGTGGATGTGATACACCTTTAATTTAACAAGTCTTTTGGACATTGTCTCTCACACATTCTCACAGAGTGCATCTACACATGCAAATGCTCCGGGGTGGGTTTACTCAAGTAATTTACTCTAGAGTAAACCCACCCCGGGCAGGTGTCTATACATGCAGGTAAGCTGGAGCAGATTTGCTGCTGTCCCTGCATTGGCCCCCTTTAGCATCCAGGGGGAGCTCTAGGCTCCCTCTTGGTGTAAGCCCAGGGGCTGGCAGGAAATACTGTGCCAGGAGACAACTGTCCCCTGGTGGGGGCTGACACATTGCTAGCTTGCTGCTAGCTGCCCCACCAGTGGATCACGGCAGAGGGTTGAGACCCACCCTACCCTTGCAGCTCTTTCCAAGCCCTGATCCAGGTATGGGGCTGGGACCTGCCCATGACTGGTGCAGTTCCCAGCCCCTGCTCCACGATCATGGGATGGAAGCTTGGGAGCCTGTTCCCCACTCAGCTCTGTGAGTGCAGAGCTGGGCAGGGAACAGGCTGGGGCTGGGAGATGCAGTGTGGTCACAGGGGTCAGGCTGGGAGACCACAGACCTGGCTCCCAGCTCCACAATCACAATCTTGGGGTAGGGTGCTTGGAGTTCCTTGCTGCTCGGGCAAGGGGATATAGGCCCACAGGCGCCAGTGGCAAAGCCCACCTCAGCAGCAGGCAGCTCCCAGGGGCCAGAAGCAAATCTCCCACCTCCTGGTGAATGGCTAATCAGAAGCATATTAGCTCCTGGTCAGGCATCTACGCAAGCACTACTATGCTGTTACTAATTGTGAGTAAATTTTCTACTTGCATTTGCAGGTAGCAAATTTACTAAAGATTAGCAAGATTTACAACACAGTAACCATGTGCATGTGTAGATGCACATGCTTACTGCGCAGTAAACTATGCTACTTCCCAGTAGAGACTCTCGTGTAGATGTGCCCACTGAGTTGTTATCAATGGCTCAATGTATAGTTTGGAGGAGCTATCAGGCAAGGTTCCCCAAGAGTCTGTCCAGGTCTAGTATTGATTAACATCTTCATTAATGATTTAGGCAGTGGGACTAAGTGCATGCTTAGCAAATCTGTGGACAATATCAAATTGGGTGGAGTTGCAGATACTCTGGAAGGTAGGGGTAGAATCTAGAATGACTCCAGAACGGACAGACTAGAGAAATAGTTCACAGTAAATCAGATGACATTCAACAATGGTAAGTGCACAGGTGTAAAGTTCTACAGTTGGATAAGTATAAGTGCATGAAAAAATACAGACTTAAGAAATTAGTGGCTGGACTGCAGAGAAGGACCTGGGGGTTACCCAGTAGACCATAAGCTTAAAATAAGCCAACAGTGTGCTTTTGTTGCAAAAAAGTCAACAGTGTACTGAGTTGTAGTAATAGAAGTATCACCTCTAAATCAAAGGAGATTATTTTTCCACTCTATTCAGCACTGATGAGACCTCACCTGAAGTATGCATCCAATTCTTGGCCCCAGACTTCAAGAAGGGAGTGGATAGTTTAGAAAGAGTCCAATGCAGAACAACAAAAAATTATTAGGGGTCTGGGAGACAGTACTTATGAGGAAAAACCCTAAGAACTAGTTAGGTTGGAGAAGTAAAGACTGAGAGAGGACTTGATAACAATCTTCAAATATCTGAAGGGTGAGTACAGAGAGGATGGAGATGGGTTTTTCTCCATGACCACAGGGGACAGGACTAAGAGCAATGGCCTCAGACTTCAGCAGGGGAAACTTAGTTTGGAGATTAGGAGGAACTTCCTGCCTATGAGAATGAGCAAGCACTGGAACAAGCTACCTGTAGTCTGTGGAATCTCCATCCTTGGAAGCTTGCAAGAGTAGCTTAGAAAAACATTTGGCTGGGATGGTTTTGTCCTGCCTTTGTAAGGGACAAGTTCCCAGAATTGTTCCTGGAAGTGGTCCCGGGAAGTTTGACCGGTGTGCAGCATTGTCATGGAGTGTGCTGTGTCGTTGCATCGTTGCGTGTGGCAGGGATTGTCAGTTGGTTGGACCAAGGAGCATAAGCATGCTTGGTATGCGTCGCTGTATGCCTGAGTGCATCTGAGGATGGACAGCCTGGGAGGCCAATAGCCTGTGACAAACCCAGTGTGAGTGACAACCCACTGAGATGGAGAGAGTGAGCGAAGGCCTGTGAGGCCAAAATCTCCTCTGTGTCTGTGTCAGTGTGCCTGCATGCGTTTGAGACTGGAGGGCCTGGGAGGCCGATAACCTGTGCGATCCAATGAGTGACAGCCTGGAAGGCCAAGAGCTCCTGTGTGTTTGAGTGGTGCCTATAGCACTGGTGTGAGAGGGGGAAAGCGTGTGGATGTTTTCTATTACTTCTAATTTCTTCTTGTACTTTGTTGGTTCATTGGAGGTGTAGTTTGACCTTATGTTGGTTGTATTGTTGAAGTATATTGGATTTGGTTCATCGCTTGTTGTTGTTGATGTTGACAGTAGTAATACACCACATTGTTTGAACCCTTGATCAATGTCAATTCACCAGCGGTGGCCAGACTCGTTAGCCTGGGCTAGTGAGAGCTTAGACACTCTCCCCTTTTACTGTGTGAGGCAAACTGGAGGCCTAACAACTCTTACTTACATTCATTTACATATTGTAATTCCTTCGTTCTACACCTTGAGTCTGTCCTAGATGACCTTGTGAGGTCCCTTCCAGCCCAATTTTCCTATGATCTCATGATCCTATGAATAGTCTGTTTTGAGGGGGGGAAAAAAGGTTGAAGTGTGAGAAACATTAATGATTAGCTTACAATCATTAATAAGTATGCCTAATCACATATATTTTTAAAGCTAGAGTCTGAATAATTCTGAAATAAGGTACTAAGAGAATCAGAAAGTGAAAGCTACAGATATTGAGACAAATTCTCATTTATACTTAGCCTCTTTTTCACTGCTCTGACAAGGCAAAGAGGACTTAATATAAAGAGATTCATGCAATATGCATGAGAATTACTTTAACAACAAGGGGGAAAAATCAAAGAATTCTTGCATGCAACTTATTCTACTACACTATAAGAAAGTAATGAATATTATTTTGTATTACAAACAATTAACAACAACAAGACATCAAAAAAGAGCAGCATATTGTCATAATTTAAGTAGCCTCAAATTACAGTAGTACACCATTTCATTGTTACACTGAAATTCACTTCAGCAGCTCTATCACAGCCACAGCCATGACAGAGCTTTGGGAGCGAATTTTATTGTGGAAAGTAAATAAAAAAGGCTGTTTTTACCCACATACACCCAGCTAAGCAGGACAAGCAAAGGACCAGATCCTGCAAATGGATATACGTGGGCGGTCCAGAGTCCACATGGAACCCTGCTCACCACAGGTTGCAGGACAATGCTCCCAAGAATCCAGGTGCAGAGTATGGTCCAAAAGTAAGATGCTTAAGCAAAGACCTGCCAACTTCAGTAAGCACTTCTTAAATCTCCAATGGCATCTTTCTAATTTCCACAAATCAAAAGCTGTTCTAAACTGCCTACTAGATCTCTGAGGCAAGGATTATTTGGCAACATTTTTTATTGGACTAACTGTGTACTTGAGAGAGGTGTTAAAGTAAGTTTTTTTGACACAAAGTGCTTTTTCTTAGATCTGGGAAAGAAGCAGAGACAGCTTGTACTTATACAGCCAGTCAGATATAAGATACTACTAGAGAAGACTCCTTGCTTCTTGTATATATTTCCTTTACCATCACAGCTACAAAGCACTTCCACCCTCCTATTACATCTTTGTATTTCAAGACAGATCCTTCCTGGAATCAAATCTTGAAGAAATTGCAATGTAGGTAAGAAACCAGAAAAATACTGGTTTCTTACCTAGTATGTGAATATTTTTAGTAAAAGTTATGTAGTTAAGTTAAAAAAACAACACTTATGCATGAGTAACAGTAACTACCTTTTCCACAAAAAGATACAAACATACAGTATGACTTGCAACTCAAAAGATGTCACAATAGAAGTACCATAGACATATCAATGGTATTTTGATATTAGAGAGAAACTCCCTTACTGTGATTTAAATATTACTTTCTTTTATTAAAATGATCTTTCTTCTAAACCAAAAAGAACAATTTAGATCATATTAACTAAGGAGGTATAATTCCTTCTATTAATAAACTAGTTTTTTAGAACCCTGGTGTGCAGGAAGATGTTATAATTATGTCTTTAGTTGGAGTATTTGTGCCTCTAATGTATTGTGGAATGAAAATAGTCTACCATTGTACCAGATTGCAAAAGAAGCAGATCAGAGACCCTAGAAAAACATTATGGAAGACATTTCAGAGGACCAACAAAAAATTAGTTTCATAACAGAGGTAGCATTCTAGTTGAAGGTGGTCTGGCACAGTATTTGAGACTTGGGTACACTTCTTTGGCAGTTATTTAAAGCTCGCAATTGCCAATAGCATCATTCCTTGTACAGGTTTCAGTGTAGAGACGTTTGTCTGTCTGCAACAGTCAGAGAACATTTTTTATTCACATTACTGAATAAAGTATTAAGCTGTTTTCTACAATCGTATTAAGCCACAGGGCCAAACAAAAATAGGAGAATGATGCACACTAGAAAAGTTACCATTTCAAAAAATGTACTTGATGATAATATGCATTACAAATATTTTGTTTACATAAATTTAAAATATTTGCCACACCCTTAAGCATAAGTATTTATTTCTACAGTATATTTCCACTATATAATACGGAGATAGCTCCTGCCTTAATGGGTTTGCTATCTAAATAGACAAGGCAATGGGGGAGAGGAAGGGGGGAAAGGAGGCAGAAGAGAAAACAGAGGTACAAAAGGGCCAGATCTTTTGTACCTCTAAACCTATTAAGCAACTAAGGCTAGGTAGAGACATTCAAGCAACTAGAGGCAAAATTGATCTAAATGATGTGGTTTTCCATAGGCGACCATTTAAATCAGTAGTGAATAGAACATACATTTGCCTTTTGGTGGGTGGGGGTGCAAATCTTTGACTAGGTTCCTCCATTTTTAAACCAGTCTGTGTATGCCGAATTTCTGTTCTGTTCCCAGTCCAGTTGGAATAGTATTTTATTCCAACTTCCTCATCTACTTCCGAGGCTCCTTAATTTTATTCTTCAGCATCTGGGTGACAAAAGATCTTTGGACCATAGCCTTGTGGTTATGGCACTAGTAGGAGACCTAGGTACTAGGCCCCACTCAGACTGAGGAAGTTTAGACCAACATCTCCCACTTCCAAGGAGAGTGCCTTAATCACTTAATCACTTAGCATCATACCATCCCCTAGTGCCACTCTGACCTCCTTCCTCTGCCTGATTTGTTACTCTGCTCCCAAGTCTGTGCTCTGTACCCAACTGTCTGCTTTGCTCTCTGCTCCTTGCCCTATCTGCCGGTGTGTTGCCTGTCCTCTCCTAGATCTGACATGTGCCACACACACAGGTTGTCTGTGTGACCCATGCTACAAGCTGTCCACGCTGGCTCAGGTCACTTCAAAACCTGGCATTCATAGAACAGAATCAGCAAAGAAAGATTTGCACTGCCACTGTCTATAGCCTACCAGCTCTTTGGTTTAAGTTATCTAACTTCAGCATCAAGACTGCCAGTATTGTCCCTCTCCTGAATACTCAGTTGAGAGACAGAGAGAACATTAATTACACAGTGACACATTAGGAAAAAATAAACCCTGAGAAAGTAGTATGGAATAAGAGCTTCTATTGTAATCTGGATAAAAATAAAGTTTACAAACAATCTGAGAGAATGGGCAGATTTTTAGTTAAAGCAAAGTTTCTTTGGCTCACCCATTACACAAGGTGCATGGATCATAAAATATAATAAAACATGACTTATGCAGCTGTGTGAGCCATATGCAAAACATGACATACAAGCCCAAGAAACTGAAAGACATGGTTCTCTTTAAAAAAAAAGAGAAAGAAATACAAATCAAACATTCTAACAGTTCCAAATATAATAAGGAAGATTATTATACAATTCAAAGTTTTGGGGAAACTACTACTTGATTTTTCCTCTAAATATCAGTGGAACAAACAAAAGATGTCAGAATATAATATTTTCTGTCTTAAAGTCATGTAATTATTATAAATATTAATATTCATAAAACTTAATGGCTGTGAAAGTAAGTGAATCAGATCTGGTAAATTGTTGAGGTATTTCAGTGAAGACTAGAGGGAACAATTTTTAACAAGGCGCATGAGAGGCAGTGTTAGTTATGGCAGAATTTCAGACATGGCAATTTATTTTTCTCATGGCAAAACCATGAGAAAAATAATTAGTGAAGCCAGGAGGGGTTATAGTTTCATAATTTCATAGTTGGCAGGGTCAGAAGGGACCTAAGCAGATCATCAAGTCCAACCCCCTGCCATGAGCAGGAAAGGATGCTGTGGTCACATGACCCCAGCTAGGGGTTTGTCTAGCCTCCCTTTGAAGACCACCAGGGTAGGAGCAAGCACCACTTCCCTTGGAAGTTGGTTCCAGATCCTAGCTGCCCTGACTGTGAAGTAGTGCCTCCTGATGTCTAGCCTGAATCTACTCTCAGTCAACTTATGGCCATTGTTCCTTGTTACTCATGGTAGTGCTTGGGGGAACAGGGACTCTCCCATTGCCTGCTGGTCCCATCTTGGCTTCTTTTGTGGAGGCTGAACAGGTTCAGGTCCCGTAGCCTCTCCTCATAGGGCCGAACCTGCTGCCCCTGATCATGTGAATGGCCCTCCTCTGGACCCTCTCAATGCTATCCACATCCCTCCTTAGGTGCGGCGCCCAGAACTGGACACAGTACTCCAACTGAGGCCTGACCAATGTCACACAGAGGGGGAGGATCACCTCCTTGGACCTGCTTGTGATACATCTATGGATGCATGACACGGTGTGGTTAGCCTTCCTGACCACGTCCCCACATTGGCGGCCCATGTTCATCTTGGAATCAATAATGACTCCAAGATTCTTTTCTGCCTCTGTGCTGACAAAAAGGAGTTCCCCAGCCTGTAGGTATGCTGCTGGTTCTTCCTCCCCAGGTGCAATACCTTGCAGTTGTCCATATTGAAACCCATCCTATTCTTATCCTCCCACCTCTGTAACCTGTCCAGATCTAGTTGTAGCCTGTCATCGCCTGTGGCCAGGACCAAGTCCAACAAGGCTTTTCCCCTGGTGGGACTGTGCACCTCCTGGATTAGGCAGAGGTCCTATAATTTGGCCAGGAATCTATGTGAGCAGTCAGACCTGGCTGAGTGCTCTTCCCAGCAGATGTCCGGATATTTTAGGTCACCCACGATGACCACATCCCTTGACTTAATTGCCTCTACGAGCTGACCTGATAATTCCCAGTCCAGCTCTTCCCCCTGGTTAGGTGGCCTGTAGTAGACCCCCACTGTTAGGTCCTTTTCCCCCGGAATCCCTTGTATTCTGACCCAGAGCACCTCAGTCTGCCCTACCTCAGACCCAGTGCTATTTGCTGAGGATGTGTATTGCTCTTTGACATAAAGTCATGCCAGGCAAACCATAGAAACCTCAGAATGAAGGGTAGTATGGAAAATGGATCGTCTCAAAACATAGTATCTCATGGTGCCTGAGGATGTTCAACTCCAGAGTTGTGGTCTTCTATTCCAGGGGGGCTGGAATGCAGAGGTGAGCCATCTGTACTCTCAAAGGTCTTTAGGCTTGAACTCATTTTAAGCCAAACATGGATTTTACTTCATAACATGAATTCTGTAGAATGACCATCAGAGTGGTGCTTGCTTGAGATGGGATATCAACAGTACAATGACCACAGATAGCAGATGAATTATGGCAGAAGGAAGGGTAGATATCAGACCTGTGAAAATAGGGAAGTATTAAACTTGGATTTGGCCAATTCGGAGGACAGTGATTCAATTCAGAATTGGCTTCGGAAGATTCAGTGAGATTCGGTGATTCAGATCGTCCGGGAAGAGGCAGGCAGAGCTGGGTGGCTGCAGGTTCTCTCGCAACTCCTCCAGCTGTGCCTGCCTCTCTCTGGGTAGGGGGAGCCATGGAAGAAGCCCCCATGGCTGCCCTGCCCAGTCCCAGCCTAGTCTCAGCACTTTAAAAAAAAATAAATGCTCCACACTCACCAGCTGCAGCAGTGGCGATCAGGGCCTCTGAGGGCTCATGACAGAGTGCCTACACACAGTGAAGGGCAGTGGGGGCAGCAGGGATCACTCCCCCTTGCCTGGCATCCACGTGGCAGCTGTCACTTTGCATGGGTGCAGCATGGCTTGGCAAGGTACTGCGCACTGTCTGGAAGTTGGGGCTGCCAGGGCTCAGTGGTGCCAGGCTCCAGCTGATAGGCTGAGCCGCCCCAGCTCCCAGGCAGGGTGTAGCACCCTGCCAAGCCATGCTGCACCCACACCATGGGTGCCAGGTAGGGGGGGCCATCCCCGCTGCCCCCCGCTGCCCTGCACTGTATGGGGGGCTGTGCCATGAACCCTCAGAGGCCCTGATTGCTGCTGCCGGAGCTGGTGAGTGTAGGGCTTAAAAAAAATTTTTTTTTAAGTGCCAGGAGTCTGGGACTAGTGTGGGGATGGGGCCAGGCAGGACAGACATGGGGGCTTCTCCCACAGCTCCTCCAGCTGTGCCTGCCTCTGCCCCAGTGCAGGGAGCTGTGGAGGCTATGCCCTGCTGCTGCTTGTGCAGCCAGGAGTGCCATGCAGGTGTGGTTCGCTCCTCCCAGGCCCCACTCCCAGTGCTGCCATGCCCACATCAGCACTGGGAGCAGAGGCTATGCCTTGCCATCACTTCCCAGCTGGTGCAGGGGGAACAGGATGCAGGCACGGCAGTGCTGGGAGCAGAGGCTGTACCCTGCTGCTGCTTGCCTCCTTCCACCTGGAGTGCACCACGCCCCCATCCTGCCCCCGCCCCCCCCCGTGCTGGCTGGGCAAGAGGCAGCAGGACATAGCCCCCACTCCAAGCACTGCTGTGCCTACATCCCATGCCCTCCAGCCCCTCTCTCTGGCTGGGCAGCTTGTCTCAGCCCCAGCCCCAATCACTCCCTCCCTCATGCCCCTTTCCTCCCCCAACAGACTTTCCAGCCAAATCTCCGAAGTGGCCAAGGCTTTTCTGAATTGATTTGGATGCTTCAAATTGATTTGGAGCATTTAACTGGCCTCCCAATTTGATTTGGATTCAGAGATTTGGTCCTCAAATTGGGCCAAATCTCCTCTGAATCAGATCAGCTACTGAAGCTTCACACAGCCCTAGTAGATACGCATTGTATAGACTACCTACATAAAATATAGAAATAACAGTTTGGCTTAAACTGATGCCTTACTGGAATTCACAAAGCATGGCCTATGCTCTCATTGGTTAAATTGCCTGCTATCCCAGAGTCCAATATGACAATTAGAACCAGAAGCAGACAGATCTTCCCTGAGACCGAGAGGTGAATGCACAGTAAGGTTCCAAAGGTCAGGTTTGCTGTTGACTTCTGTGGTCATAGTTTCATAGTTGGTAGGGTCGGAAGGGACCTGAGCAGATCATCCAGTCCAACCCCCTGCCATGGGCAGAAAAGAATGCTAGGGTCAAACGACCCTGGCTAGGTGATTGTCTAGCCTCCCTTTGAAGACGCCCTGACTGTAAAGTAGTGCCTCTTGATACCTAGCCTGAATCTACTCTCAGTCAGTTTATGGCCGCTGTTCCTTCTTACTCCTGGTAGTGCTCAGGGGAACAGGGACTCTCCCATTGCCTGCCGGTCCCCCTTGGTCAGTTTATAGATGGCCACCAGATCCTCTCTCAGTCTTCTCTTGTGGAGATTAAAAAGGTCCTGTACCCTCCCCTCATAGGGCCTGCCTTGCTGTCCCCTGATCATGGGGGTGGCCCTCCTCTGGACCCTCTCAATGCTGGCCACATCCCTCCTGAAGTGCAGTGTCCAGAACTGGACACAGTGCTCCAACTGTGGCCTGACCAGTGTTGCACAGAGAGGGAGGATCACCTCCTTGGACCTGCTTGTGATGCATCTGTGAATGCATGACAAGGTGTGGTTAGCTTTCCTGACCACATCCTCACATTGGTGGCCCATGTTCATCTTGGAATCAATAATGATTCCAAGATCCTTTTCTGCCTCTGTGTTGGCGAGTAGGCAGAGTCTGGGATAACCCCAAGCTTGCTCCCCTTACTGGGCTTAGGGTAGTTTGTTTCCCTGATCAGCCTTTTTGGGAATGTTTGGCAAGCCTGTGTCCCAGGGCCACATCACAGAGACACAGATCACACTGGAGACATTGGTCCCATTTATCTGGGGCAAAGCAAAAATGCCTGCCTCCCTCCCCCTGCCATCAATCTACATGAGGTTGGGAGTGACTGCAGCAGGATGAGGACCAAAAGGAGAAAATACCTCTTATCCTCCTTCTGCTGCTGCAGTTGGTAGTCAATATGGACTGCCAAGTTAAAAGAAGCATAGAAACTTGAGGGCAGTTCCACATATGCAAGTTCATCCTCTACCTCTTCCTGTAGTGCCCCACAAGAATTAGTAAAACAAGCCAGCTCACTCTGTGTGCTGCATTCCAGTAGGTGTTTGCCACAAAACAGCAGAAAAGAGAAAGAAAAGCAGGAGAGGTTCCCGTCACATGGCAGAGATTCCTTAATGTGGTCTCTACTGTCTGGGTCAAACAGACTAGAGAATTTTCAAAGAAACACCTCCCAATCCTGGAGGACAGAGCTATCGTACTACACCAGTGATGTCTCCAATTCAGGGCAACACACATCAGAAGACTAATGATACAGCTCAACTTTTGCCTGATCCCTGGAGTAAGTTCTGGATTGGGCTAGGAATAAAAGGCAGCATTAGATAACGAGCACCCAGAAGCAGTGCCAGTCCTCATTATACCTTCCAGATAGCAGAAGGGTTGTGCAGGCCTCCATGAAGAAAGCTTGCTACACAGTGACCTCACTGAAGCTGGCATGCCTCCTTATATCAGTTCTGGCTATTCTCCTGGTGGTATACCACCTGGGACCAGAGAGATTGGTTCTCAGCCAGCAACTACTACACCAGGGCTTCCAGTAGTTGACAGGTGGAGGCAAAATGATTCAGCCAGCTTTGCTTGGCATGCAAGTCTCCACAAGTTGTGACATCCATGTCAGGCAGGTACAAGAGCACTGATAGAGAATTGGGCTCCATGCCATACCCTCTTCACCAAATGGGTAGTCTAGGAAACTGTCATGCCAGGTCATGTATAGGCAAGTCTGGGGCCAGTGAGGAGGTGCCAACCAAGGAAAAACAAAGTGAGCAGAATGAACAAAGTGAGCAGAGAATGAACTCAGAGCACAAGACAGAGGGAACGGCAAAGCAATCTGAAATTACCCTGTTACCCAAAAACTTCCTGTTCATGCTCAGGAGCTTATATAAGAGAAATGGAGGGTCAGCTGACTCCCACCATCCATTCTGGTGACAGGGAGTGGGTAGAGGGATAGACCTTGATGACACTCTCAGCTGGTCATATCTAGAGTTTTGCTTCTAGTTCATTACTAATTAAAAACAAAGATCTTCTTGAATTAAGAGTCTAAAGCCTGGATGTTAACAGCTAATATGATAATTATGTTCTAATAAGATGTTCGTTAATATGATAATTAGATTCTAATTATCCTGCCTCTTGAGGAAAGAATTAAAATCTGTTTTTGGCAGGGAAGTACAGTTATGCAATGCATCTCACCTGATCCAAGTCCCATTCCACACTCCCTTCTTTGAGGAAAGAAGAAAATACAGCTAGGTCAAAATGTTAAGTTAGGATTTTATAAAAAGTGTGAATAAACTGCAGGAATCTTTCCATTTTTTAGTGTGCTGGAGAACTTATTTGAGTTAGTTAAATTTAAGGCAATTGCATGAAATATGAACAATGAGCAAATGTTATATAAATATTTATCATTACTTGAAGTTTATATACTTGCTAGTCTCCATGACAATGAGCTACAAAATTTACACATCAAGCACCTGAACAGCAAGACTCACGTTTGAGTGTCCACATGCAACTGATATTTCTGCACTATAATACTCAAAATAATTTATTTATTTTATATGAATTTAAATAATATTAAATAATTCATGCTAATTACTACTAGGAACTACAACTCTACTATGCTGGCAACTTAAAATCAACACAAAAAAACCTCTCAAAGACATGCAATAAGCCCTTCTTCCTCCTCCTATATGTAGATCTAGGAATGCAACCAGATGCAGCAGGTGGAAGAAACAACACTTGCAGAGAAAGTACTTAACTGTGCAATTAGGCAGTGAGGCTTCTGCAATATGGAGACCTTTGCTTCTGCCCTATGGGAGGAGTGATTTTTGCCCTTGGTGAAATTAAAAATTTGATCCACAGTAGGCAACATCCTGTAATGCTAACTAACAGTGTCTAATGTATAATTCATCTGCTGCAAGAGAACATCTTCAAATTTGCTACCCGAATATTATCCATTTCATGAGCATGGCAGTTAGATATATTGGTTTTGCTGAAAAAGTAGTCTATTCATAATTTTTAAATATTTCAAGCCCAGTTGACGGAAAAGTTCCAATAAATATTGCTTCAGTGACAAAGTCTAGAAACAAAATGTGTTATTAAAATGTATCAACAATAGAAAGGGCAAAGACAAAATTATACTTTGTATCTGCTGGGATGTCAAAACACAGACTTTTGCCAGATCCAAGGAATGCCTCTTTACACAGTAGCAAGGAGTTGTGTTATTGACCTGCATTTTTTACTTTCTTAAGCCTTTAAGCTAAGAACACTGTTGCTGTTACTGAATTAAATGCCTGCTTCTATTTTATGAATGAGATATTATATTTGAATGGGCCAACATTTGATTTTTTTTTTCAAATTTTAACCAGGAAGCAGGTCATTTTCAAACATACCTTAATCTGCTCTTAGCTGTCTAATTATGGTTATGAGTAATACTCAACATCAACAAAGACTTCTTTTATTCTGTGAATTTAGTTTTCATCTCAAGTCTCATAGAAATAGCTGAACTCATATTATATTCACTGTTCAGAATGACAGAGGTTTGGAGGAATCACCACACAATATTGCAATATCTCAGGGCATGTCCACATGGACAGCCTGCTGATCATGGGGCAGCAGACCAAAAAAAGGCCAGCATGGTTTACTGGCAGAGTTGCCAAGACAATAAGCACAAAAAAAAGCTTCTTTCAAAACATGAAAGTCAAATCCTAATGTGGAAAATTAGGAAAGAGCATTAACACTGGCAAATCAAAGCTAAGATAAGGACAACCTAAGAGAGAATTTGAGGAGAAACTTGCTAGAGGCACAAAAGGTAACAATACAAACTTCTTTAAGTAAATGTACTTAGAAGCAAAAGACCTGCCAGGGAGTCAGCTGGGCATTTGGATGGTCAGAGTGTAAAAGAGGTGCTGATGGTATTTACCCTAGGGTCCTGAAGGAGCTAAGATCAGAAATTGCCAAACTCCTAACTAGCACGCGTCTTATCACTAAAAACAGCCTTGGTACCAGAGGACTGAAGGTCCACATATTCTTTAGAAGTTTCTAGAGGGGATGTAGGCCAGTAAACCTAACTTCTCTTCCTGGAAAACTGGAAGAAACAATTAAACCAAGAACTGTTCAGCACATGAATGAACATGACTTGCTGGGGAAGAATCAACATGGCTTTGTCAAAGAGAAATCATGTCTCACCAACCTACTAGAGTTCTTCGAGGGCATCAATTAGCAGGTGGTCATACCCTGTTCATGCTCCTTTTTCATCAGCCACTTTGCCACCATGTGATGTAAGAGAGTGGGCAAGATGGACCAATGGCCTGACCCAATAAATGGCAATTCTACTGTTCTTATGACAGTAATTGAGAACCAAGCCATCCAACTCATTCCAGATGCCTCCAGGAGCAGAAATTAGACAGATGAAACATCTCTCCCTGCATATGACCTCCCTTCAGCTCACTGCCTTAGGAAAGCATGAGAGTAGCCTTGGGGTGGTACTAATTACGCATCCAAACCATGTACAGTTCTCGGACACACGAAGAGCGAGAAGGAATGAGTAAGCTTTGGACTGTGACCGAGAATCAAAGTAAAAAACAAGTGGCACCTGGCAAATGGAGTTTAAGAACAACAAGAGGTTCTATAAGTATGTTGGGCAGAAAAGAAGGACCAAGGAAGCTGTGGGTCCACTATTAATTAGCCAGGGGTGACTATTAAGAGGAGGAAGAGCTACTCAACAGCCACTTTGCCTCAATCTTCACCAAAAGAAAGGCTACATTCAGACTCTTTATTGAAATAATTCTTAGTAGGTAAGGGGCAAGCTGAAGAATGAGATGACAGAAGAGTCTGTCAGAGATTTTGATGGGTACGAATGAATTCAAATAAGCAGAGCTGGATGAACTTCATCCCAGGATACCAAAGGAAATGGCAGAGGAATTTCAGAGCCCTTGGAAATTATCTCTGTGAAGTTGTGGGAGATGGGCCAGGTACCAGAGGACTAGAAAAAGGGCCAACATAGTTTCACTCTTTAAAAAAAAATCCAAAAACGAGGCTGTAGGGAACTACAGGCCAGTTAGTGTCATCTCAATACCCATACCTAAAGAAACCCATTTGCAAGCATCTGGAGGAGGAAAGGTTTGTCACAAGCAGCCAGCATGGAATTATGGAAAAGAAAGCATGTCAAAGAAACTTGATCTCCCTCCTTGACAAAGCATCTACTTGGGTGAATGAACAGAATGCTGTGGATATAGTGCATCTGGACTTCACGTAGGCTTTTGACAAGGTCCTGCATGACCTTTTCATAAACAAACTGGAAAAATATGGGCTAAAATTACTATGAACTACTATCAGATGGATAGATAACTGGCTCAATAACCAGAAAAATCTGGAGGACTTAAGCATATAGGAGTCTTGGTGGATCACAGACTTAATGAGTCTGCAGTGTGTTGCAGCTGCACAAAAGGTGAATGCAGCTTTGGGATATATCAGTAGAAGTATCCATTGCAAGATGTGGAAGGTGATAGTGCCTCTCTGCTTAGCACTGGTTAGACCTCTGGACTGCTGTGTGCAGTTCTTAGCTCTACATTTTAAAAAGTATTTGGAGAAGTTAGAGAAGGTCCAGAGGTAGGTGACAAGGATGATAAAGGACTGGGAAAGCAGTTCGTATGAGGAGTGGATGGAGGAGCTAGGCATGTTCATCTTGTGGAAAAGGAGCTTAAGAGCAGACATGACAGTAGTCTTAAAATACTGAAGGCTGCCATAAAGAAGAGAAAACATCCTTTTCTCTCTTGCTGCAGAGAGGAATATGCAAACCAATGACTTGTAGTAACAGCAAATTAGGTTTGTCTTTGGTATCACTTCACTGCTACAATAGTGAGGCAGTGGAATAGACTGCCTAGGGAAGTTGTGGACTCTCCATCACTGGTGTTGTTAACAAAAGTGTTGGACAGCCACTGGTCAGGGATGAGCTAGGCAAAGCTATGTCTTGGATCTACCATGGGTATTTCCCATGTTTCTTGAGCTTTGCTGGTTGCTCCTGCTCCCTTTTATTGCTACATGTGTCAGGGTGTTTTTAAACCTTCCTCAGAGCCATTGGGTGTTGGCTGAAGCCGAGACTGGAGATTTTGAACGGGGTGTGCCAATGCTCCTGCTAGGACAAAAGCTGCAGGTTCCTGCTGCCATGTCTTGCCCTCTTTTCAGCTTGGGACAGACATTACACATAAGCTGATTTAAGGAATCAGAAACTGGTTTAAACCTGTAACAGAACATAAGTTCAGTACATGTAAACCAGTTTCAAAATGGCTGAAAACAGTTTAAGATAAACCTTGTTGAATGTAGTATCAGACTTAACTGATTTGCATCAAACTGGTTTATGCAATGTCTGTCCCAGACCCCTCCCTGGTTTAAGTTAAACCAGAGTCCCTCAGCATCCCAGATGCTTTGCAGCCCAAGCCTGGGCTGGGCTGGGCTGTCTGGTCCAGAGAGCAGGGCTGGCCCTGCTCCTCTACTCCCTAGCCAGAGGTCTGGCTGAGACTTCAGGCACAGGATGGTCTGCCTGACTTCCCTCTGCCTCCCCCTCTCCCAATTGCTGCTCAGGCAGGGATCCCCATTCCCTCCCTCCCATTTCCCACAGCATGGACCCCAGCCCCATGGACCCTAGCCAGTATGTGGTATGCTAGCTAATGCTGAGAGGTCTCTATGTGTGTGGGTGTGTATGTGTGTCTCCAATTTAATTGGGACAGGACAAAGACACACATGACAGTGTCCACTTAGGGCTTTTTGGAGCTAATCAGCAGGTCACATGGTAATGTCCCTCTATTCCTTCCTTGGAAAAACCTGTTTAAGAAGAGCTTGGACTAATGAGAGAGGCTTTTGTTTTCTTGATGGGCTGTTAAATGCTGCTTATCACCTCCCTGCTGTCTCCCTCACCTGTCAGGTTTGCTGCAGAGAAAGGAAAATTGAAAAGCTTAGTATCATCAACAGATGCCTGGACTCCACACCCCACCTTTGCCTCAGAGTGCTAGCCAGGGGCTGGGGGCAGGCAACACTCCTGCCCCTTGAGCAGTGAACTGGGAAAAACCCAGAGACTGTGCAGGCATGGTTAGGGGTTTAAACCTCTCCCTAATAGAAGCATCCTGCTGCGGCCTGGCCACAACCCCTTCCCTCAGCTTAGCCTTGTGGAAGGGAAGGGAGGGCTGCTCTAACATCCCTCAGCTTCTAGCCTGAGCCACTGCAGGTATGTGCCTGCATTTCCTCAGTCCAGAGGGAATGTCTGTGCACTTACAAACCAGTTCATCCTAGGCAGATTAGACTAACCTGCAAGGATTGAATCAATTCAGGCTCAGGCTTTTTGAATGTCTGTCCTTAGCCTTCAAGGTCAAATCAATAGCCATATTTGAGATCAGAAAGGAATTTTACCCCATGGTCAGGTAGTATGGACTGTGGGGGGTTTTGCCTTCCTATTGGGGGATTGGCTCTCTTATTGGCATCTCTAGAGTGTATATTAAGAACCTTTTATAGAAGCAGAACACAGGCTGCTTTTGTTCCCCTGTGGAAGGTAAAGGTGTAATGAATGCCTTGTGTTGCATCAGGGTTGACAATATTCTTATATAGAGTTTAGATTATAGATTGTATAGGATAGGGATTATCCTGCCTTTGGCAGGATTAGACGACCTCAGGGGGTTGCTTCCAGACCTATTTCTCTATGATTTCTATTGGGGAAGTAATATAAATCAGCGCTAAGATTCAAACTCTACCATAAAACATACTGCAAACACTGGTTATCAACAGCTTTAGTACTAGTAAAGATGCCAGCTACTAACATTTTGTATCCCACAGGTTATTTACAACAAAATTCTTGTTGGTCTCCAATAACACTTTCTGTACCCTCAGTAAGCACTGAAAGCCAGAGGACCAACAACAGAACACCTGCATTCAGTGAAGATTTTATAAACTGCCTTTTGTTCAGAGAACTACTTTCAGCTGGCATTGCATAGGCATTTTCTTAACTGCAGCATGAGCTGGGAAGGTAATATTTGGAGAAAATATACTATAATGGGCATGACCATGGGGGGACATCACAGTGAGGGGTCCAAAGGATATTCACTCAGTAAATTTAGAAGGAAGACAGCCCACAATTTCTGCCAATATAATTGCCTCCACTGACAATACAATAAAACTATTAAGGCAAGAATGACTTAAAAGCTCAGAATACCAAAAAAACCCAACCCAGAATACTTCTGTGGAATACCGACCACCAGGACTAGTTTTATAATGTAGAAGCAAAATTCTGTGTCACCTATTCGATGATCAAAGTACAGATTAAATCTAACCCCAAGTTACCCAACTAAAAATCCATTATCACCTCTGCACATACACTTTGGTCATCCACTAAGTGAAACAGAATTCTGTCCTAGATTTTTTGTGGAAATGGACAAAAGAGTGAGGAACAGAGTTTTTCTATTTCCTAATCAGCAAGAATACTTTGTAAGCAATGCAAGTTTTTGGTGTGAATTAATTGCATAATTATATTATAGACATGCCAAGATGTATATTAATGTGAGGGGAAAAATCTGGAGGACTTAAATATTTAAGCATATGCTTAACTTTAAAATGCACAGCAATTTGTTCCTGAAATGGTGCCTACATGATTATTTTGTCTATGTAAAACAGCTAGGATCTCATCTTCAACCTTTATAAAATACATGCATAAATACAAAGGCCCTCCAAATTCTATTTTGGCAATAGCTCCTACAGCTGCCTCACTTTTGGAAGCTGTATGGTATGTATTGGTATGCCTGCACTCCAAAATGATTGCAGCTTCCCCCTCCCCTCCCCTTAGATTTCATATATTCACATTGAAAAGTACACAAGATGGGTTCAGTGGAGCTGCTCAAAATACTGACAAAAATCAGTTGTTTAAAAGTAGTCATCATCTGGCTCAGGTGGAATTACGCTCAGTAAGCCAAATCTTCTGCCAGTGTAAATCAAGATAACGCTGTTGAGCTCAGAAGTCATATGCACACCACTGAAAATCTGGTTCAATACACTGGGACCACTTTGGCATGTTTCTTTAAAAGACAGGAAGTTCCTACAAAGAACTGTAGCTGTATTACAGTCATACATCTCACAGAGTCCTCTTATATCACTGTCATACATCTCACAGAGTCCTCTTACTTTGCATATCAGTCCAAAATGACACAAACAGACACAAACATGTATGTAGCACAGAGGACAAAATAGGCAAGCAATTAAATAGAAATTAGTGGCACTGCCACAGTAAAACTTGCTTTTCATGGCGATGTAAATTTGTCATTAAGTCTACATTTATAGTCTACTATTTATCATTTTTATAGTTATAGATCTTTGTTATGACTTGTTTTCTGTTAATATGGAAGTAGTCATCTGTTTTAATGTTAGTCTATAATTATTTTATTTTTATGAAATTAATAATTTTATAATTTTCCTTCTATTAGAAAGTGCTCAAAGGAAACATCAAAACAACTAGTAAGCCTGATGTATCATGATTAAGGTCTTTCCTAAACACTGGAAACACAAAGCTTCCTAACTATTAAAAAAATGAAAGGAAATTGCAAGCATTGTTCTTAACATAAAAGGAATATGTTGTAAGATGCACTCCAAAAAATTCACCCCCACTTAGCAGCAGTTTTTTCTTCAGAACTGACACAGGTAAATATAATCACTCAACTGCAAAGGTGCCGAGATTATTTTGTGGCATTTATAGTTATCTGTATAATTTAAATTAGATTTAAACAAAGTCTTCTTAAATTACTAACCAATTACCATTAGTGATCACCCTTAAGAGAGAATCAGGCTTTCTGACATTTTATATCAATTTATTTAACCACTACCCCTAGTGTCTTTATAATGCAATTTGAAACTGGAATGAGTTGGAGCTGTAGAAAGGCCTCAGAATGAACAGTGACAAGTTAGTTGAAATGCTGCTCATGCCATGGAGACAATGAAGTGTGACATTTCATGTGTTAAGTCTGGCAGCAAGTTTACTGAGAAAGACAGACTCTCTCATTTGTTGTTTTTTTTCTGGAGGATGGTAAGGTGGGGTGGAATTTCTTACAGCATTGCCTTTTGATACCTTCCTTGCAGGCGCTTTTCCATTTCTTTGGCTGCCTTCCCTTTTTTTTTGTTTTGTTATGACTGTCCTATTCTGTTAGCAGTTATTATTGCTTATGCATTCACAGATGCCCCCATTTAAAATATCACAGAAATGTAATGTTCTTCTTAAACAGCCATCTCATTGTCTATAGTAAAAGCAATTAAAATATTTTCTATCTTGGATGGCAGTTAAGATCCCAATACTGCAAGTAGTACTGCATAGGCAAAAGCTTACTGAAGACAAGACTATCTTAACATCACCATGCCCTTTATAACTGCATCCACTTGATTAAAAAAAAAAGCTATTACATGAAAGATTATGCAGACAAACCAGTTTTGACAGTCAGGCATAGCATTTTAATGTTTAAAGAGCTATGCTTATCTAATGAATTTGCAGTCTATTGCTAATATGAAATAAGTGGATTTTTACAGCCAATTCCTTTTGTCCCCATTAATTTGTCAATAAAGTGATGTATATAGATAGCTACTCTACACATCATCTTTCTAGGAAATGAAGGAACCAGATATTCTGGAGGATTTCAAATTTAAATCTAAATTTATCAACTCATTCTAGTAGCACAGTCCCTCATTTCCACAACACAGGGTAGAATTCTGGAAGTTTAGGCAAAAGAGCAAGGGTTAAATTTAAGGATAAAATTTCAGTCTGAATTCTGCATTTCCTTGTGTTCATAAGTTCTATGACCACTGTCACGAACTGCTAAGACTTTAATAAAATGAGCCAGATTTCTTTTGGGTCAAGGATATAGCTTTCCATGTGACCAAGATCATTCATGCACACTGAACAGCCACTCCAGTCTGCCTACCAGGTCTGCCCTTGTAAACCTGAAGGGTAATAACATTTACAAATCCAACACTTGAATGCCAGAATCTAACATTCTTCCTGCTAAAGGATAAAACTGGCAGGTAGAAAGTGGCACAACGTACAAATGCACATACAAACTACTGATCCAAAGTAAACCCAGAATTTTGGACTTACTGATGGCTCATTGAGCCAAAACTCTATCCTTCCAATCCTCACATTGGAAAGCTAACACTGTGTCCCCTTCAAATAACACTTACACTCTGAAGTTTTATGCTATTTTTGAAGTTGTAAAACTATACAACTTCAGTATATCTGTTTAAGGTATTTTTGTAGAGAGTGGATAGTCTCTGCAAGCCAGCAGGGATTCCCCAAACCTCAGTACCCTGCCCAGGTGCAAATAGCTCAAATTCATATCATAGATGATGACAGGGGAGCTCTGCTGCACTGTGCCCCAGTTGAGATCATCATGCTGCAGAATCCTGTAAAGGGAGATGGGTAAGGTAAAAATTAGTACTGGGGCTATGAAGTGGCCTTCACAGAACACAGTATGGCCTACCAAGATAAGTGCATCCTAACTAAAATGCTTTCTACTGTACACAGAAGATTACACTAAAAAATTAAACAATTAGAACCCAGTCTTTTCTCCCAGATTTTTAGCAAAAAAATCCGGTACAACATGATCTAATATTTTCTAAATTTGCACCAGCATGTGACAGGAACTGGTAGTTCCTGCTACTTTAAGAAGTGGGCCAGGAAGGGACAGATACCTGATTAGGATGGCCATTTTAAGGCCCAGCTCCCTAATCTGAGGGTAGTTCATGATCAGCCAGCAGAGGAGAAACACCTCTCTGCCGAGCTGTGCAAGGAACACTTGGAAGTAAGGGTGAAGCTATGGGGATGGCTTGGAGGCCTCATTAATCCTGAGCATGATCTAAAACTGCACCCTACCAGGGCAGGAAAGCCTGGTAGGGCTGCTGGTGGCATGGTAGTCCCATGTAAATGCCAGAAGCAATCACCTCCCCAGTGTAAGGCGGGTCGGGGCACCTTAACCTCAGCCCCCACCTTCAGGTAGATTATTTGATGCAGGGGAAAGCCATGTATGCTTCTTGAAGCACCTGAGCCTGCTAGGGTGAGTGATCATGTGGGGCCAGGCATGCTTTGCAAAGCACCTGAGGTGGGAATGTGGGACCCCTGAACCCTGTGAGCTGGCATACAGCTTAGACCAGACCTGAGGGACCTAGACTGGTCCATGCTGAGGCCAGGACCCAGAGGAGGGTTGAAGGGCCAAGGGGCCCACTGCGAGGAATGCCCAGGCTCGGGATCCCAACTGGTCTGAGACAAGGCCAGGGCCTAAGGGGGAGCTGAAGGTCCCAGAAAGGGAATCACAGCTAATGGGGTGAAAGGTATGGCTGAGTTAGCTGCTTGGGATGCCAGCTGTGAGGCTTGGGCCACAGTGTAGGGGTGGAACAGAGCTACAGATATCCCCCTAAACACTGGGGATCAAAATGGGCAGCCTCCCACCTGATTAACATCCCAAACTATTACATCAAGGCATGGCAGAAAAGTGAGGTGGGTAGCATCTGAAGGAAGAGGTGGATTTTTGTCATTATCTTTTGCCAAGGCAGGGGATGTAAAAAAAGACTACATTCTTGTTTGTAACCCACTTCTCCAAAGTGGTCGTTTCATGTCATAGCCTGTGTAAAACAAATGTTATCAGGAACTGATATTTATATAGACATTACACATTTAACATAGTATAGCATACAGCCATTTCATTTAGCTTATGGATTAATGTTTTAATCTAATTAAGCTCAGTTGTGTTACCAATGAAAAGTGGTCACATTCTGACACCAATGGGAATTTGAACACTAATTTAAAGCAGAACACATATTCACTTTCTACTAAAGTATTTGATATAAGGGTATGAAGAGGGTTGAAAATTCTCAAATCTCTGTTTGAAAGATTAATTCACTAGCCACTATAAAAGGGCATTTATACACATACTTTTGTCTACTCTGACATGCCAGAAATCCAATACATCGAAGTAGACTCAATTAATTGAGTCTGTGGAGCATACACACTAATGTGTTTTAATTCAAAACTGCATCACCACCATTTTTATACAATGCATGCAAGCAGGGCCAGGTGCCTTTAAGAGCACCCAGCGCTGTATCGCATGCATGTGTGCATGTGCCTAAGAACCATAAAACAGAGTAGCGAAAGGCAAATGAGAGAGCTATGGTGAAAACCAATCACTGGATCAATTTTATTAATTATTTGAGCACATAGAGTAGTTGGGAGAAGCTCCAAACAGTAGAGAGGTTTAGAAATCATAGACAGTTGAATAATGAATAATGGCCATCCAACATCTTGACAGATTAAAGGAGGTACGACCAAGTCAGTCAGTCAGTGGTGCTTGGCAGTGGTGTGGGAAAAGAACCTGAAGCAAAAGCAGAAATTCTTTCTGCAGTGGTTACAGGTCCACTGATCAGATGAAGGTTGCTTTTTTAGCCCACCTTTTATAGGGCTTAGCCAGGATTGGGGCAAGCGGGCCACCCTTAAAAAGGGCTGCTTGAACATCTGAGTTGCTGCCAAATGCCTGCATCCTTCCCCACCAGGACAAGCAACCATCGAGCACAGACTTTCAATGCATACACTTAGATGGAAGATGTTGCCAGGGGTCCTCCACCTTCTCTCTCAGCAGGGACTATATAACTCCAATGGCAAGATGAAGTTGAAGACTATTGGCATAGGCTGACTGCAGCTTTTAGCCAGAACACCACTCTGAGTTGAAGAAAGCGCCCACCTTATCGCATCCACAACTGCGCCTTTTCTGGATGGGTGTGGTCCCAATAGTGTGGGTACTGTTGGCCAACAGGATTCTGGTTCATCTGCTTTCTGGGAACATTTCCTCCACCCAGGGGGTTCTACTACTGCATCCTCTGCCCAGAGTCATTGGGGCTTCCCAAGGAGAGACAGGTTTGTTGACCAGCGCCTGTCACTTGCTGTTGCACCACCAGCTGCACCATCTATGCATCTGGTGTCAAATCCCAGGGAGGGACTGGCCAGACAGTACTAGACAGCTGACAAAATGAAATTCAACCAAGAAAAATGCAAGATAATAATCCAACTGGGAAAAAAATAACCTAAAGCAAAAATATTTAATTTAGGGAGTTGAACGGGTGACAAGGAAAGCAATAACAAAAGACCTAGAGGTGATGGGGATAGCAAATCAATATGGGCTTACAATGTGATATGATAGCAAAAAAGGGTCAGTGCAAAGGCATCATATCATAGACCATAGAGGTTACATTCTCTGTATGGCAGACAGTCCACCTGGAATACTGTTCTATCCTGGGTAATTAATAAACAAAATACAACACACATCAGAGATTGTTAACAGACTGCACAAGTTTCAGAAAAAAGCATTTTAGATACTTGTGACCTTGAAAGGGCACATGGAGACCAGAAAAAATGACCAATGTGCAACACACACAGCTTTTCAAAATGGCCACTATGCAGCAATCCCAAGGTTGAACCTTGCAAAAAACTCGCAACATTCATCCTACTCACTTTCCTTTCAAGTCAAGAAGTCCTACCACTCCTTAAAATGAAGGTAAAGTTACATCCATGAATAAATAACCATACAAGTATTTGAAGGTTATGGCATTGCTATGGCATACTTTGTGGGAATAAGCCATAGCAAGCAGAGTCATATCACCCTAGCTGGCAAAACCTCTGTGAGGCCCCAACATAAATCACTACTACTATACATCTTTATATACCAAACCAAGCCATCATGGCTTTAGTCATTTATAAATTACTTTAGCCATTTATGTAGACATATATATTTATAGCTACTGACATATAAATATACATGTTCATGGCTGAACTAGTTTTCCAGGTGAAAGAAGAATAAATTGTTTCATGTTCATTTAATCCTTAAACACTCAGGCTATAAACAAATGGAGTAACTTCTAATCCCCTTAGTCTACGATCTATGTCTTTTACTGTAAGAATATTCTAAGTTTGAAAGTGATTTTTTGTGAGGCATGTACATGTTTAATAAGTTTTCATTTCAGTTAGATTCCTTGAAAAGGCATCAGGTGATAGGAAATTTGAGTCACTCCTGAATGGGATCAGATTCAGACCAGTGACAGTACATTTCATTACCCATGGATTTCTCCCGCAATTTTATCCATATTTTCTGAAAAGCAACCTGAAATTCAATTCAGTAATAAATAACATGGATGATTCACTATAAGTTCAGAGCTCAATCATTTAGAGTTTCTCCCTTCTCCACTCACTAACTTTATCTATCAGCACCTAGAATCACCTTACATTTCACCTTATGGCACCTTATATATCATTACTCATTAAACTTTGATTTCTTTGCTTTTATGATTTTAAGAGAAGTAATTGTGACTTTAAGTTTCTTTTTTCTTCGTGTATGTGGTTTGCCATTGCTTACAATATAAAGTCAGTTGATGAATACCCTGGCATCTGCTATCAATGGAGGATTGAATTCCATCAAAGGGATTTTATAATTGTAGACGTTGGAGTAGTTTGAATTTATCTACAGTATCTAGATATCATGCTTCTCACACTGCTTTACACCAGTCACCTTTGTAAAAAGCTTACAAATCTTGAAAATCAGAGAAAACTCTTAGGGTGCATCCACATGAGTGCGCACATGCCTTTTGCCCCGCCTCAAACCCCTTTGAGGCGGGGCAAGAGGCACATGCAGGAACAAAAAAATGTTCCCCATGCTGCAAATTTACAGCACAGGGAGAAAATCAGACCCCTGGATATCCAGGGGTCTAAAAAAATTAAATTTAAAAAAGCAGGGCAGGGCACAATTCCAGACCATGCCCTGAGGTAACCGGAAGCTGGGTCCTCCATGGAGACACTGTGGCAGCCAGAGCATCTCTGTG